>NC_092874.1:475787744-476132744 GCF_028372415.1 Notamacropus eugenii | reverse complement strand
TTCACTTCTTTGGGAAACAGACTTAGTAATATTATTGTGGTGAAGCTAAGTGGAATAATGGGTAGGGCACTGGGTTTAGGATGAGAAAGACTCATCTTTATGAACTCAAATCTAACCTCAAACATTTAGTAGTTGTGTAAACCTGAGCAAGTCACTTAACCTTATTTGCCTCAGTTCCTCATCTATAAAATGAGCTGGGAGACAAAACTCCTACCTAGTGTCTTTGCCAAGAAAACCCCAAAAGTTTCAGGAAAAATTGCATATAACCTAAGAACAGAAACAATGTCACTTCTAAGTCCAAAGGCATGCACAGTTTTGTTGCCCTTTGGGTACAGTTCCACATCATTCTCCAGAAGAGCTGGACTAGTTCACAGCACCCACAGTTAATGAGTGACATATACTTTCTAGGAATGGTAGTACTGATCTGATACTGCTTGCTGAACAGAAGGTAAAAAGGATGTGAGTATCTGTGACAACAAGTAGATGGTCTAAGTGCATGGTAGCAAGTTTGGCGATCCTTTGATATGGTGAATTCTCACCAATCAGTAGGACAAGCCCCTATGATGGGAGCTAGGGATTCTGGGGAATGCAGAGCACCAAGAATAGCATCATATGATGATGATGATGGTGGGAGCACCTTCAAAGCACTGATGGCAGTGAGAAGTGGTGAACAAAGCAACATGCCCTGTTTTATTTTGCTTAAGTAGTTATTTGTTACACGGCAGGTTTCTATGACAGTCGAAGCATCCCTGGGTAGTGGCAGTGATTTTGGAGGTGGGGGTAGGGGATCTATACATTTCCGTAAAATAGATTTGTAGTCACATGCAATCATCTTTTTTAATTATACTATGTCATAGAAATGCTTGCTTCATTGCATAAATTACAAATTAAAGAAGAATTTTCAAAGAATAAATGAATGAAAAGGACAAGATGAAAAGAGGGAAACATGATAGTAGAGTTAGGTAAATGAAAAGACAGAAAGGATCTCAGGGTCTTTCTCTGGGGACAACCACAGATATACAATGCCCTGCCTAGTCTCCTCAATCCACATCTCCATCAAGTGATGGGTACCAGTCCCAGGTGCATCTTCAGTCATAGAGGGCTTGGCTTCCTATCCCTCCGTGAAATGCCCATTTCTCATCAATTGTACCAAGGATTTTGAGTCATTTTGGATTGAACATACACATCTAGCTTTGAAGTTCTTGGGTCTACATAAATTCTTTCATTTTCACTAACACACAAGCTACATTATCTTTGATAAACCAAAAAGTAACTGTGTCTACATTGCTGCCCCTACAATGAACAGGTTTCTTTAGGACTGGGTGAAATTAAGCCTTTGTTATTAATTTCTTTAGAATGTGGGGGAGGGGATTACTCTTAGATCTGCTAGTTCTGTCACTTCCACTCAAGACTAAGGCAGGAATGTGCTTCCCAAGCATATTCATCTACAAACCGACAATTTAATGTGGCTACTTTTTAATTACCTCAGGCTTTACTCTGGAGATTTATCCTTAAAACTCCTGATAATCTCAGAAAACTCTGGTTGTTAGAAGGGGCAAGGCATTTCTTTCATGCTATACTCAAGGAGAAGTCTCAGTTAAGCCAGCAAGACAACAGTTATTTCCACACCAAATGAGGAAATGTGGCTCCCTGGTGGGCTGAGTGCTAGAATGTGAAATACTGGATCCTAGACTCAAAATGGGATCATTTCAGACAATATCAATTCTTAGAATTCTAGATCTAGAACCAGAAGAAAGACTATCTAATCCAAACCTCTCATTTGACAGATGAGGAAACTGAGGTTTAGGTGAAGTTACTAGCCCAAGGGTACATAGTTAATTTTAATTAGTACAGTTAGTGCATTAGTTAGTGAATAGTTACATAGGCAGAGTTTAGATTTGAACCCTCTGATCCCAAACCCAAAGTCCTTTCCTCTGTACAAAAACTGATCTTAGAAAAGGAGCTTTTAATCTCTCTCTCTCTCTCTCTCTCTCTCTCTCTCTCTCTCTCTCTCTCTCTCTCTCTCTCTCTCTCCTCTCTCTCTCCCTCTCTCTCTCCCTCTCTCTCTCCCTCTCTCTCCCTCTCTCTTGCTCTTGCTCTCTCGCTCTTGCTCTCTGTTTCTCTCTCCCTTCCTCCCTCCCTCCCCTGTGTGTGTATGTGTGTGCATGTGTGTGTGTGCAGGCATGGATACGCATGTCTCCTAGATCCCTTTGACAAGCTGGTGAATCTATATGAGTATTTATAAATATAATTTTTAAAATGATGAGTATAAATACATACAATACAAATATACATATAAATATATGTACATATAAAGATATAAAGACACAAAATATCTAGGATGATCAAGGAAGCCAATTCTGTTGAGTTGAGGATAGGTTTGCCCCCACACATGTTTATACACTCCATTAAGTCTATTCACTGGTTCCATGGATCCTGGGTTCAGATCTCCCGCTCTTGGACAGTGGGACTAAAGAGGGAGTAAATATGGAGGGAGTGGGCAAAGTCATCTACTTCTACGCCCCCCCTGGCCTTCCCAAGTTTCATATTTCCTTAGTTACTCCTGAAGTTGCTCCTAAACAACTAAAGAAAGGGATAGATTGACACAGCATGGTCAGTGAGATATCTCTAACAGGCCTTGCCAATAAAGCTAATCCTTTTAATAATATGGGATGTTTGAAGACAGAACTGTTTTTTATCACTGACTTCTCCACATTGGCAACTTGAAAAGAAAAATCAGTCACAACCACCTCAAATTAAGACCCTTTGGTATGAAGAGTCAGATGATCTGAGAATTGAGTAAACCCCCCCCCCACTGACCCCCCCGCAAAGGCCAGCCCAGAGAGATTGGGCACATATTTGGGGGCAGAGGGGTGGGGTGGTACTGTTCTTCTAGAGAAGGAGAATGCAGTTCCAGTTGCCAGAAACCATTCATCAGCCTCTTGCAGAAAAGCCTGTCAACTTGGCCTACAGGCCCCAAGCCAGGATGTCAGGATTTGGGCCCCAAGCCAGCCTGTCAGGGTCGGGGACTGGTAGCCAAGCAATGACTTTGATGTTTCTAGGGTTAGCCAACTGGTATGCTAGGGTGGCCGATCAACTCTGAAACCGTACACTGTACTCAAAGGTCACTAGTTCTGAAAGTAATCTGGCCGTTAGAGTATCTCTAATAAAAATGGTGATAGACATTCAATATTGTTGTTTTTTTTAAAAAAAAAAAAGGAAAGAAAAAAAGAAAGAAAGAAAAAGGAAGAAAAAAAGAAAAAAGGGAGGGAGTATAAATTATTCCAGTATTTGTTTTGATTTAAATTTCCATTACACATGCTTTTCATTATGCAACTCAATTAGTATATAAAAGATTTTCTGTTTAACATGTTTAAATGAGCATAATTGTTCAATTTGGAAAGATTACAATGCTTTTATTTAATTAACACTGCAATAAATACATCGTTCAGTAATGAACCCCATACTTTTAGGCCATTAACCATTCAATAAATTTACAATATGGAAGGTTCTTTATGGGGAAGAAGATAAATAAAGCTATTTAAATGAATGTATAACAGCTATGATGCTAAGCAGAAAATCATAGCTCTGTGCTTCTCCTCTGCCCGAGTGGTACCTTGATTGCAAACATATGGGGATGTAATAAACACCATACATTTCGATTACGATTTGGAACAGAAGAGATGTGAAAACAAAAAATTCCGCCGGAGAAATGCGGGTGGAATCGATGTCATCCTCCCAATCCCAGGACAAGAGGAAGGTCATTCTACTGGCTATCTGTCATCAGACTTTTCAGATTCAGACTTAGGATGTCTGTTTCCAAATGCCAGGAAATGAATAAGTCATCAAAAGCCAACAGTCCACAAAACCAAAGTGACCAGTCATTGGCCCAGGGTTGACCAAAACCTCCAGCATTTAACTCTCTGAGCCTTAGTTTCCTCATCTATAAAATAAGGTGAATAATCCCAACAATCCACATCTATTACTTCACAGGGCTGTCAGGAGGCTAGGTGAGATGATGTGGCAAACAGCTCTGCAAACCTTAAATCACCACGTAAACGCCAGCTGTTGTCATTCTAACACTAAGTGGGGAAACAGTGATACCAGCTCATCCCCTGTGCCTCTAGTATAGACAGTCCTGATAGTCGGCAGGCTCAGGAACACTCAGGACTTGGCACAAACTAGAAAAAACTTTGGGGATGAGAAATGCAGCCAATGAGACCATGCACGTGCCCCTTTTACTTCCTTCCTCCCCCAATTGCACTTTTACCAGACGTAGTCAGAATAACGTCCTTACCCTTGAATGGAAATCATAGTAGCCACATGGTACATAGAGTACAGTGGATTGGGTAACAGACCAGGATTCAGGAAGATCTGGATTCAAATCAAACCTCAGACACTTGTGGCCCGTGTGGCCCTGGGCAAGTCACTTAACCTCTGTTTGACTGTTTCCACATCTGTAAAATGAGAATAATGATAACCCTTCCCTCACAGAGTTGTTGCAAGGATCAAATGAAATAATACTGTAAAGCACTTAGCACAATGCCTGGCATAAAGTAAGTCCTATAGAAATCAACTATTACTATTATTATTTGTTGAAATGAATTATGTTTAAGTAAGCTTCTATGCTTTTCGAATCTCATTGGATCCTCCCAGCCACACTAGGAAACATGTCGGTTTCACATTATCATCTCCATTTGATAGATGTGAAGCCTGAGGTGTAGACAGGTAAAGGTAGAGTTAATAATTCATGTGAAGAGCAGCTTAGGATCTTAGTGGATAATCAACTCAATGAAACTCAGTGGTATGAACTAGAGCAACATTAAAAGAAACACAGAGTTGAGAGGGTATGGATTTTTGAGTTCCATTTTAGGTGCAACCTTTTAGGAATGACTTTGGAAGAAAAATAAGGCAACTAGGAAAGATAGGGAAGCTGGAGGCTCATCTTATTATATATTCTTAAAAAGGAAAGCAAGATATACATAATAGAGATTTTCAGTTACTTGCACAATTCTTTTTCCTTCTACTTTGTATATAGAAATGATCATTTTATTTGGTGTTTAAGTTCAGAAGAAAAACAAACATGAACTAAAGAAAAGGAAGGACCTGGGTAAATTGGAGAGCCTCCAGAGTGTGGAGACCAAGATGGGGAAAGGATTCAAGGAACTAAAATAATTTAGAAGTGGAGTAAGGCAGACATGATAGTACCTTCATATATCTAAGGGACTGTTATGAAGAATGCTAAAGCATTTATTCAGCACTTATTGCATGCCTGGAACTCAGGATACAATAAAGGTAAAAGGAGCCCCTGCCTTTAAGAAGTTTACATTTTAAAGGGGTTCAGCTAAGTGGTAAAGAGGATAGAGTGCTGGGCTAGAAGGAGGAAGAACTCAACTTCAAATCCTCCCATAGACACTAGCTGTGTGATTCTGCACAGTCCTTTATATTCTCTCAGCCTCAGTTTTGCTGCTAGGATAATAATGGCTCCTACCTCTTGTGAGGATAAAGTGAAATAATGTTTGTAAAACACTTTGCAAACCTTAACTAAAGCATTCTAGAAATGCTAACTTTTATTACTAGTACTACACTATATAAATGCTGACTATTATTATTATTAATAGGGAAAACAATACACATAGGGGACTGATGACTAGGAAGGAACATTTGGTCTAGAATGTTACATAGATAATGAGTGAGTTCATAGGAAAATTAGAGGGAAAGGGGATTCGTCTCATTCTTCATGGTTCCAAAGGGAAGAATTGTGATTAAATTGGAAATATTTTTTTAAAAAGTATATTTCAGTTCAACATAAAGAACATTTTCTCATCTACTAGAGCTATCTAAAAATAAAATGTACTAACTCCTTAAGTTCTGATTATAGCATTTTTGAACATCTTCAAAATGAAACTGGATGAGGAATCATTGTTAATAGGATGCTGGGTACTTTAGACAATGTTCAAGTAAATGACAATAGAGATGCCTCCAGCAGTCAATAATCAATAAATGTTTGTTAAGTATCTACTATGTGCCAAGCACAGGGGATACAGATATGGACAAGGACAGTCACTGCCCTCAATGAGCTTGCAATATATAACAGGAGAAGAGAACACATAAAAGAAATCTAAAAAGCTGGGAGTGGGGTGAGAGATGGGCACGCAGGGATCCTTGTTGGGAAAGTCAAAGAAACACAAAATGAGTGCACCTGGAGAAGTCAAAGAAGTAAAAGAAAAGCCTCCAAAAGCCTTCAGACCTGAGGCTCTGCTCTTTTTGGACTAGTCCAAGGTCTCCTAGACAGATAGTTATGGATCCTGAGACCTCAGGTCTCTTGATTCCAGGGTCAGCTCTCTTTCATGAGAGACATGACAAAGGTTCTCCTCCCAAGGAGGAGGAGATAGAGGAGCAGAAGGAAAAAGAGGAGAGGAAGAAGAAGAAGAGGAGGAAGAGGAGGGAGAGGAGGAAGAAGAAGAACAAGAGGAAGAAGAAGAAGAAGGGGAGGAGGAGGAGGAAGAATAAGTGGAGGAGGAAGAATAAGAGGAAGAAGAAGAAGAAATCAGTGCAGCAATCTACTTTTATATCCTATCCCTAGTACAATGGTTGCCACTAAAATATCTCTAATGTGAAGACAGCATTTTACAATGGTTTGTATCTGGTTTCAAATCCTGCCTTTATGTTATCTGTGTGATATTGGGCAAGTCACTCACATCCTTGATTCTGTTTCCTTATCTAGAAAACAAGGGAGGCTAGACAAGATGACTCCTGAGGTCCCTTCCAGCTCTAGATAGAATGTCCTGCAATATGATGGAAATTAACTAGCAATTGCGTCTCTACCTACCCACTGCTGTATACACTGCAAGCTTTGTCATTGACTGACAGTCTTAGGAAATGTCTTAGGAAACTTAGGAAAGTCTTAGGAAACAACCCCCAGTAAGGGTTAAAAAGGGTCACAGCTTACTGAGATCATAGGTGACTGAGTCTCCACATAAAATATGAAGGAAACTGCTGACAAATAGAAGTGTTTTTAGAATGATTGTACATATACGCATTTTGTGGCTAACGATTGCCATCTTTAAGGTGGAGGAAGGGGGAGAAAAAAAGAAATTTGCATGATAACTTTATTATATATTTAAAGGAATAGCAAGTTGTATGTAATAGATTTGAAGTTTCATGTGCAATCTTTTTTATTATATTATTTTGTGGGAATGTTTATTTTATTCCAGAAATTAAAAATAAAATAAAGAAAAAAGTGATTTTAAAAGAAAGAAAAAAGAATGAAAGCTTCTTGAAAACATGGATTATTTTATTTTATCTCCATAGTCCAGCACCCAGAGCACAGTAAACTCAATAAATGTATGCTGAATGATTGACGGGTTGGCTAATCTATCCTACGACTCTTGTATTCCTTTATTTGGAAAAAGCACAAATGGTGGATCTGTGAATCTATCAAATATAAAGTTAACACAAAACTGGATGGCTGATAGGGAGAGCTCACGTGTGGATGACAGAAATGGTGTCTCAAATTCTCTTTATAGGCCAGACCCAAGAAGATGAAAGTCCAGACAACAAAGAGTAGAAATATTCATCACTGGATTATAGAATGTCCTGCTCAGGGTACAAATGGAAGAGGGATTTCTTAGAGAAGCTGAGATCCTCCAAATAATACTGTCTGCTTATGGCATTACTGAGGAAACTGAGCCTAAGAAAAACACAGGTTCTCCTCATTGAGACTCATCATTATTCAAACGCAACTGGATTAACAATCCAGAAGAAGAGCCCAAAGTCAAAGGAAACTCTGGTCCAGCCTATGGCATTATAGGTGAATGGCCAGTGCACTGAGAAATCTGTGCATGCATACATGCATACATGCATACAAACATGTACTATGCATGTACTATGTGTGTATATGTATGGGTGCATAGATTTCTCAGTAGACTATATACATATACATAAATACATACATGTGTGTGTAAGTACATGTGAGTGCTCGGAATTGCTGTCACTTAAAAAGTTTGGAGGACTTTTGGATGTAGAATAGATACAGACAGACACAGATATGAATATGGACATAGATAGGGAGAGAGACAGAGACAGAGAGATACACACACGCACACACGCCACGTCAGGAGAATTAAAGGAAGGACAGCAGTATATTGGGTGGATCTTCTGTCAAGAATTTGTGGGAGACATGGGTAAGACCTACGCAGGATGAGAAGGAATGATGAAATTGTGATACATATCCTTGGAGGGAGTCCACTCAGATTCCCATATTCATGACTTCCACAGAAATGGAGCCATGGATCCATCCTCTGCAACCTAGGATCAGCTTCCTCACTGAAACCTTCTTTGATCTCTCCTTACTCAAAAATCTCATAGCAATTGAATTAAGTGTTTATTAAATGTATAGTAGGTACCCAATACACAGTGGAACACGCTGGTGATATAAAACAAAGCAGAGTGAAATGACTGTCTGCTCTCAAAAGGGTTCCAAAAAGAATCTAACCAACATAAATCAGTTGTCATAACAAAGAGAGCAAAAGAGCTCAGAAACCATTTCAGCTAGCATACATTAGACATCTTTCCCAGAAAGAGATATGTAACACAAAAACTGTATCCAGTTTAGAATAAAAAAATAATTTGTAAAATCTTATTGAAGAGAACTGCGGAAGATCCAATCACTCCATGAGCCTTAGAGTGCTTTTACGAGGGGTGGGGAACCCACAGCCTCAAGGACACTTCTGGTCCTATAGGTCCTCAAGTGCGACCATTTGATTGAACCCAAACCTCATAGAACTGTTGTTCTGAACTTCTGAAGTTTAAGTTCAGTTACAGGACCACACATGAGGACCTAGAAGGCCACATGTGACCTCAAGGTCGCAGGTTCCTCACCCCTGGGCTTGATCCACGTGGAGAGGTCGTCTATGCTGCTAGTGACATAGTTTTGATAGTATGGAGGGATGGATTTTCAAAGTATCTGAAAAAAAGAGAGAGTTCCAAAAGCTTGCAAAAATGTATATCTTTGGCCTTATTATAATGCAAAACAAGAAACTGAAAAGATATTCATATATAATAAGTCACATGCCTACCCTCATCTCTACAACATTTTCATTAAAATGATCTACACAGGCATGAAGGGAATCCTTGAGGAAAAGAGGAAAAGAGAACTGGCAGGCTTTTATAAATTGTAGCCAGCAGCAGACCATATTTGTATCATCCCACCTAAAAGGCATAGGGAAATCAGACTCAAGATGTATTTTGCTTATTGATTTAAGGAGACAAATGATTTGAAAAATCCAACCAATACCTTAAATGTTCTTCTCTCACAAGGATTTTCCCATGCCTGCATCAAAATTGCATACAATTCCTTTTGAGTTCAACCTGAACTCTGTGCAACTACACATCAATTATTAGTGAGTAAGGCATAAACATATTCATCCAAGGTGTTTTTTGCCAAAGTCATGGAAATGGAAAATGAATCGCCCTCTCACTGGGGAGGGCCTGTGGGAGCCTCTCTTCACACATGATATTGCACTGATCACGATGAGCCATGCACTCCAAACCTTTCCACAATATGCCTGACCAATGGTAAGCCAGCCTTTGCTCAGAGACTTCAAGGGAGGGAGAACATAGGACTTGCCCAGGCAGTCGTTCTTATTTTTAGATTGTTCTAACAAGCCAGAATTTCCACTTGTCCACCTCCACTCATTGCTGAGGGTTCTATCCTCTGAAATCAAGCAGAAAAATAATAATGATGATGACATGTTTTCCTCCATATTATAGACTTTCAAATACTTGAAATCCATCATCATGCATCCCCCGAGTCCTCTCTTCTTCAGGTTAACATTGCTATTTACCAAAAAACTTTGACCTATCTAATTCCAGGCACTGTACCTCACTTATGGCATCTCCAGATTGCCTTAGTTTTCTTGGCCACCATAACACTGTTAATCATAATGAATTGTAATCCCCTAAAACCCCCAGATCTTTTGCAAGCAATTTGCCTCTTTGTAATCATACCTCCCCATCTTGTATATCCATTTCTTAGACCTAAATGCAAAATTTTAGATTTATTATTGTCATGGTAGAGTGAAAAGGATTCAAGACTTGGGATTAGAAGACCTGGCTCCAATACTTAGACTAACCCTTTGATTATGAATGAGTCACTCAGCCTGTCAGAGTCTCTGTAAAATACATATATACCAATAATAATCCCTGCCCAAAGCACTACTTATAAATGTGTTATTAATTCCACTTTGCAGACGAAGAACTGGACACAAAAGGAGGCCAAGTGACTTGCCTCTCCAAAAAGCAACAGAGTAAGAATCCAAGTCACTTCCCTCCTCATCTAGGGATCTCTTTCACACTCTTATTCTTCTCTTGTTCTCCTTTTCAGTCAATCCATCAATAAACTTTTATTAAGTGTCTATTATGTACCAGACATTGTGCTAAACCCTGGGGATAGAAAAAGGCAAAAGACAGCCCCTGTCCTCAAGGAGCTTACAATCCATTTCTTCTACTTTTCAGAATTGTCCATTTGTCTTTCTCTTGTGCCCATAACTTGGCCTAGCCAGTAGTCTCCAATGAGCATCAGTAATTCCTCACATCCAGGGCTACTAAGCCTGAAAAGTTTGGAGATCTCTGGTTTTACCCAGTGAGATTATCAGCGAGAGTGTGATTAGAGAAACAATGTAGGGCAGTGAAAAGAGGGTTTGATTTGGAATCAAATGACCTGGTTTAGAATTCTACTTCTACTACTTAGCTGTGTCCCCTTGAACACTTGCTCATTTCCCTTCTCTGGGTCTGTTTGTTGGACTGGATGATCTCTGTAGACTCTTTTACTTCTAAATTCATGATCGTATAAGTAGCCAAGAAATTCCCCCCCCCCAAAAAAAAAATACTGAAGATTTAAAGAGTCAATATTGGATACTAGTCACCACCCCCACGCCATCATTACCAGGATGATCAGCTAGAGGACAAATGTCCTGGAACTAGACAATGATTCTCTTAGATACAAGCCTGGGGTCATTTCAGGTTTAGCTTCTCTGGGCACCATCTACAAAATGAAGGAATTGAGCGAGATGGCAAACCGCAGACCCTTGCAGCTCAGATCACCCAAGGCTATAAGCCCAGCACATGTCAGATTCGATCGTCCCTTAGCCTTTATCATGACAAAAAGCCCTTGGGAAGCCACTGACTTTGTCTGACTAGTGGCTCATCTTTGGCACACGGTAGACTCTGGTGATGGCCCAGAGCCCAATGAAGATGGAGAAATAACAAACTAAACTGGCCTTTTTTGGGTACGCTCAAGCTTGCTAAGTGTTTCCCAATACAGTCTCATGAGAATTTTGCTTCAGATGCGGAAGAGAAGCACAATACTAGGACCCACGTACTACAGAGGAAATGAGTCATCCAGAGTCACACATACAGGGACTCAAAACCAGATCTGGCTGAATTCCAGTACAACAATCACAGGATCATCATGGATCTTGAACTAGGCAAAACCTCAGGATCCTTGAAATCCAGCTCCCTGAATTTACAGACAAGTCACCTGAGGCTAGATGGGCTAAAAGTCTTAAGTCACAAAGGTAACATCAAATGTGGGATTTGAACCCAGGTCTCCTGACAGCCATAATATCATTACACTATCTACTTTGCCACCACATCTCTTAGGCTACACTGACTCTCCAGAGATTTGAGCAACATTCTGAATTATAGCTCACAAGAACATAGCCTTAGAGATAGGGAAGATCCCTTGGAGAATATCTATTCCAACTTCCTCATTTAACAGATAAACTGAGAACCAGCACCATGACATGGTTTGTCTAAAATCACCCATGTCAGGATTCACACCCAGGTCATCTGACTCAGATGCCAATTTTATTTGCAAGTTTCCAAAAGCATCCTTAGGTCCTTCTTTCACTGAGGTAGAATATAGATTCCCACGTGTGGGCCACATCATTCTGGTGATCTCGGAAGGATATGAAATGCCAAGGCCCAATGGATGTGAGAGGGGAAAGAAAAGGAAGAGAGAGGAATCACCAAGCATAGGAGATGAAGCTCCCAACCTCATAGAGTCGATGCTTGCCAAAGATGACCACATAACCACTAACAAAATCTAATTTGTGCAAATTCATGGGAAAAGGGGCCTCATTGTCAAATAGCTGCCATCGCTGAAAAAGATCAACATCCTGTGAGCTTCTTTTCTAGAATAAAAGATGTTATTCCCTTTTCCAGTCAAACCTTCCCCTCTTCTTCTGGAGACCCCTAAAGCTGATGGAAGCAGGCAGGGAGGGAAAATGAGTGAGAGAGAAGAAAAGAAGGAGAGACAGAAGGAGATGAAGAGCAGGAGAGAGGGGAAGCAGAGGGGGAAGGAGATGAACAGAAAAAAAGGATGAAACTGTTTGGAAAATTCATTACTCTTCGGAGTTGTAGAAGTGTGGGAGGCATTTCAAGGCACAACAAAGTGCAGCCCAGTGTCCTGTTTCTCTTTCACAACATCATACAATGGCCCTTCATCATGTGGTGCTTGACAAATGAGACCATCAGAGGCAATGAGAACAGTGCTCTGGGCGTGGGAATTGCAGGGGGCTTCCCCAAATCAACCTCAGCATGGCTACAAATGCTTTCCATTTTTCTCATTTGCAGGGCCTTGAGAGGAGACGCTTTTAATGGGTCTAGAATCAAGGATGCCTTTGAGAAATAGCCAAATGTAGCATCTGTGGCACTGGACTTGGAGTCCCTAAGACCTGGACTCATTTCCTACCTCAGGCATAATAACTGTGTGACCCTTGGCAAATCACATAATTTTTTTGTAACTTGATTTTCTTTTCTGGAAAACCAGGAGTTTGGACTATATCTTCTCTAAGATCTCTTTCACACCTAAATTTATGTTCCGAATGGTGAAGAAAGTAGAATACAAAGACAAATTGTCAGTACAGAAAGTTTCTTTTTCCTTACTAGATCTGAAAACACAAACATTAAAGCAGATTTCCTTTCCCCTCTCCTTCCTGTTACTCTTTGTCTCTATCTCTCTCTCTTTCCCTCCTTCTCCCCTCTCTCACTTCTTGCTACCTCCTTGCCTCTTTCCTTTCCTTTCTCCCTTCCCCTTCTCCCTGTTGCCCTCCTTCCTCCCCCTCCCCCTCTTCTCTCTGTCTCTCTGTCTCTGTCTCTCTGTCTCTCTCTCTTCTCTCTCTCTCTCTGTGTCTCTCTGTGTATCTCTCTCTGTGTCTCTGTCTCTCTCTGTGTGTCTCTCTGTCTCTCTCTGTCTCTCTCTGTCTCTCTCTGTCTCTCTCTCTCTCTCTCTCTCTCTCTCTCTCTCTCTCTCTCTCTCTCTCTCTCTCTCTCATACCAGGAAGTCTAGCCACCTGTTTCTGTATATTTTCTGGAGAGGGGAGACAAAATTAGACTCTTATATGAAACTGGATTTTGCCATTTGCAGGAATTTTTATTAAAGACGATTCCACAGTGAGACATAAATGTTTAACACAAGGTTCTTCCTTTCCCCTTCCCACCCTCCAGCCTCCAACCCATGCTTTCAATAATGTAATGTCTGTTTTAAGCTCTGTTGATTTACTGGAGAAAGGGATTAGAATATTTTAAAATATAAGGAATACTCTGGTGGAGTAAAGCATTAAACCTCGGGTTAGAAACTCCACAAGCTGCTTCCTGTCTGAAGCCTCAGAAAGCTTTATGAGCTCATGACACATTTTTAAAATGTGATATGTAAACAGTACCTCATTTAAACTGTATTTCTAATCAGTTGAATTAGATAGGAAAAGTCTCCCTCCTTTTTTTTCTCTATTTAGAGCATGGCTTTTTTCTAGCCTAGGAAATATACAGTCATGGAGGTAGGATGGGAAATTCTGCCTCACCCCACCCTCCCACACACACATACACACACCCACATACACCATACCTTATCCCCACATTCCCCTTCTCTCAACTTCTGCTTAGACAAATGAGAGTCAACCAGAGAATGATGGTTTCTAAGGTCAGCTCACCATAGCCTCAGACCCAGGAAACTGGTAATCTACAAGTTCTGGGGACTAACCTTTTCTCTGACACTTCCTACCTGGGGAATCCTGGGCAACTCACTTCAGTTCTCTCAAGCTCAGTTTTCTCATAGATAAATAGGAAATAAAAATGGAACCTGCCCTCATAAAATTGTTGGGAGAATCCAAGGAGGTCTGGCCTGGGACTCAGTTTCTTTTTTCACTTCCTAAGTCTCCCACTTCCCATCTCTTTGACTTTAGGCAAATCCCTCCAGCTCTCTAGGTCTGGACAAGGAAAGACAAGGACTCTGATGGCCTCTGAAGTCTCTTCTAGCTATAATATGCTCTTAGAAGCCTGTGTTCTTAAAGCACTTTGCAAACTCGGAAGTGGTTCATTTTTAGATGTGTTTTTCTTTTTGTATTATTATTACCATCTAGAGGCAATACCACATAGTGGCTAGAGGGATGTGTTTGGAGTGACATTAACCTGAATTCAAATTCTACCACTGCCACAGACTAGTTGGAGGTAAAGGTCAGGGGTCAGGTTAAGTTCTCACGGCCTCCTGGAGTCACTGTAAGGCTTAATATTGCCATACAGTTGCTAACATGCATTCATAAAGTTTCCTCCTTGGGAATTCCCAATACCCTTGAACTCACAAATCCAGTCTACCATATGTACAGAGCCCTGAACCTGAAGTCAGGAAGAGTGGAATCCAAATCCAGCTTCAGACACTGGACAGGTCACTTAAGCTCATATTGCCTCATTCTCCTCAATTGTAAAATGGAGATACTAGTAGTACTTACCCCTTAAGGTTTCTGTGAAGATCAAAAGATAATAGTTGTAAAGTGCCTGGCACAGGATCTGGCACAGAGTAGGCACTTAATAAATGCTTGGTTCCTTCCTTCTCTATCCGTACAGATACCAATAACAACATTTATAAAGATTTCAATATATCTTTAGGTATAGATATCAGCACACATGCACACACATACACCTGGAATTCCTTTAGAAAACTGCCCACTGTTTTTCATCACTGCCAACCCTACTGGTTTTTGTTATGATTTTGTGGAGGAGCTAAGGCCTTAGGCAGAGAACCAAGGAGGATTCTGGGCTGCCTTTGGCCTTAACTCCCTGAGCCCCACCCTGCTGGAGATGAAACAAAACAAAACAAGAAATCCATAGTTCCAATGGCTGACATTTAGAGAGCTCTTGAGTGATTTGCAAAACACTTTAGAATCATTCTGTCCTTGGGTCCCAACAACCTTGTCAGGTGGGGACACTGACATTCAGTCAATTCAAAGCAGAATAAACCAAGGCCTGGAAAGATTCAGTGATTTGCCCAGTCAGCCAGTGAAGACATGCTAGAGGGGGGATTTGAACCCAGGTCTCCCAGACCCTCTAATCCAGAGCTCTTACTTTTGCACCACACCCCTCCTTTCTCATCACAGGGGTCTTTAATGGGTCCAAGGCTAGATTCTAAGGGGTCCATGAACTTGGATGGGGAAAAAAGTACCATCTTATTGTTACATTAACTACTAACTGAAACTTTGCCTTCTAAAAGACTGATTTTGAGCAAGGGTCTACAGGCTCCACTAGACTGATGGAGAAATTAGTCCGGGACACCAGAAAGGTGAAGTACCCCTACTCTATAGAAAGTGAACAAGCTTAGCTAAGCTAGGAAGGGAAGGGGGCTCTCTGAGAAGCTCCGATGGTAAGAATTAATGGGGAAGGGCAAGTGCTTCAGCAGAGATGAGATCCCCATGGTGGGGGTTGGGGGGAGGAGGAGAAAGAGGAGGAGGAAAAACAGTCAAGTACCTTGACCTTGGATGAAAATGTGACTGGTAGATTCACAAGGAGCAGACCTGAAGCTGTCAAAAGGGGTTCCAAGGGTTAACCAGGAAGGTGTGCACAGAGTGGGGGTGGGGCCAAAGGGGGAGCTAGAGCAGAGAGAGGAAGAAGGGGAAGCAGCCCTGACTGGAATCACTTTGTTTTATGAATAGTTTATGAGGCGTATCAAGAGGCACCTAACCAGCATGGACTGGAATGTTTTCTACTTTTCAAGGCAAAAGTCATCCAGCAGGCAGCCAGTATGGGTGAGGCCTTGGCCCCAGTCTGGCTGAGGCCCTCTTTGGGCCACCTGGCTTCCTAGTACACAACATGGATCCCTATGTGGGTCCCCTCAGAGATGGAGCCCACCTTGGGTTCCCGTGGTCCTCCTGCTATGCACTCATTTCTTTCTTTCCTGGGGTCTCCAACATGCCTATACTTGATCAGTTTCATAAGAAAGGAGTCGAGAATCTGGACAGGGAGACAAAAGACCTGGTCACCAATGTGGATTCATGGACTAAGTAGACAGGCATACAAATTACACATTCATTGCAGAGTAGGGGATTTTAACCATTTTTATTTTATGGACCCCTTGGGCAATCAGTCTGGGGAAGCCTATGGCTGATTTTGTGAATAATGTTTTTAAATACATAAAATGAAATACACAGGATTACCAAGGCAACCAAATATATTGAAATATTTTCCAAATATTAAAAAAAGTAGTACATGAACCCCAGTCTAAAAACTCTTGCTGCAAAGAAAGAAGAGACATAAAGAGGATGACATTCTTCCCTTTAGGGCGGACTGTCTGAATTTGTTTTTAAAACATCTTGATTACGGTATTTCAATGTAATAAATTTCCTTTGGAAATCTATGCATTTCTTTGTGTCCATTTAAAAACACAATTGTGGAAAGATGTCCCTAGGCTACCAAGGCATTGCTACCAAGATTCATGACATAAACGTTAAGAATCCAGGCCATAGAGAGAGATGAGAGACAATACAATGCGGACATCACACATGATGTCATTAGCTCTCCTCAAAAAATGAAGGATGAACAACCAAAAAAGGAGAAAAGAGGAGAGGAGAGAAAAAGAGGGAATGGAGGGGGGAAATGCAGGGGAGAGGAGAGAAAAAGAAATCAGTCCTTATAATTATGTGGTGTAAGACTTACCATAGTCCATTTAAATGTACCCATTTGGGGTCTTTCAGGGAAGGTGGAGGAGGAGGGGTATTGAGTAAGGTTTGGGAAGATGGCTAGCTTCATCCAACATGCATTTATTAAATACATACCATATGAAATGCTCTCTCTAGGCACATCCTTTAAGATCCCTCATCATGATGTGTTAGTAACTTTGGATTTTCAGTGAAGCACAAAGGTGGTTCCTACCTTCCTGGAAAAGCTTTAAATCCAAGGACAGAGACTATACCCATTTTCTGAGAGCCCCTTCCCCACCAAAGTAGAAAAGGGCTCTATGCAATCAAATGTGAAATTTGATTTAATTTGAGGAACTGCTTATTATCCAGGCCATGATATGAAATCTCTTAGATGCCCTAGAGAAGTGGTCCATCAGTATTTATGTATGCAAATATGTGCATGCATGTGTTATTTATTGCACATATGTGAGAGATAACAGAACCAGAATCTAAGAGGTGGAAGAGACTTCAGCAGGCCATTTAGTCTAACTCTTACATGAAAGGAATCTTCACTGTAACACATGCAACAAGTAATAGATTGTGATATTGGTATAAATGAATGGAAGTGCAACCTAATAGACAGAGGTCCAGGCTCAAAGGCAAAGCCCTGGGTTCAAATGTTGCCTCTCCTTGACCATGTTGGGTATATCCCTTAAGCTTGCAGTGGTCTAGATCAGAGATACCAAACTCATAGCTTCACGCACACTAATGTGCAAAATCCTCCAAATATGGCAGGAACCAGACTAAAATGTAATTTGGAAATAGTTAACAGAATAAATGAAAGTGCAATAGAATATTAAAAACATGCTAACATATGGTTTTCTAAGTCAATATACAACTGAAGGGATACTCATGTACGGATTAGAGGCTCTTTCTATTTGAGATTGACACCACTGGCCTAGATAGTTGTCTGGACTGTAAGTTACACAGAAAGTACAGAACTACATTGGGAGAAGAAGTTTCTGCTCTGGGAGTTGCTTTATCAATGAAATCGCTGATCCAGCACCTATAAATATTGCTATTGATGTCAATATCACTAGAGATATGGATATAGATGTCAATGGAGACACACATGCAGCCACATCTTGGAAAGAAACTACAACTGTATAATGATCTGGGACCAGAATGGAACAAGGGGAAGAAACCAGATTACAAAGCCTTCAGGAAAAGGTACAGTAGTTTTAATCACTCTAAGTTTCTGTCTGAAATAATAGGCCACTTTTTAAACAATAGTATTCCTCCACTGATCTATATGGTCATGGGTCACGGGTCAGTGGTTTCTGGTGAAGTAAAGTTCAGAGTCATACAAAGAGCAATGAGGAGGCACAAATGGGGCATAGTGTGGCTTGTACCTCTTACCAATGAAGAGCTAACTATGCATTAGAAATGGCACAAAAAGCATCATCCAAGACAAGTAACTAGCAAACGAGATGAGTTGGTCATGTATGACAGTGAAGGGTAACTGATGGACAGCCCACATTCCCAAACAATGTCAAAAAAGCTCAAAGAAAGCCTCCAAGTGCCTTGAGTGGAGGATTGGTAGGAGACCTTGAACAACTATGACACAGGGATTACAAGCAGAGATGGGCCAGGATCTGCATTGTTGGAAATTGGAGGAAGCATCCAAATTAAGGAGAGCATAATTCCATTCAAGTATATGCCAGAACTGTGCTAGGTGCTGTAGAGACAAAGACAAACTGAAGCAATCTCTGCCCTCTAGGAGTTTAGAATCAGGGACTGAGAATGGGGACAGAGAATAACATTCCAAGCAAAGGACACTTGCAAAGAGAGACAATAAGGAGTGAGGGAATTTAGGGGCAGGGATCAAATGAGATTGTTTAGAATAGAGTTGCCCTGTGAGTTAAACACCGCATAGCTTTAATAGGGCAATACAATACAATGCTAGAAAGCTATGCGGTGCTTAAACTACGCTCATCCATGGATGGGCAGCCCACTCAGTTCAGCAGCACAGCTCTCTTGAACAGGGACTGCAAAAGAACAACACCACAAATCCCCATGTAATAGGTGAAGCACAGATTAGACTTCACTGAAGAAACTGCTGCTTTTAAGAAGCGTATGTCTTTCTAGGTATCTTCAGTGACTTGAGGATTGGTCAAATCCCATCATTTTTGACACCAGTATTCTTCCAATGCTGCTATTTGGCTATAAATCATGGGGTGCTGGCATTTTCAGAAAGTTAAAAATTGCATTCAGGCATGGTAACCATAAATTGATTGCTGTATATTTCCAGTGATGGTTCCTATGTAAACAGTAGGACACCAAGGGCAAAGATAGTGTCTCCAAGAATTGTATGATAGGAGAAGGAGTCAGATATGCTATGTATTAAGAGCCAAGTATAACCAATGGCTAGCCTGAATGAGTCAGTCCAAGAACATTGGGAAGTTCTTGAGGATGAAATATATAAAGAGAAAAAAATCTGCTGATGAAAGGAGGCGAGAAATGTTTACAGAGGGGCAAATGTCCTTTTGAGCTGTTGGGGTTTTTTGGGGGGATTGCTTTTTGTTTTGTTTTTAAGAGAGAAAAGAGATTGTGAACTATAGGACAGTGAGCTTGACTTAGCTTCCTAGACAATATTCTGGGAAGCAGTAGTTATCTAATAGGAATGCTAATCGATACACCTTTATCTCCTTTTTTTCTCCAGGATTAGTTAGTAGAATGATAAATTATAGGAAGGTTGTGGACATCCTTTACCAAAAACATCACTAAGCTACTATATGGAAGATGTATTTGAAGTGTTTTGTTTGGTCCAGAGGACAGAACCAGGAAGAAGAGATGTGTAACTGCAGAGATCCAGGTTGCCTTTCTCAAAGAAAAAAAATAACTTCCTCATGGAGCTATCCCAGTGTGATTCAGGAAGTGGTGGGACAATCTCACTGGAAACCTTTAAGCAGGGGCAGAGTAGTTACTATTTCAGTAGACAGTACCGGGGATTCTTGCTTGGGTAGATGCGAGACTAGATGGCTCTGAGATTACTTTCCATCTCCAAGATTCTGATATTCTGCAGAAACTCCCAAAATGATAAAAGACCTGGAGGAAGGCCTTTGACTCATCAGGTGGTCTCCCAAATGGAGAATTTATAGGAGGAATAAAGTAGAACTGGCACCAATCAAGTCAATATCTCAAGGAACTGGAGATAGTAAGTATTCTCTTTTATGTGAGCACAAATTTATTGAAATATGGAAGTCTAAAGCCAGGGCCCAGTTGGAGGTTTGGGAAGTAGGATTGAGGAAGGGAGGTACAAATGTTTATTGACTTCCTTCTATGTACAGGAATGTACTAAGTACTTGATTTCGATGGAGAGGGATGTGAATTGAACTAAAAAGAGAATAAGAGAATCCTCAGACCAAACGACTTTTTAAAACCTATTTCTCAGATTCAGGGTTCTTTGACTAGAAATTATTTAGACCCTACTCAACGAAGAACCAATAACAATTACCTAATAAATTTTGTACCCTTCCTAGTTTCCTATGATGGCTAGCCTTACAAAGACCTTACACTATCAGACTGCCCATGGTGGAGAAGTAAGTATGATTTCACTATTAATGATGGTCATGCATGATGCAATCCTGGGAAAATGAAGACAGCACAAAGGGAAAGCTGTGTCCTGTACGTGGACCTCAGTTTCTCACCCTCTTTTTCCCAGGCTCTTACGTGGGATAGGTCATGGATCTGAGTCTCCCTCTAGCAGAAGGGGACAATGCACTAAGTATGACTGGTCCCATCAAAGACTCCAGCTTGCTCTGTCTGACCCAAGGAGGCTGACATCCAGGTGGCCTAATTTGGAATCAGGAGAAAACAAATACCACCATGAACACTGAATAGGCTTTCATCTTCCCACAGAAGATATAGGCCTTGTCTTTTATTTTCCCCTGAGTTCCAGAGGAAACAGTGGGTCCCTGTTGGGTAATGTCACAATGTCCTTGTAATGGGTCTCTGTTGATCCAGCTGTGGGAAGATCCAGAGCCTACAATGAGTTTTAAAGGAACCCATGTCAACCAAGTTCCCCCCTTTGCCTTTGAATTCTCCTTCCCTACCAAAGACACTGTAGAGGGTGATAATATCGTCTTAGAGTTGCCTGGGACCATGATAGGTGAAGTGACCTTTCCAGAGTCACACCATCTGTTGTCCAGATTGCTGAATGCCTCCATGATGTTCCACATCTGGGCTTGTTTCAGGCATACTTCACTTCTACAAAGTCCTGCCTTTCACAAGAAGCTATTTCTGATCTCCCTTAATGCTCATCCTTCATCCTGAGATCAGCTCCACTCTATTCCATATCTATCTTGTCTGTATGTGTTGGCCTGTGGTCATTCCCATCAGAGTGTGAGCTCCTGAAGATCAGGAACAGAGGTTTGCCTGTCTTCATTCCCCAGTGCTTAACACGGTGCCTGACACAAAGATGGTGCTTTATAAAGGCTTGTTGACTTGACTTGAATCTTACTTCCTGGCCATGTTCTCCCCAGTTGTTTTACTGTCTAGGCCATACACCATGGCCTGGGGGGACACTCAAAGTCCTTTGCCTTTGATAGACTTGAGAAATCTGATCAATACAGTGGATAACCATGATTCCAGAGCACTCAAGATGAAACATGCTGGCCACCTCCTGCTAGAGTGGGTATGGACTCAATCTGCATGATGAGATGTAGCTTTGGGGGACATGGCCAGTGGAAGAATTTTTTTTAATTCAATGATGCAGATTTGTTAAAATATTCTCCCTGCCCCATAGAGGAGTGGGGTAGGAGAAAAGGCAAATTTGTTTTAAAGAATGTAAATTCCTTGTGAGTAGGGATTGTTTCATTGTGACCAGCACAGTGCTGGACATTTCATAGGACTCAATGTTTATCAGTTGATGGAGTAGCACTTTCACCAATTCAGACTCATATTCATTCATGAATGCTTTATATTTAGACATATGTCCTCTATACTTACAAAAGTTCTAGTCATATTCCAGATCAGTCCCAAGACACTTTCTTACCAGCTACCTTTTCTGGTTGAAGATTCTGGAACCCTAAACAAAACAATACTGACATTGCTATTGGAAAGGATGAAGAAATCAGTTCCCATTCAGTTCTACTCATGGTATTCATGCATGCATAGATATATGCATATGTGTTGTATATATGTATGCATGTATACTTCATTTAAATTATACATATGCATACATATATGCATATACATACACATATGGAGAGCAAGATAGCACGATGGATCTCAGAACACCAGGCCAGGAGGCAGGAAAACTCATGTTCCCGAGTTCAAATCTAGCCTGACACTACTTGTATGACCCTAGGACAGTCACTTAATTCTGTTTGCCTCAGTTTTCTCTTCTGTATAATGAGCTGAATAAGGAACTGGCAAGTCATTCCAGTATCTTGGCCAAGAAAATTCCAAATGGGGTCATGAAGAATCAGACATAACTGAAAAACAACAGAACAACAATGTGTGTGTGTGTGTGTGTTTGTATATCTTTTTCCAGTATATGTCAAAACTGGGATTTGAACCTATGTTCCTAGATCTAAGGCTAGCTCTTGATACTCTCCTCCACACTGTCTCCCCTTTCAATCTGTAAAGAAGCATCCACATCCATATCTACTGTCACCATTATCATTGACTTATTTCTTGCATCTTTTCCAATGGAATCCAAATAAAATGGTCCCAGAATAAATCCTTCTTCTGTTAGCATTCTTCTCTACTAAAAGAAGGTCCCCATTTTATATGTCATATTGGTCCCTTGTTGGTATCACTATGACATCTTTATCCTATCTGAGGTGGGAGGAATGGCCAGCTTCTCAGCTTTTGTCAAGTGGAGCCGTTCCATGTATATATAAGAGGCACGTTTCCCACCTGCCCAGACTGAAACTTGCTGCTCCATCTAGGAGCTAATCCAACAGGAAGATGGGAGGTAACCACAAAGAAGAAATGCACAGGCTTGTACAAGGTAGGAGAGAACATGATTTGGTTCAAGAGTATTGACTATAGAGTCCAAGGATGTGGGTCGGGATCCTCCCTCTTACTACCTATTTGACCTTAGACAGGTGTTTTCCCCTCTCTAAGACTTTGTTTCCTTGTTTATAAAATGAAGGGATCAAATTCTCTTCCAGCTCTGATCTATGGACCTAAGTTCCCAGAATCCCTTGATCTTTAGGGGCATATGATCTGACACAGAAATCAAGGCCACTTGACAGCTGGGCCAAGAAAGTATAGATGGTGAATAAAGTGAAGAACTATATCCATGAGATAAAATAATTATAAGGGTGAAGGGTATTGGAGGAAATGGATAGGGTCAGGGTGGGGGTACAGAGATTGGGAAGAATTTCAGTAGAGATTCAACCATGGGTGTATGTCTGAGGGGGAAGAAGGAAGGGAGCTCTAATTCATGGTAATTTGGCTCCAGTTCCCAGAGAGGCAGACATCCCCCATCAAGCTGAGATGTAGCAACAAGGGAGAATTTGGGGAAACATCCAAGTTCTCCTGCCAGAAGCCCTCACCTCATGTCGTCAAGTCCAAATATTTGCTTGCTTGGACTCAATTGATTCCTGCCCCCAGCACTGGTTTCCTTACCAAGTATTCCAAAAATCAGCTCCCACACTGCTTCTCATTGTGCTATGGGGCAAACAAAAGCCTGAAACTTTGCTCTCTCTCTCTCTCTCTCTCTCTCTCTCTCTCTCTCTCTCTCTCTCTCTCTCTCTCTCTCTCTCTCTCTCTATCTCTCACTGTATGTGTGTGTGTGTATGTGTGTGTGTGTGTGTGTGTGACAAAGACAGAGAAAAGAAGAAGGAATACAAGGAGAAGAGAGAAGAGACAGAAACCCCATATAATCCAGACATCCCTCCATCTACCCTTCCCAGTCTGGTCTGAACTGGGAAAGTAGCTGTGGCAACAGAGTCTAGCCAATGAAATCTTCTGGCCACTTCCTAGGAGACAGGCACATGCTGTAGCCACAGAAACCAAGTGTACACAGCAGACTTAATCCCCTCCCTATAAAACACCTGCACCATTTCCATGACTGTTGGGAGATTTTTTGTCTTTCCTCCCCCACCCCCACCCCAGTGGAATGAATTAAACCTTTTTCTAAGCCAGTTCTTATGGTAACAGCAGCAATCAGCAAAAAGGATGGAAAAACATTTTGACAAAGGGCAGAGTAATCCTGGACATTATCAGAACAAAGAAGATGCCTTCTTTGTGGAAAGGACTAGGGTCTGAAATGTTATTAAAGAGGGTCATGTCCTTGGGGTGACTTCCCAGATTGGCTGGAGTCCGACATCTAGGCAAGGGAACTTGCTTTCTGGAAAGTCAAAAAGGGCAGTGTTTGAATGCCAGGAAAGCTGAGCATGGAGAGGAGAAGAAAAGATTTCTCTTGCCAAGAGTGATGTAAAGCCAAGAGTGACCAAACCATACAGATCAGGATGAAAACAGACATTTTCATCTTCAAAGACAAGATAGAGATGTGGGGAAAAACTCCAGAGATGTCCAGCCTCCAGCCTGCATTTGCAGCCCTCAGGAAGGAAATGTAGCATGTTAAGAAGACACTAACACTTCAACAAGCATTTGTTAAGTGTGCCAGATAGAGTGTTCCATGTCAGTTCATGTCAGTTCCATATCACCCAACTTGAGAACTCAGGATTTCATTGATGCTACCCTTCCATCTTGCTAGGACTGGAGCTCCAGGGAGGTCTCCCAGGACTCTCAGTGGCTTCAACCATCATCCCAATGTCAACCATGTCTTGTTAATCTAAATGAAGAGGTTTGCTTAGTGTTGTACCTTGAAGCTCCAAAGACCAACTTTGTCAGTCAGAAGAGGAGAGAAGTGAAGTGTTCTAGGATGTTATGAGGATGCAAGCTCCACAGATCTGAGTCTGCTTTCTTGGTCATGGCTTGAGATGTTGGAATGATGGGTTCCTAGACAGGAATGGGCTATACCCATCAAGAGCTAGTAGCCCTGCCACTCCCTTGAGCTATCACTCTTTATGGTCCAGTAGAAAGAAGGACAGATTGGGATCTTGGTGCACGTTTCCCTTTGTTATCAACCACCCTCATGACCATGTGCAAATCTATTGTCCTTTCTGGGTCTCAATCTCATCATCTGTAAAATGAGAGTGAGACCTCTCTTTAAAGTTCATCCTTCTCCCCAAAATCTACGTTATTGTGTTCTTCCCAGTCAAATTCCTAGAAAAAGTTCTCTACTCTCATTTTCACTGTAATTCCCACTTTCACTCTTTTCTCAGCCTCATGTAGTTCAGCTTCTGTCTTCATCACAACTATGAGAGGCCCTCTCCCTAAACTTACCAACAATCTATCAATCACCAAATCCAATAGCTTCTTCTCTGTCCTCTTCCTTCTTGACATCTCTGCAGAATTTGATGACATTAGCCACCCTCTCTTCCTGGACCCTCTCTTCTCTCTGGGTTTTTCTGACATCATTCTCTCCTGTTTATCTACCTACCTGTCTAACTATTCTTTTCCATTCTCTTATGCTGGATACTCATCTATGTCCCGCCTTGTCATCATGTATGCCTCCAAGGCTTTTTCCTAAACTATGTTTTCTTTTCTCTTCCAGTGACCTCAATGTCTCCCATGTGTTAAAGTATCATCTTGGTGCCTATGACTGAAAGATATATATACTGAAGTCTAGTATCAACTCTGACTTCCAGTCTCAGGTGATGAGCCATCTGGGACCATTTTGAACCAGATGGCCTTTCAGGATGTCAAACTCAGTATGTCCAAAGCCAAACTCATTATCTTTCCTAACACCATGCTGCCCAGTATATCTCTACTTCTGGTAAAGACAGCGTCATATTAACACTTACCAGGGCTTACAAAATCAGAGTCATCCTTAACTTTTCTCTGTCCCTCCACTGTTACCTAATCAATCACCAATTCTTGCTGATCCTAGATCCTCACATCTTAAGATCCTATGATCTAATGATAGCATGAGCAAGACGTGGCCCACAGCATTGGCAAAACAGCCCATGTGCTCCCTTCCCTACACTTACCCAGGCACCACCCTCATCCAGGCCCTTACTACTACTTTCCTAGACTATTACAATAGACTCCAAATGAGTTTCTATGTATCTCCCTGCTCCTATCCATCCATCCACATGCTGCCAATGTTATTTTCTGCAGGTCTAACCAGGTCACATCTCTTCTCAAAGAATTCTGATGGCTTCTGATCAATGAGGATCAAATACAAACTCCCTGGATTGGCATTTGAAGTCTTTCACAATCTGACAGCAGATGAACTTTCCAAGCTAATTGCAAACTGTTCCCCTCCCCAAACTCTGCATTCCAGCTAAATCACCATACTGACTGATCTTCATATACAACATTCCATCTACCATATCCATGCTGTTCCTTGGGCTGTCTCCCATGTCTGGAATCCTCTCTCACCTTGGCTCTTCCATTTAGAACCCTGGTCTCCTTCAGAGCTCATCCTAAGCAGCTATTAGTGTTCCCCTCCCCAACAAAAATTAGTTTGTATTTATTCTGCATTTAGCTATAGATCAAACAGAAAGGACTTGCTAAGTGACTACTATGTGCTAAGCACTGAGGATACAGGTACAAAGAAGACAATCCTGACTTAACAAGATGTTTCTATTCTGAAACAGAAGACAAATGTATGTCCTCAGCTGGTTCTACTTGAGTGGAACCAAAAGGGTCCTTTTTACAACCATAATTCTTCCCTGTTTCTTCCTCATACAGGTAGTTCCTAGCACAGAGCACAATCCCCGTCTCTCTACCCCTATTGCCATGTTCTGGGAGCTGTCTAGTGGAACTGCACTACACCTAAGTGAATCTACACCCCATTTATAAATGAATTTATCCTGAGTGACAGAATTACCAGTTATGACCTTGCAAGACAGTAATGCTGAATGACTTTCAGAGATACCTTAAATACCCACCCTGTGCCTGTCCCTGGACCTGTAACCAGTCAACAACCCTGCTTATCTATGCCAGATACTGTGCTGGGCTAGGAAAAAAAATGTGGTCTTAACCCTCAAGGAACTCACATGCTAATATCTACATCCAAAAAAAGACATCCACAGTAAAAAAGGGAGACTTGGGATGTAGGCATGGTGGGGAGACTGAGGAAGGTGTGCAGGAGAAGCTTGGATTTGAGCTTAATCTAGAAGAGCTCTAAGCAGCAGTAGTTGCTCCTGAACTATGAACACCCATGGGGGTTTCCCTGGAGCAATGACCCCTGCAATTATCATGGAACCTTTGGGTGTGGATACCTCATCCACCTCATGTGGAGATGTTTATTAACAGCCACTGGTTTTTACCATATCTCTGCTTTCAGCCTTTTACAATCCAAGCTGAACTCTTGCCCCTCCAATGGCTCCTTTCTTGGTATTTTCCTTGTTTATTTAGCTTGCATTTCATTTTTCCAGCTGCTCCATCAAATCCTCTCTAGTTTGGAATCATATGGCAGAAGCTTGGCCTGAATGACTGTTTGGGGCTTAGAAGATGGACAGGATTTAGAAGGCTGGAGTAGGGGAGAAGGGCAGTATCATGAGGTGGATAAAGAGAGCAAAAACCTGCATATAGAGTCAGGGGACCTGGGCTGGAATCCTGCCTCTGCCAATTACCACCTTTTGTTCTTGGGCAGGTCAATTCAGAGTCTAAGTTGTTTCATCCTGAAAATGAGGGGATTGGATCACATAGCTTTGCAGTTCCTTCCAGCTTTAGACCTATTAAGGAACCTATAGATTCCAGGAGAAGGGAATATGCTGAGCCAAGATGCCAAGAAAGGGAAGGCAAAGATGCATTTGGTAAGGGTCACAATCACAGTCGAGGGTTTGTGGCACCCGAGGTCAGAGAATCCTCATAGGCCTCTGGTCATGGCCCAGATGCTTTTCTGCTCCCCTGGTTGGCCTTGCTTTATCACATATGGGGATAGGGGGTCACTTTCCAACTATAATTGCCCAAACCCCAGATGAGTTCTGGGACCATAAAAAAGTCACATTTCTCATTGTTATGTGTATCTTGGAGAGTAGCTACTTTCAGCTGGAGTGCCTACTCTCTATAGGAACCATTCTTAGAGCTAAGAAAAACATTGTTCTGCTTCAATTCTGTGGCTACAGTGAGTGATTCCTAGGTGGACCATGGTCACTGATGAGCCTGTTTGGAGCGAGATGAGGAGGTCAGCTGACAAGGAAGACAACATTTGAATGCTCTTTTCCTCTTCTCCTTTCCCCTGAGCTGTCACTGAAAGGCCTAGTTGGACCAAAAGGATCATAGGAGCATTCACTTAGATTTGGAAGGGACTTGTCTTAATCCAAACTCCTAATTTCATAGATGGGGAAACTGAGGCACAGAAATTTTTGTTTTTCTTGTGACTTTGTTTTTTGATGACTTATACAGGATCTATATATGTAGGACTTGAAAGCAGAGTCCTATTCACCATGGGCATTGCCTGTTGGAATCATCTCAAATTCCACAGATTTCTCCATAGTCTCTGGTAAAACCACAGAAGGGATGGTCCATTGTGAAAAGTGTCTTTGTTAGAGAAATGGGTCAGACCTGATCTTTCCTCTTACTTCTATTTCTTTCCTTCTCTCTGACCAGGTCCAATCCCAAAGATTCATTTGGAAACAAAGTGCCTCCTAAGGAGCCAGGCTGCCTGTTAACTGAGACCATATTGTGTGAAACTCAAAGGCTCCTGGACCTTCAGGGGAGTCTTCCCAGGAGTGGCGAGCCCCTCCCAAATCAGGAAATGTGAAGGCCTCCTAGAAAAGGACAGAGCCTCTGGGTCTAACTTCCTCACAATGCTAATGGGAGCGGGTCCTGGCCACCCAAGCCTTCTGTTTGCATGACTTTGTCATTAGCTCTGTGTGAAACTTAGGGGGCAGAAGAGGGGGGAGACAAGGGAGAGAGACATTCTTCAGAAATAAGCTTCTTTCCATTTCTGAAGATTTTAACCACAAATCTCTTCTTGTTTGAATCTGCCTTTGATAGAGACCTAATTATTTTCATCTCTAAGGGAAAGAAGCTGAGTTCCAAGAAGAGAAACGAGACTTGGCCTCACTTGACCAATGAAGGAATCCGGGATGGGATAAAGGCCATGGTTCATGGAATTGGGGTGCCAGTGCGATTCATTGAAGCAAGAAAGCGAGCTTCCAGACTTTCAAGTTACAACAGTGTTCTTTAGGAGCCATGAACCAGAAGCAGCCTTCCATTGAGGTTCCCAGCAGCTTTTGGCCTTTCTCTCCATTCACTCAGACATTACCATTACTTTTCATCCCCAAATTAAAATTAACTAGGTTTCTAACTATCTTTCTACATCTGATCTTTCCTCTCTCCAATCCAGCCTCCAAACAACTGCCATATTGATGTGGTTAAAAAAAAAACAATATAAATCTAAGCATGTCACTCCCCAAAGACAACATCTTCAGTGGCTTCCAATTACGTTTAGCATCTAATAAACATGGAGGATGATAGATATTTCTGCTCATTGTTTAAAGCTCTCCATCTACCTTTCTAGTCTTCTTTCATCTAACTTCCCTTCACAGATATTTAATGTTTCCCATATACAATATCTAAGCTCCCTCTCTGCCTTTGACCCCATGGTCCCTCATGCCAGGAATGTTTGCCCTTCTCACTCAGACCTTTTGGAATCCATAGCTCTGTTGGAAGCATTGTTCCAATGCCACTTTGTCCATCAGACCTTTGCCCAACCCTGCCTTCCCATGAGCTAGTTGTCTCCTCTTCCAAAACTACCTTCCCTTAACCTGTGGTTCTGTTGCATCCTCCCAGGAAGAGGTAAGCCCTAAAGAAACAGGGATGGATTGTTGCTGTTGTGTTGGTAGTGATGACCATCATCGTATTTCTGTCTATATTCCCAGTACATAGCACAGTGCCTGGCATAGAGTAGATACTTAATAAATGTGGTACATTGACTCTGTGACTCTGGGCTCTTGTTTACCTACAAAGCCCCTTAGGGACTAAAACAAAACAATCCACTTACCTGTTTGGACCAGTGTTTTTCTCCCCCTTCCAACATGATGAGTTCTTTTGGCACCTCTGAGATGAAGGCTCATACTGTGGTTACATATTTTTTTTTCGTGGCTAGCTGTCTGGTCATTAATACCACAGCTAAGCATGTTCATCAATATAATAAGCTCCACATGCTAGACACACCCTATTATATACAGAAAAAGAAGGAATTTTCCCTTTGGAAAAGTCACATCCAGTAAATGAGATGGCCAGTCATCTTCCCAAAGGTGTGCCCAGGGGCTCCCCTGACTTGGGCCCAAAATGGCAAGACATTCAGCTCTCAAACGATCCATGTGGCCAAGGCCTGGGACCTTGGACTTGACTGGGGTCACCAAGCAGTCCAAGTCCTTGCATCCCCACAGAGGAAGGGTCAATAAGATCACTCAAACACATCCAATCAAGGCCTTCAGGCAGGGGGCCCCCTAAAGAGGCTTGGCGGCTGGCCCTGCTCTGGGAAACTGTTCCCCAATCCCTCTCCCACTGAGATCTTCACAGGGAAAAAGCCAGGGCCTGGAATTTAAACAGAAGGGCTTCACAAAGTTTTTCTCACACTTCAGCAACTTTGTCGTTTCTATCTGTAAACCTCACTTATGGCCTCGTCCTGTTTTTAAAAGTAAACTCATTTGTTGCCTCCCACATAAAAGGCCTTGTTTACCCACATTCTGCTTTCCGTTTAGATTCCTGGTCAAGTCTATCAAAACGAGACCAGTTTTATTCTTCCCAGGTCTGAGGAAATTGTAAATAAAAGCCTGAGCTTACCAGACTTATATAACAGACCCCAGGGTTCTTGCCCAAATCTTAGGGTGGGGCAAGATGGGAGGAAGGAGGAATTTGCCACAGAGCCAGATAGAGTTCTCTGCCACAAAACAGTTACCCAATCCTGGAGTTCGGGGGCATTACACTCACCAATGGAGGCCTCAGAGTACAGATGGAAGCCCAATGGTTCCCTCAGAACTGGGCTGGTGGTGCAATCAGAGGGTATACTTCAATGGAAGGCGCTGCTTTTAGCTCAGAACTTTGTATGGAATGCAGTGCCACCCTCTCCTCTCCTGCCCCCCCTGCCCCCTCCCTGTTACTCATCGCTCTCCATGCATCTTGTCTGTCAGATTTGGGTGGAAGCTGTTAAGGTCAAGGACCCACATCTCTTGGGATTTACCTTCATCTCCTCCAGCAGCCCATGAAAAGCTAGACATGTGACAATGGCTTCCTCCCTTCTCAGTTCACCTCTAGTTCTCCCATAGAAGCCCTTTGCTACACATGCCCCCCTCCACCCAGTTATTAAGGATCACTCAATCCAAAATTTCTTTTATTTATTCAGATGCTTATTTCTTCCTAGTAGATGTTAAGTTCCTTGAAGACAGGAACTGTTGGGTTTTTGCCCTGGAATCTCCAGCCCCTAACCCACTTTTGGACATGTAGGACTTCTTAATAAATGTTTATTAAATTGATTAATACCTTGTTAGTGTTCTAGCCATTTTGACAATCAGGTTGGAATCATTCTATGAAGATGATTACTTATACAGTTCCAATGGCTGGAAAGACAAACAGCTTGGGAAGCAATAAGAACTTTGAGTAACTCTATAACCATCTGTGATCCCAGAGGATACATGATGAAGTATGTTATCTCCCTCCTGATAGAGAGGGATTCAGGGTGCAGAATGACTCTTTTGGGGAGATATGACCAATCTGTGATTTGCTTTGCTGGACTACACATTACAACGAGTTTTTTTTTCTTTTTCTTTCTTTCTTTTTTTCCTGTGGGGTGGACGTGACAGGGAGAAAAAATAGATTTCTGGTGATTAAAAAAAAAGTTCTTGCTGGGAGGGGCACGGGGTGGAAATGCCCATATACTTTGACCTAAGGAGATCAGAGAAGAGTCCATAAACACTAAAATGTTTACAGTATGAGTTTTGTAGTAACAAAAATCCAGAAACATAGTAGATGTCCATTAATTGAGGACTAGAGAGTACTTGACGATAGTGGAATAACAATGTGATTTTAGAAACAATGAATATGATGTATACAGAGAAGCATCAGAAGAGTTATCTAAACTAATGCAAAAAGAATTAAGCAGAACAAGGACAAAAATACGTGTGACTCAGAGATGCGAAAGGAAAGAACTACAGAACAATTGAAACAGAGAAGGAGACATATTATGATCATGTTTGACCCTCAAAGAAGATCTATGAGAAGGCACCTCAATCACCTCCTTTTCAGGAATGGAGGGCTTTAGGTATAGAATATTACAGATAATATCTGACTTTTTCTAGGTTTTGACTAATTTTGCTGAATGGTTTTTTTTTTTATTCTTTGTTATAATTTAAGGATCACTTGCAAGGGAAAAAAGAGGGAAATGGTGGGAAAAATAGCTATGTAAAAGTTAAAGATATCAACAAAATTCATTTTTAACATGTGTTGATTCCTCAAAATAAGCAAGGGGGAAAGGTTCAAGACTCCAGGTTTTTCAGCCATGGTCCTACTTCAAAGAGCATTCCTTCAATCCTAGCTTATATATCTGTGTAGTATGATATACTCAGGAATAAGAGGATCTGTTTTATAATCCCATTTCTAAAGATTATTTCCTACATAGCTTACCCAAAACAATTTCTTCTCTTGTCTCTTCTCCTCTCCTCTCTCTGTCACTCTCTGTCTCCCTTTCTCTTTCTCTCTCTTTCTCTCCTGTTTATTTTTACCCCTATGCACACACACATACACACTCACCACACACCAGATAGAGGTGATGGCAGGCATGGTGTCATCTGAAGGGCAGTGGAAAAGACTATTTAAGTGCCCCCAAGGTTCCTTCACCATGAAGGGTAAAGGAAGTCGTTACTTTGGGGAAATTATCATCTTATACAGATGGAAATGTCATTGAATTCCGTTCAACAACATTAATTAAGCACCTTACTATATATAAAGAACTGTTCTTGATGCTGGGGATACAAACACTATCTCCAATTAGTGATTTAGTAGCTGAGTTCCTCAGCCATTTGGTAGAACCAGGAGAAAATGGGAATAAGGACAGAGAAGTTTTTATCTGGTGAAGTTGGGAGCAAGCTCCAAGGAGGTACTTAAACTTTTTCATGTATACCATGGCTCCCTTTGCCAGGCAGGTGAAGGTGATGGTTTACTTCTCAGAATGTCTGTAAGTGAACTAAATAAAACACAAAGCATTACAAAGGAAATGAGCTATAATTAGCAGGAAGAAAAAATAAGCTCGTGGAGCCCACATGAAGTACTCCAAGTCCGGAGAATGGGCTGTCTAGAAGTGATAGGTGATGACACGTTCTTGACTACAACAAGAGAAATTTAAAAAGTGCTGATGAAAAAAGATGAAACCTGATCAAACCAGGGCTAACAGGAGGTTCTACTAGAGGGATAGGGAGGCACCACTATGAAGACTCACAAAAAAAGTAAGAAAATGTGTAAGGAAAGTGATAAGGACAAACTTTGTTTATATCACAATTTTATGACTTCTTCAAATGTGTAGGACATACTGCATACTCCAACAACCAATTAGTATCAGGTACCTACTCCTGCATGGACTTCTAGAATGCACAAGCAATGAGAAAACATCTAGAGATTACGGTCGTGCTGCTATAGTGTGACACTTCAGCAAAAGCCTAGACTTGAGCACAGGCCTGAATGCAGGGAAATGTCTTGATAGAGGAACAGAAGTAAGGCATTCAAAAGATTTAAAGGAGTGGGCAAAGTTCAGGAAACAGGAATGAGCAAGGCATAAGCAGAGGAGAATGAGGCTAACAGCTGTAATAGAGTATCTTTCGCAGGAAGTATTGGACAAGGAGGTTGGAGAAGTAGGATTGTGACAGAAAAAGCAGGTTGAGGTGATTGACCTAGATAGACATAGATATAGATATAGATATAGATATAGATATAGATATAGATATAGATATAGATATAGATATAGAGTGAGACATTCTGTGCTGAAGTCAAGAAGACCAATATTTCCAGTCATTCCAGAAGAAAGATACGTACTTTCTGAACAAAGAACCAGTGAAATACTGATTCCAAGGAGGTCATTACAGAAGGATGGATTCAGGTACAGTCTTTGTCTGCTACCTGCTCCTGCCCATTCCCTAAATAAATATTAAATCTTATCACAGCAAGCAAACCATGGCAAATGGATGCCTTTCTCCGTGACTCAGTACCAAGTTACCCAATTTAGGAGCTGCTGCCAGAGAGAACCCGTGCTCTAAACTCATTAGACATTTTGGCCCTTGGATCTGCAAGGCTTTTTGACTTGGTTTTGTGGTCTATTCCCCTAGCCCACCCAGGCAAAGGGGAAAGTGTGAGATTCCAGTCTGAGTTCTGTTCTCAACCTCTCTGAGAAACCTAAATCAAGATTAAGGTCCTGGAGGCCAATCCCAGTGATACAGAAATTGGTGACATTCATTTGTACCTGTCAGTGGCTCAGGAACCTTTTAGAAATCACAGAAACAGAATCACCTATGGTTGGAGCTAGAAACAACCTTAAGACCATGTAGGCCAAGCTCTCTCATTTTACAGATGAGGAAACTTGAGATTAAACTGTGTGTGGCTCTGATATAGTGTGGGAGGGACCCTTCATTGAAAGTCTGCTTTCGAGCAGTCTTGAATGGAGACAAGTCTGTCAACAGGAGGGACAAAAGGAGACATTCTTGCCATTCCAAGATCATATAACTGGTTAGTGGCATAACCAGAGCTTGAAATCAGATTTCCAGACACCCAGTCCATAATATGTCCTAGCTCACTTTGAGAAGTTTTGTTTTGTTTTTTTTTTTCCTGATAGAATACCATACAAGAAATATCCCAGATCCAGATAATACCAGGCTACATGGCATAGGGGACAGAGACCTGGATTTGGTAGTCCATGTCATTTCATAAGTGCTGCACCTATTATTTGACTAGTATTAGCCTGCTAAGTGCTATTAATACAAAGAAAAAATATGAACCTGTCCTTGTCCCGAAGAAATGGATTTTCTGGGTGGTGATTGGGAACCCAACATGTCTGTAAGTAAAGAAACACAAAATAAATAAAGGCATGGCACAGAGAGCAGGAAAGGTGTCATGTGCCCAGAGGAGGCACTAGAGGTAAGCCATTCATGCAGTCTTCCATACTTAAAATCTTGACGCTCTATGGCTTTTCCCTCTCCTTCGTTCCCAACCAGGTCTTGTTGGTTCTGTCTCCTTAATATCCCAACTCTACCCACTTTTCCCTGTTCCTAATGTATCAGCCTACAGAGTGCATTCCCTCCAAGATGATCCCCATTCTATCCTGTTTGCATGTAGTAATTTGCATGTTGGCTCCCCAATCAAATGGGAGCTCCTTAGGGTGAGAGACCACATTTTTTTTGCCTGTCTTTGTATCCCTGGTGCTTAGCACATAGTAGGTGCTTAATAAATGTTTGTTGCCTTGATCAACCATAGTAAGATCTCATGACCACTCAGCTGTATGACCACATGTTATGGTATATGCACCATTTGACATGTTTTTAAGTCGATGTAGAACCTTAGCAAGCCATTTAGCTAGCACTTAGCACAGTGCCTGATACCTAGGAGGCACTAAATCAATGTTTATTGAATTGAACCTCTCAACTTCAGTCAGTTTCTTTCTCCATAAAAAGAGGGCTGACACTAGGTAACTTCTAACATCTCTCCTAGTCCAAGTCCACTATCTTATGATTCTATAGCTGTATCCTCCCAGCAGTACTGCTTGCCTCTCTCCCGTTTCTCCTTCAAACTGTCCTTCAGAGACTTTAGTGTCACATTTATCTCCTTTGTGCATAGAGGTGGTCATGGTGCTACTGTGCTCAAAAGCTTTCCATGATGCCCTGTTGTCCAAAAGTAAAGGGAAACCTTCTGTGACTACCATCCTGGGCCCTATGATTTCAGACTGATCTTCATGAACTCTGGTCAAACTCAATTCTCCCCATGACCCTGTTTGCCCTATACTTCCTTAACTATGAATTTTTATTTAGCTATCCTTGATGCTTGAAATGCCCTCTACAAGCCTCCATGGGACGACAGGAGGAGGAGAATGCAAGCAACTATGATAAAATTACATGCATTAGGGCATCAGCTGGAGTCAGACAGTCAGCCCCCTGGCACTCCCTAAATGTTTGGCTTTCAAAACTGATCCTGGCTCCCCAGCAACCAGTTTCCCACTTGCCCCAGGCCCTTGGATCTTGGAGTGCCACAGATGTTCTGAGAATTACCCAGACTGGCTCATTCGGTTTAGACCCTCTCCTTCCAACTCTGACCCCACCCTCCTTGGCTCCAGGTAGACATTTTTATTCCCCTCCTCCCCTAGCTAAGGATTTGCTTAATCATTGACACATGTTGGTCCTTCCTTGGCCAGAATGCTGTAGTCTCTACCCCCACTCCTCACCCCTATGACCTGTTGAATTCTTACCCATCCATTACAACCCAACTCAAATGCTATCTCTTCCAGGGTCCCCCCTCTCATCCCCCAGCCCCTATAAGCAATGATCTTTCTTTTTATATGCTAGCAATGTAGTATTCTGTATTATAGTTATCTGAACACATTCCAACCACTAGACTGGAAACTTCAGGAAGATGAAGGTTGTGCTTTAGCTTAACTTTCCATTTCACTGTGTCAAGCCTAGTTGTATGTACACTGCAGATACATAATAAATGCTTGTGGAATTGAGTTTAAATTTGATGGACGCTAAAAGACCACACATATTTGCTCTCACCCTCCCTTCCCCTTCAAACAAAAACCTCTTCTCTACCACCTAGAACGCTATAATAATAAAAATATGAATTCAATTTCACAATTATTAATTACCTACTGCATGCTAAGCATTGTGCTAGACACTAGGGATACAAATATGCCAGTGACATTTCCCTGCCTTCAAGGAGCTTCTGTAGTATGGTGAAAATCATGGGATTTGATATCAGAGATCTTGGGTTTTAATCCCATCACTGCTACTTCCTGAATGATCTTAGACAAGAGTCTTAGCCTCTCTAAATCTGTTTCCCCATCTGTCAAAACAGAGTGTAGGGATAAATGACCTCTAATGTCCTTTCTATTTCTAAAACTATTCATTTTCTGATGCCACTAGAGGCATACCATATGCACATAAAAATACTTTTTTTTACAAAGCAAAGAAAGATCTTATAAATGGAAGAATGAGAGACGGTTTCACCAAAAAAGGAATTGCTGAGATGAGCCTTGGAGGAATATAAGGATTTTAAGAAGGAGAGATGAAGAGGGAAATCATGCTATACATGGGAGGCAGCTTAGGCAAATTCACAGAGCATAGAGATGAAAAGTTGAGTTCAGTTTAGTTAGGGTTTGTGGTTCTGGAAGACCCTCATTATCCAGTATCCACTATCCAGACTCTATATCCCACTCATCACTGAGATTTAAATAATACCTTAGCTCACTGGTATCATTGAGATATAGGACAACTAGGTGTGAAAGAACTGGAACCATTTACCAGACAATTCTAGGATTATGGTAAAAATACTTTTTTAATTTTTTTTTTTGGAAAGGGAGTAGATATTGCTCCACCAGGTCATATGGAATGACCAGGAAATAACTGCCCTCATCCACGAACCAGAGGTAAGATCAGCCTACTTTAAATTCCTAGAATAGAGGGGCAAGTATATAATCTCTGACCAAAAAGTTGAAGAAACTCTGGAGTTCAGGCTACCAGCATCCAAACCCTTGCAAGTGAACAAGGATGGGAATATTGAAGCCCTCAGTGAGGAATCCAGGTGCCCTGAGGATTCCCTCCTTCTCTGTCTACCTCTTGGAATCTCCAGTTTCATTCCAAGCTCACCAAGCTCATACAAGGCCCTTGCTGGTCTCCATCAACAAGTGGATGTTATAGTCTTAGCAGCTAGTCTAGACCCACAAAAGGGTCAGTGACTTGCCTAAAGTCACCTTTATGAGTCATCATATGAGTCAAATATGAAACCTGAACCTCATTCTTTCTGGCCCTGAGGCCTATCTCTAACCACTACTCCACATTAGCTTCCATTATGTTCACGTATGAGGCCCTTCCTCATGTGATTAGCACTTTCTCTTTCTTAGAAAATTTTTCTAGGTTCCTAACCACTCCAGGATGGGCTAGATGACCGCAAATATCCCTTAGATCAATTACTTCTTGAGATCAGAGGTTCTTAACCTGAGGTACTAGTCCATGGGTAGATCAACTTGGATGGGAAAAATATCACCCCTTTTTTTCACTCACATCTAACTGAAATTAAGCATTCCTTCCCTTACATAAAAACAGTTCTAAGAAGGGATCCATAGGATTCCTCAAACTACCATCAAAACAGTCCATGACACCAAAAAGGTTAAGAATCACTCCTATACGTCTGTGATTTTATGAACTGAACAGCATACCACAAAGCAGAGTTTCTTCTTCAGAGACGTGGAGGGGAAATGGGAGAAGTGAGCAGGGGGAGAATCTATAGCCTGAGTTTTCTTGTCCTGAAAGTGAAATGTCAGGAAAAAGATAGATGATGATTAGCATGGAAATGTGCTGTTCCTCAGGCCTTGTTTTTGACTCTGGTTGAGGGAGAAGAGAGTTTGTGTTTACAACCAGAGGAGAGAAGTAAGCTCTAATCAAAAACTCCGTTTCAAAGTTACCAGTGCCCAGGAATTCTCACATACCATTCTGTCAGTATGGAATGTTTTTGTGCCTTAGTCAGCATTTTTAACCTTTACCTGGGAGACACCAGATTCCTTGGCCTCCCAGGAGTCACCCTTCCACCCCCAATTTGCCTCCCCAGAAACAAAGGGCCATCAATTTCCCAAGAAAGTTTCAGGTTCCTCTGTTTTCTGGACCAACCATTCTGGGCAGGAGCCTCTCAGACTGCCCTCTGTGTGACTGGATGGTGTCATCGTGTTTTTGTAGAAGGCTTTTTCATCATGTAAGAAATATGTGAGCGCGGATTGAAGTGGGTTCTGGACGTCAAGGAGGGTAATGTCTGTTGGTGTGTTTGACACACACAGAATCTGGGCCAACATAGAAATATTCACATTAGCCTTCTACTAAGAAGAGAGTGTCGTCAACGCTGCCACCCCAAGTCCAAGGAGACCAGGCAAGAAGACTTCATATTGATTTGGCCAGATGTTGGCAAGATGAACAGTCTCTAAGTGAACTGGGACACATTTGGATGGATTGATTTGGCAGTCTGATGAAATTTAAGCTTCCAAAGTGAACAGAGGGTTGAAGTCAAAGGATAGTCTATTCCTGAGTGAGCTTCCCTCAAAGCCCATTGACTTGCTCACTATTCCAGCACTTCACTGGGGCTGGAGTCACCCTTTTCCAATTGTACTTGTGGATATCAATCCAGTGACAAAGGCAAACAAAAGAAATGGAATCTTCTATAAGACATGGAGAAATTTCTTTCAAATTCATAACGACCACAGGGCACAGTAAATGCTAACATCTTATGGAGGCAGAAAGAGTCCAATCCTATTCCACTAAACAGATAAGAAACTGAGGCACACCAGCATTAAATATTAGGCCTCAGATAGTCCAGTGAGACGGGAGGGGACAGCTTGCTTAGAAACTAAGATTTGCTGCATGTATGTCATGAGTCATCTTCTCCATTTGACTGAAACCTCTTATTTCCTTTCTACTGTTTTTTTTTTTTTCTGGTAGATTGTGGTTCTATCATGAGGACCTGGTTTAGACTTTGGCCTGTATTGTTCTTATTCTTCCATTCTTAATTACCTAATCTCTGACCTGTAAATGAGTAGTTAATTTAGTCAGTTCAGCAGGGAAATGAGTCAATCAGGGAGATCTTTGACAATGCTGATGTACATTTATTATAAATTCAGTCCAAACAATAGAAAGAAAATTAGATCTGGCTTCAAATCCCAGCTCAGCAATCACATGACTCTGAGACCATCACTTATTTCCCATGTTGCCTTAGTTTACTTATCTGTCAAATGAGAATGTTAAGGTAGTTGGCCTCTAAAGTCTCTTTCCCGTTCTAAATCCATAACATTAAGGGAAAAAGAGCTGAATGGGTTGTTCATGTAGACATAGCCCTGTTTCTTCATTTGGTATAGAAAATGTCTTCAAGAAAAAATCAAGGAAAGTTAAAACAAGGTCAGAGCATGTTCCCAGACTCCTCATGGCCTGAGTTTGAAAGGCAGCTTTTGCTTCCAAAGAACCATGTTTAATGAGGACTTTCCCATTTACTGCTTTGAGGTGAAAGTGCCAACTTTTCCATTGGAGAGGAGTTCTGGGATAGGAGCTTGCCAGCCAGAACTGCCAAAGGAAATGACCTCAATAAGCCTCCTGAGGATCAGTGGGACTCCCACGTAGAAAACTAGATAGTGAGGCCTTGAAATGGAATGCAGGTGGGTGGGGCTCAAGACTCCAAGACCTAAGACCCAATAGACAGTGATCATGAAATAAACAAGCCCTTACATTGGCTACCATGCTAATGCTGTCAAAGCATCTGGCCAATGGCATGGGGCCTAAGCAAATGTTTGCTTGGCTGGCCAGTCTACTAAAATGAAATGGGCACAACTGAGAAACTGCCTTGCCAAGCACTTCATTAATACCAAAGATGTCAGGAGGAGCAGAAATCCTAGGATATTATTGGTGGTTCATGAGTCATTTCTCTTGAAGAATATATTATCTCAGTACCAATGAGCTTGAAATTCTTAGGATGGCCAGAAAGCCAAATGATATATTCCTATCATTGTGAGTTGGAGTCAAGAAGACCTGTGTCCAAATGAAGTCTCTGACATCTGCTAGCTATATGACCCTGGGCCAGTCACAGAACTTCTCCAAGCCTGAGGTTCCTCATCTGTAATCTAGGAGTCATGGAACCTGTTCTGACACTTAACTGATATGATTTCGAATAAAGTATTTTGAAACCTCTAAAATGCAATAGATATTTCAGATTTTTATTACTGTCCATATCTTTCATAGTGTGTATGTGTTCGTCCTTCATTGCCAAAGACCATCATGCCATCGAGAATTGATGACATGACTTGCACTTGACTTTGTTTTGAGTGAGGGAGGGCTGTGCAGGTCACTAGCCTCACTTCTTCTCTACAGCCATCTGAATCCAGTGACTGGATATTCATCAGGATGACTGGAGATGACCCAGGATGAGGCAACTGGGGTTAAGTGACTTGCCCAAGGTCACACAGCTAGTCAGTGTCAAGTGCCTGAGGTAAGATTAGAACTCAGATCCTCCTGACTCCTGCACTGGTGCTCTATCCACTGCACCATCTAGCTGCCCATCTTTCATAGTGTGGTAGAAAGGGCAGTGGTTGAAGGACAGGGAGATTTGGATCATCATTCTGGCTACTGTATTAGCTCGGCCAAGGTAATTCCTCTCTCTGGGCCTCAGTTTCCTCATCTATAAAATGGAAATAATAATACTAAATCAGCCTCTTTTGTACCTTAAGAGATTGATGTAACCATAAAAAGAGAAAACAAATGAGGAACAGTTGTCATTTAGAAAGACTGAACAATTCTAAGGTGTTATTAATTCTCTTGTGTTAGCACACTTGGAATGAGCTACCAGTGGCTGATTAAATATAGACCCAAAAGTTATCCCAGAGATCATCTAGTCCACTTCCTTTATTTTTAAAGATTAAAAGACCTGAGGCCCAGAATGGGGAAGTGAGATGATCAGGTCACACAGTCAATCAAGAGCATTCATTAAGTCCTTTCTCGGTTAGTTTATGTCTGAGGAGGGCTTAGAACCTGGGTCATCTGACTCCAAAACTAAAATTTACTATAAATTCAGTCTAAACAATAGAAAGAGAATTAGATCTGGCTTCAAATCCCAATTCAGCAATCATGTGACTCTGAGAGCATCCCTTATTTCCCATCTTTCTACTGTACCAGGTTTCCTTTCACCAAAAAGATAGACAGGAAAATGTCCAGCCCACTAAATGGAGGAACTGAGAGGAGGCTATAGCCTAGAGTTGCACAATATGCTAGGTAGGTGGGAATGGGTTCTCAGCTACATTGTTGGAATACACACCATGTCTCAATACAATCCTAGATTTATTAGAGTTGAAGTCATTTACTGAATGCATGCCCTTTGAACTCAGTCACACAAACAGATGCTAGTCTGTGATCAATGGTAATTCCTCCTGGGTCAGTCAAAAAGAGAGTGAATTCCCTTGATTTTTCCCTTCTCTGTTTTCCTTTAGAGAAATGAAAGCCAAAAAGGGACCTAGCAAGTCCCCCAGTGCAAATCTCCTTCTTTTATGCCTGAGCAAACCCAAGCTGGTCAATATTTGCCCAGCTCACAAAAGTGCATCGAGCTCATGATCAAGTCTACTCTTCCTGTGGTAATCTCTCATAGACAGGCCTTCCTAACTCTGACTCTGGGATCATTTAGAGAGGGGCTGACTCTGTATAATCCCTGCTACAAAAAGAGAAGGTGGAACAAATTCATAGCAAAAGCAAGCCTGTGAGCAATATTTTCTTCCACTTTTAACACTACTTAGCTGTATCTGAACACAATGTGCTAATTACAGACATAAATCTATTCAAGGACAAGTATTGAATAAAAAGAAGGTGGACCTATCAAGCAGCTAGAGGCAAGAATGATAGATGGATCCCTGAGAGCTCCATGAGTATCCAAGAAATATTCAACAATGTGAAAAACAGTCTGTGGCTTACGGGTTAGATTCATGGTAAAGGATTTAAAATGGAAAATAATTGCAAAGGATGAGAAAAAAGGGTTTAACTAGGGTCTGCCCAATTAGAGTATCCATTCCCATGGATGCTCTATTAAAAAACAAAAATAATAATTGTAGTAATAATGATGATGTTAATGATAATAATAATATCATTTCATAGAAAATTGTAAAAGTTTGTGAAGCCCTCTTCAGATGTTATTTCATTTGGAACCCTGTGACACAGATAGCACAGTTATTGTTGCCATTTTACAGATAAGCAAACTGAGGTTTAGAAAGATTAAGTTAATTTGTCCATGGTCATATAGTCCATGGTCAGAGGTAAGATTTGAAGCCCAAGGCACTATAATTAATGTCACTGTGGCTCTCTGACACTGTTTAGCACAGATCTGATAGGACCTAAACCACTGGCATCCTCAATGCCAAAATGAAGTGGTTGAGCTTCTAAGGGCCCTTGTAAATAACACATGGTAGGGTTTTGTTGCTCATAATCAGTCTGTCCACTTAAAAGGGTTATAGACATACCTGGAAGGGACCCAACTCCCTCATTTTACAGATGAAGAAATCAAGACCCAGAGTGATAAATTGACTTGCCCAAGGTTACACTGGTTCTAAGCAGCAGAAGCAAGATTTGAACCCACATTTCCTGACTTCAAATCAAGCAGATTTAATTTTATAAAATAACAACAGAACTGGATTACCTATTTTTAGAAAAAAATTATTAGGGGGTGGAGCCAGAATGGGGAAGTAGAAAGATGGACCTATAGAAGCTCCCCCACATAGCCCATAAAATACTTGTAAAAAGTGACTCTAAATAAATTCTAGAGCAGAAGAAGCCACAAAACAACAGAGTGAAAGAGATTTCAAGCCCAAGACAGCCGGGAAGGCCAACAGGAAAGATCTACCACATTGGGCATGGAGAGGAGCACAGCCCAGCATAAGCCATGCAGCATGGTAGGGACCGGACCAGGAACAAGGTTCAGGGAGCCAGCAGCAGCAGCAGTTCCAGATTGCTCAACCCACAAAAGCCAAAGACAGCTTTAAGCGTCAGTGAGAAAGTTCGTTTACCCTGGAGAAGGGAATGCAGCCTGGACCACTGGCAGCAGCCACTGCAGCAGCAGTGTCCATTTTTGGAGCCCTCTGCCTAAAGCCACTGGGGAAATTGAGCTGTTGATCTGAATCTCAGCCCTGAGCATGGCCCTGGGGTGAGGAGAAGCGCTGGTATGGTGAAGCTTGAGGCCGTTGTGGAAAGGGAATTCTACTCTCAGATTCAGGGCAGAAAAGTTTTTGGTTGCTCCCAGACTAGTGTATAGGCCAGAAGAGGAGTAAACTCCTCTCCCTTGATTGTGCCACGTTGGAAGAATTGAGAACTTACAGGTCCCCAGAGTATGCCCTCCTCTTCACAAAGGACTCAAAAGTCATATAATTGACTGGGAAAATGCCCAAAAAATGGGAAAAAATAAGACTATAGAAAGTTACTTTCTTGGTGAACAGATATTTTCTTCCATCCTTTCCGATGAGGAAGAACAATGCATACCATCAGAGGAAGAACTGAAAGTCAAGGCTTCTGCCTCCAAAACCTCCAAAATAAATATGCAATGGGATCAAGCCATAAAAGAGCTCAAGAAGGATTTTGAAAATCAAGTAAGAGAGGTGGAGGAGAGGGAGGAGCCAAGATGGCGGAGTAGAAAGTTTCACATACACTAGCTCTGAACCCACAGCCCATAAAATATCTGTAAAAAAGAACTCCCAACAAATTTTGGAGCAGCAGAAGCCACAGAACAATGGAGCAGAGGAGATTTCTGTTCCAGAGAGTGCTGAAAACCTGACACGAAAAGTCTGTTGCACCCCGGGACCCGGAGCCAAGACCAGCCCTGCCTTGGCTGCACAGTACAGAGAGGAGCAGATCCAAGCAGGCTTCTGGGACAGAATCTCCAACAACCGTGTGGGTCCCTCCACCCACAGGCACTGGGGGTGAGTGAGAGAGTCTTTTTGGCTTGCCGGGAGGGCAGCAGGGTGTCTCCATAACTCAGGACCCCTTGGGAGGCAGCAGCAGGAGTGGCAGCAGACAGGGGCTCCCAAAGCAGGCAGGAGCTTGGATCCATTGTTGAAGGTCTCTGCATAAACCCCCTGAGGGAACTGAGCCCCAAGTGGTGGCCCTGTCCCCACCTGAGCACCTAAACTTAATCTCACACTGAATAGCAGCCCTGCCCCCGCAGAAAGCCCTAAGGCTGGGAAGCAGCATTTGAATCTCAGACCCCAAGTGCTGGCTGGGCGGATCTGGAGGCAAAGTGGGTGTGAAGAGAATACTCAGAAGTGAAGTCACTGGCTGGGAAAATGCCCAGAAAAGGGAAAAAAAAATAAGACCATAAAAGGTTACTTTCTTGGTGAACAGGTATTTCCTCCCTTCCTTTCAGATGAGGAAGAACAATGCTTATCATCAGGGAAAGACATAGAAATCAAGGCTTCTGTATCCCAGCCCACCCAATGGGATCAGGCCATGGAAGAGCTCAAAAAGGATTTTGAAAATCAAGTTAGAGAGGTGGAGAAAAAACTGGGAAGAGAAATGAGAGATATGCAAGTAAAGCATGAAAAGCAGGTCAACACCCTGCTAAAGGAGACCCAAAAAAATGCTGAAGAAAATAACACCTTGAAAAATAGGCTAACTCAATTGGCAAAAGAGGTTCAAAAGGCCAATGAGGAGATGAATGCTTTCAAAAGCAGAATTAGCCAAGTGGAAAAGGAGATTCAAATGCTCACTGAAGAAAAGAGTTATTTCAAAATTAGAATGGAAGAGATGGAGGCTAATGACTTTATGAGAAAACAAGAAATCACAAAACAAAACCAAAAGAATGAAAAAATGGAAGATAATGTGAAATATCTCATTGGAAAAACAACTGACCTGGAAAATAGATCCAGGAGAGACAATTTAAAAATTATGGGACTACCTGAAAGCCATGATCAAAAAAAGAGCCTAGACATCATCTTTCATGAAATTATCAAGGAAAACTGCCCTGAGATTCTAGAACCAGAGGGCAAAATAAGTATTCAAGGAATCCACAAATCACCACCTGAAAGAGATCTAAAAAGAGAAACTCCTAGGAATATTGTGGCCAAATTCCAGAGTTCCCAGGTCAAGGAGAAAATATTGCAAGCAGCTAGAAAGAAACAATTCAAGTATTGTGGAAATACAATCAGGATAACACAAGATCTAGCAGCTTCTACATTAAGGGATCGAAGGGCATGGAATAGGATATTCCAGAAGTCAAAAGAACTAGGACTAAAACCAAGAATCACCTACCCAGCAAAACTGAGTATAACACTTCAGGGGAAAAAATGGTCTTTTAATGAAATTGGGGACTTTCAAGTATTCTTGATGAAAAGACCAGAGCTGAAAAGAAAATTTGACTTTCAAACACAAGAATGAAGAGAAGCATGTAAAGGTAAACAGCAAAGAGAAGTCATAAGGGACTTACTAAAGTTGAACTGTTTACATTCCTACATGGAAAGAAAATATTTGTAACTCTTGAAACTTTTCAGTATCTGGGTACTGGGTGGGATTACACAAACACATACACACATGGAGACAAAGTGCATAGAGTGAATTGAAGAGGATGGGATCATATCTTAAAAAAATGAAATTAATCAGTGAGAGAGAAATATATTGGGAGAAGAAAGGGAGAAATGGAATAGGGTAAGTTATCTCTCATAAAAGAGGCAAGCAAAATACTTTAGTGGAGGAAAAAAGAGGGGAGGTGAGAGAAAAGCATGAAGTTTACTCTCATCACATTCCACTAAAGGAAGGAATAAAATGCATACTCATTTTGGTATGAAAACCTATCTTACAATACAGGAAAGTGGGGGAGAAGGGGATAAGCAGGGTGGGGGGGGGGATGATAGAAGGGAGGGCATTGGGAGGAGGGAGCAATTTGAAGTCAACACTCTTGGGGAGGGACAGGATCAAAAGAGAGAATAGAAGCAATGGAGGGCAGGATAGGATGGAGGGAAATATAGTTAATCTTATACAACATGACTATTATGGAAGTCATTTGCAAAACTACACAGATATGGCCTATATTGAACTGCTTGCCTTCCAAAGGGAAGGGGTGGGGAGGGAGGGATGAAGAGAAGTTCAAACTCAAAGTTTTAGGAACAACTGTCAAGTACTGTTCTTGCTACTAGGACATAAGAAATACAGGTAAAGGGGTATAGAAAGTTATTTGGCCCTACAGGACAGAAGAGAAGATGAGGACAAGGGCAGAGAGGGATAATAGAAGAGAGGGCAGATTGGTGATAGGGGCAATTAGAATGCTCGGTGTTCTGGGGTGGGGGGAGGGGACAAATGAGGAGAAAATTTGGAACCCAAAATTTTGTGAAAATGAATGTTAAAAGTTAAATAAATAAATTTTAAAAAAAGAGAGGTGGAGGAAAAATTGGGAAGAGAAATGACAGCAATGCAAGAAAATCATGAAAAGTGAGTCAACAGCTTGCTAATGGAGATCCAAAAAAATACTGAAGAAAGAAATTGTTTATAATTCAGTCTTTTTTGCAAGACAGGATTTCCAACCTTCCACATCATTTAAAAAGTAAGATGGCTGACTCCATCCATATATGTACAGAGTGAGCATAGAAACACTGATGGTGCATACCCCTTGCTTGCTAAAACCTTACTTGCCCTGCTCCATGATGCAAATGTGATTTGCCAGTTTCCTTCTTGAAGGAATTCCTTATTTATATCAAGGTTAATTCTTGCTCTCTTCATTCTTCACTGACTGATCCTAGTTCAGTCTTCTAATTCTAATTGTTTTCCATGTATTGACCCTTTACCTGAATATAATTACCATGACCCCACCAAAGTATTCTCTTTTCCATTCCCTTCAAGGACAGCACTCTGAGTCAACATGCATTAAAACTGAGAAAGCTACCCAAAGAGCTCATGCAATCTGGAGCAATATTAAGAGAGGTACAGTTTTCAAGGATAAGGAAATGTATTCTCACTGCACTGTACTTTCATTATATTGAATCTGGGATACTGTGCTTATCCTTTTTGCACTTGAATACAAAAAGAATCAATGTCAATGATACAAGAGAGGGAAGACGTGATTAGATTACAATTTTCCCAAAATGTTTGGAGATTTCATTGTATTACAAGTTCAATAGAATTGAGCAGGGTGATGGGCTCCCTAAAAGAGCTAATATTTTGTTGTTCATTAAGAATCCAAGAATTTGAGGAGATAATCCCACTGTACTTTGTCCTTATCAGATAGTATCTGGTATATTATGGTCTGTTCTGAGTGGCATGGTTTAAGGAAGACACGAGAGCATTCTCAGAAAGGTAACCAGGATGATGAATGGTCTTGAGTCCATGGCATGTGAGAATTTGGTTAAGAAAGTTAATATGTTTAGACAAGAGAAGAGAAGACTGGAAGCAAAATGATGGCTGTCTTCAAAAGACTGTCACACAAAAGTGAGATTGGATTTGTTCTGTCAGATTGTAGAGAACAAAGAAAGGAATGATGGATAGAAAATACAAATTTACTGAGTATATGGGAAAATTGGAACACTAATGCATTGTTGGTGTAGTTGTGAAATAATCCAACCATCCTGGAGAGCAATTTGGAACTATGCCCAAAGGTCTATAAAAATGTGCATGCCCATTGATCCAGCAGTACCACTTCCAGTTCTGTACCCCAAAGAGATCATCAAAAATGGGGACAGGACCCACATGTATAAAAATATTTATAGTAGTTCTTTATGTGGTGGCAAAGAATTGGACATTGAGGGGATGCCCATCAGCTGGGGAATGACTGAACAAGCTATGGTATGTGAATGCAAAGGAATACTGTTGTACTATAAGAAATTACGAACAGGGGCACTTCAGAAAAACCTGGAAAGACTTAAATGAACTGTTGCTGAGTGAAGTGACCAGAAGCAGGAGAACACTGTGAACAGTAACACCCCACTCTGTGATGACTAACTTTGATTGACTTATCTCTTCCTAGCAACGCAAGGATGTAAGACAACTCCAAAAGACTCATGAGGGAAAATGCTGTCCACATCCAGAAAAAGCCTATTATTTACTTCCTCCTCCTCCTCGTGTTCGTTTCTCATGGTTTCTCCTATTGTTTCTAATTCTTCTTTACATATTACACACCATCTTGGGATAGGGGAAGAGGAGAGATGGGGAGAAAATTTGGAACTCTTATGCAAGAGAATATTGAAAACTAAAAAAAAAGAAAGAAAATACAAATTTAATTCAACAAGTATTTCTATGTACCTGCTGTGTGCTAGATACTATACCAAACACCGGGCAAAAAAAATGAAATCAGACCTTGCCCTAAATCAGCTTACATTCTACTGAGGAAATGGACAAATTGAGTCTTGTAAGAGAAATTATCCCAATAATTAGAGCTGTCCAAAAATTGAATGAACTCTCACTTAAAAGGAATAAATGCCCCTTCATTGGACATCTTCAGGCAAAGGTAGGCTAATTACTTGATGGGAATACTGGAAGGGAGGGAGAGTTCTTCTCAAGTATGACTGGGATTAGATATTCTCCAAAGGATCCTGCACTGAAATTTAGTGATTCTCATACGACTTTATCTTAAGTTGCTTCACCACAATGGTCACCCTACACAAACACATGCTTCATCACTACAGCTAACATTTCTCTGATTAAATCACATAGAAATAGTGACACACTGGCCCAGTCTATGGGGTTGGGAAGAGATGGGTTGGGGCAGGGGAAGGGTGATTATTTTTGTTGGAGACTTTACTGTTTCCAATGATGAGACAAGCTTACTCTGTAGATAGTATCCAGAGTCTTTGGCAGTTGGTAGGATTTAGAGAGATGTGGTTATCCAAGGTTGGAAGGGCTATTTCCATATCATGCATTTCAATAACAAACTCATTTCTAAACATTTAATTTAGTCCTACAGACAAGTCACATGCTGCTTTCTCTGCAACACTTAATGAAGACAGATTTGGTAAAGAAACTATTTATTTGTGTAAAATTTTGACATCCTCTAGCTCCCTTAAGTATCAAAAAGAATTGAATGTTAGATTTATAATTACTGTGGTCTTTTGCAAAATAGGAAAAAAAAGAAAAATCTTATACAGCAAAGAACATTTCCATAAATCATGTCTGTGATTGAAAAAATATGGGTCTAACAGACTCTGTTCTACTCTATCCCGCATCTGTTTCCCATATACAAATGTGTCAGGTTTACATAAACCACACTGATAAAGATGAAGAATAAGAGAAGAAAAAGATAAAAATAGCCCCAACTCTATCAGTAACACATCTTTTATTATTGTAATGTAGGATACCACTACAATCAATCACTTCACATAGTTTGCATTGGTTGGTAATTCATCTATTGGAAAGGAAGAAAAACAATTTTTCCCCTTTGATTCAACCTGCCAAACATCCATTCATTAGGTATCTATCATTGCCAACAATGTCGCTAGATACTAGATACTTCAAGGTGAAAAAAAATTGACTCAAATTTCAGGTCTCATGTTGTTTGTTTAAAGCTGTTTTCCCCAATTCTTTCTTAAAAAATGATGAAGAGAAAATTAAGCATTATTATGCTGTCTTTTAATTTCTTGGGATGAATAACATCCCAGAATTAACCCTGCAGAACCATAAAAGTAGACAGAGCAAAGTCATGTTTGATGCAAAAACTGGACATGATAAAAGACAAAATGGTAGAGACTTAAAGAAGGAGAAGAGATTAAGAAGGCGGTGGCAAGAATACATGGAACTATACAAGAAAAAATACATCACTGATAGCCATGATTGTGTGATTACTGAACCAGAGCCAGACATCCTGGAGAATGAAATCAAGCAAGCCTTGGGAAGCATTGCTCACAATAAGGCCAGTGAAGGTGACAGAATTCCAGCTGAGCTATTTAAACTTCTAAATGCCATTAAAGTGCTGCACTGGATATGCCAGCAAATGTGGACAACTCAACAGTGGCCACCATATTGGAAAAGATCGGTTTACATCTCAATTTTAAAGAAGGGCAATGCCAAAGAATGTTCAAATTACTGAACAATTGCACTCTTTCACATGCCAGAAAAGTTATGCTTAAGATTCTTCATACCAGGCTTTAGCAATATGGGAACTGAGAACCTCCAGAAAAGCAGGCTGGTTTTCAAAGAAGCAGAGGAGCAAGAGACCAAATTGCCAAAATGAGCTGGATGATGGAGAAAATTCGGGACTTCCAGAGAAACATCTACTTCTGCTTCATTGACTATCCCAAAACCTTTGTGTGGGTCACAATAAAATGTGACAAGAGATGACAGTCCTCAGAGAAAGTCCCAGAGGATATTGCTTTTCCCCTGGGGAATATGTGTGAGGGACAATAAGTCACTGAACTGGACATGGAACAAATGATTGGTTTTAAGACTGGAAAAGGAGTATAACATGGCTGTATATTGCCACCTTATTTATTTAGTTTATATGCAGAGTATATCATGTGAATTCTAGGATGGAGGAATTCAAAGCTAGAAATAAAGTTGCTGGGAGAAATATGAATAATCCCAGATATGCTACCACTCTGATGGCAGAAAGTAAAGAATTAAGAAGCCTCTTGATGAGGATGAAAGAGGAGAGTGTAAACCATTAAAAAGAAAACATAAAAAGCTAAAATCTTACCAACTGATCCCATCACTTCCTGACAAATAGAGGAAGAAGAAATGGAAGTGGAATCAGATTTTATACTGTTGGGCTCAAAGATCACTGTGGATAACAACTATAGTCATGATATTAAAAAGAAAAAGAAACCACTTGCTCCTTGGAAGGAAAACTGATAAATTTGGACAACATACTAGAAAGCAGAGACATCACCTTGCCAGCAAAGGTCCATGTAGTCAAAGCTATAGGTTGTGTTTGTTTGTTTGCTTGCTTTCCAGTAGCAATGTATACCTGTGAGAGTTTAGTTGTAAGGAAAGATGAGTGCTGCAGAATTAATGCTTTCAAACTATCATGCTAGAGAATAATTTTGAGAGTTCCTTGGACAGCAAGATCAAATTAGTCAATACTTAGGGAATTAATTCATACTATTCACTGGAAGGTCAATATTGAAGTAGAAGTTTAAATACTTTGGCCACATAATCAGAAAACAGGACTCATTGAAAAAGTCTGATATTGGGAAAGACTGAAGGCAAAAGGAAAAGGGGATGTCAGAGAATGAGATAGATCAATCGCATCATGGAAACAATGAACATGAGCTTGGACAGACTTCAAGAGATAGTGGAGGATGGGTCTGCCATGCTATGATCCATGGGATCATGAAGACTGAATGACTGACCAACAACATATAAGACTCTGAATGGACAAGAATACAGACATCTTTTGCACTCTGAAGCCATGGGGGAATGTCTTCTATCAAAGATCTTCCAGGTTCGTTGATATGCAGGAAATGAGAACATTCAGAATCCTAGAAAAAAAAGGTCTTTTAAAAACCAGAAGTAACTTAGAGACTACCTAATACAACACTCTAATTTGAAAAAATTGATGAACCACTTGTCCACCTTGCTTAAATAAATTGACTAATATCACTCAGCAGTCATTGGTTGAGAGAGAACTAGAAACAATGTCCCTTAACTTTCAGTCAAGACTTTGCTCCCCTATGAAACCTTTGCATTGGCTGAGACCACAGACGTATTTTGGATGGATTCTATATAAATGTAATTGTTATCTATCATAACCTGCTTTGCAAGAGCAGCTATGATATCCAACACAATTCGCTAGGACTCAGCTTGAATCTCACCCGCTATGGAGAGGTCTTTCCTAGTCTCCTCCACCTCCCACCCCCAATTGCTGCTACCTTCCCTTTGGGAGTGTCTCTCATTTACATAGTTCATATCTTGTATGAATATAGTAGCTTGCATATTGTCTTTCCCATCTGAATACAATGCTCAGCAAATAATAGTACTTATTAACTGACTGTTGACCCCATAGGGATGCCCTGAGGGTGATGGGGTCCTAATATTACTGTTTTCAGCTGACATATTCATTACTCAAAGACCTAGAACTTAAACCACCTAGAGGAGTTCAATGATAAATCCAAAGAATTTATCTTAACAAATCATGGAGGAAAACGAGGAAAAGAGAGAGGGTCTATTGTCTGGAGGAGACTAGATAACTAATCCACAAAGCACGGCTATCAATATTATATTGTGGGCAAACACTGCAGATTAATAGAGAACTGGGCCCAGAATGGAATAAGAAAAAGTGAATGAACTGAATCACCCTTGGTAAACTATGGAGCCTTTTTAATGATCTCAAGCTTCTTCCTAACACACACACATACACACATACACACACACACACACACACACACACACACACACACAATATTTTTGATGAGAAAGAAGAAAAAAGAAAGGGAGATAAAAGAGGAACAAGAGAAAGGTAAGGAGGGTGGGAGGGGGAGGAAAGAAGGAGAAAAAGATGCAGAAGGTGAAGAAGGAGGAAAGAATAAGAAGATTATTGTAATATTAATGACTATGAATGACATACACGTGAACAACATGTTGAAAAATAATCAGATTATTGTCTTATGGTATATATGTGTGTATGTGCATGTGAAAATTGAGGAGTTTATGATGGTAATTCAGAACCAGGTTATCACCACCAGATACCGCTGAAGCGCTACCCTTAAGTAGTCTAGGTTTATTGATAAGTGCAAATTGTATAAGAAAATAATGCAATGCATCACTGCAGGCTGTAAAAATTTGGCTCCTACCAAATACCCAGAAAGACAGGAATGGTGGATAAAATTATCCATTAGAAGATCATTATCTTTCATTGACTGAAAGACAACAAATCCCACGGCGCAAGTCAATTCCTTTAATATTCTTGAGAACTCAATCAATCAACCATTATTACAGACCATTATAACAGACCCAATTGTTTACCCACATTCACTCAGACATGACATCAATCCATAAAACAGTAAGAACAATGTTTTAATAGATGTTACTACCTAGAATATTAATAATCCCCAAGCCACATTGAATGCAAAGATTTCAAAATGTAGAGACTTAGCAGAGGAAATCAAAATCACATACGAACAGGATGAGTGAGGCACATGTCACTTCATTTCTCTTGCTTTCTACTGGAGTTGTATGAGGCTATTCTGGGTGAGCCCATGGAGGATGAATTGATATATTCATACTTTTATCCATCTGTAAAAAGCAGTGATTTTATGCCCTGTTGCAACAGTTTGAAAAACTGGTCCAGCAATCTACCATATCTTGCTTGTAGTATTGCGATAGCCTTCTAAAGTGACTTCCTGGATTCAAGTCTCTCCCCACTCCAAACCATCTTCAACACAGCTGGCAACAGAATATTTCTACAGTCCAAATCTGACCATATCAGACCTCCCCTCACCCCCAACACCCAATAAATTCCACTGACTCTGCATTATCTCCAGGATCAAATATCAAATCTTGGTTTTAGTATTTAAAGGCTTTCTCAGACAGGTCCCTTCATGCTTGCCTTTTTTTGTTTTACTATCTCTTCCATTCCATGCCCTCTGTCATGTAACCACATTGACTGCTTGGTGCTTCCCACACATGGCATTTCATCTCCTGACTTTTCACTAACTGCCTCCCATGTCCAGAATGTTCTTCCTTGTCATTCCCAATTTTGACGGTCTTTGACTTCTTTCAAGACTCAAAGCCCACCTTCTGCAAGAGGTCTTTCCTGTCTTTCTCCCTGCCCCACCCCCCACCCCCAGCCAGCAGCTAGTACCTCTGAGCTACTTCCTATTCACCATGTAGATATATTTTTTGTACATAGTTGTCTATATTAGAATATAAGATCCCTGAGGATGGTGACCATATTTGTTGTTATTTCTTATGTCTCTGGTACTTGGTACATAATATACATTTAATTGTTGCTTGAAGACACTCAGAAAAATAAGTATAAACAAATAATAGCAGAATAGCAACTGTCTCAGGACCATCAAAAAGAAAAGAAATGAGATGGATTATTGTCATGACTTTAGGGCAGGCCTGGGCAGCACATTTCCAGGTTACAGCAATTACGATTAATGGAATACCTAGGAAGATTCAGTTGCTATGAGTTACATACCCAAAGCTTGCTATCTTTCTTGTACCAATCAAATCAAATCAAATAAAAAACAACAAATTTTCATATTAAAATACAGACCTCACAATGTCCTTGAGAATTCCACAAATAAACTGAAGTGGAACCAAATCATTTTCACAGACAGAACTATTGCCCACAATCCCCAGACGTGACCTTGTCCCATAAACAGTTAAGAATGATGTTTTAAATAGATGTCTCCATACTAAATATTTCTAACCTACTCATAACCTCCATCATATGTGGAATGAAAAGGTCAAAATATGAAGAACTCAAAACATAAATCAAAATTGCACAGGAACAGAAGAAAGGATACATCATGTCCATTGCTTTATCTGCCATTTGACTTGGCACAAAAAAGCTCTGAGGGACATTTAGAGGATGAGTCGACTTCCCAACACTCTTAGTCAATTTGTTAAAAAAATCACGTTATTCCCCTCACTCCAGACAATAAGCCACCAAATACTAAACAGAGAATAGGACAGAAACATACCCATGAACTATTTGTCTCTGAACTCCACTGACTATAAAATGGGAATCAAGATGATGAGGCGGATGGAAAGTATAAACATCTACAGAGCTCTTTAAAGTTTACAGAACACTTGACAAACTTTACCTTATTTAAGCCTCACCATAAATAGGCTTTATCAGACTACCAAAAAGTAGCACAAAGGATAACATTGAGGGTTGATTGCGAAAGGAGGAGCACACAGATCTCCAGAGACAGTGGCACAGATGTGTAGCATGCTATATCTGTACCCATCTGATGTCGACAGGCAAAGAGATGTACATGCTAGAGGGACACTCCGTAAATGCAGATTAGGAGAAAGACATAGCTAAAAGTCACACAGGATGAGGAGGCATGGGCAGGTTACCTCTTTTCACTAGACTTAGGCATATCAAAAGATCCAAGCATTCTGTCTTCTCTCTGACTTGAATTCTACCTTGATTTGGAATGATCATGAATTTATGTTCTGGAGCATTTATTTAAAGTTTCTTCTCTCCCTACTTATTCACCTCTCGGTCTCCTTGAGTCACGAACACAAATCATTAATTAATCTGGGCAAAGATTCTATTTCTGAAATTGTGAAGTGAACCTTTTCCCCCTATTCTAATGCAAATAACCGTCTGGTGATTTATGCTTTGCCACATATTTGAACGTTTAAGCGTTGTGATTTTTTTTAAGCCTTTCTTCTGTATGTAGCTTTAGCTAGGGAAAATATCCCAGAAATTAGTCTAATTACGTTCTGTATCAGTTTTTAAGTGCTTAGCATTTTAAATGTGTCTTCAAAAGAGGATTTTTTTTTCATTCTTAAAGGGTGATTCAACGTGAAAACATTCTGCCCTCTGCTTGTTTTTATCTGTTTACAGTTATTCTTGGTTTGAAAGACGACTTTTTTTAAGCTTCCAATTACAATGTCTAAATATGCTCGCCAATATTACTGGCATAAGCAAGTTCTCTGTTCCAATGTGGTCACATTTGCTTTCTCTTCAATATATTCATTCTTACAAACAGACAAGCATAATGAGCAGAGGAATCAGGTTCAGTCAACAGACAATTTGTTGTCCAGAATCCTCCACAGATATTGACATGAGCACATGAAATTTCTGATTGAGTTGTGATTGTATGAGAAGAATCAATGTCCCACCCTGCTGCTTTGCTTCAGAAATTTCCATCCTTTCTTCCTCTCTTGCCATCCTAGAAAATCCAGAGTAGAGAAGTAACAGTCTTACAGTGTTCTACCTTAGTCAGAACTTATTCAGAGTAAAGCGTTTGGTTCTGGGTGCCCCAGTTTAGGAGTTGAGTAGATTTCCCAAAATTGTAGGTCTGACCTCATCTCCTTCCCCTCAAGAGGCTCCCTATTATCTCTGAGATCATGTATAAAGCCCTTGGTTTATCATTTAAATCTCTTCAGAACTTCACCCCTTCCTTCTTTTCCAGTCTTATTGTACCTTTCTCTTCTCCATATCCTCTTCAGTAGCAACACTGGCCTATTCCCTATTTATCACCTTCTATCACCCATCCCCATTCCTTTGCACTGAATATCCCCTGACTGGAAATGTGCTCCTTCCTTGCTAGTACCTCCTGGAATCCCTGGATTCCTTCAAGACTCAGCTCAAGTATCACCTTCTTTCCTGAGTTCTTCCTTCCCTGGTCCACCCTACTGGTAGAGCCTTACCAAAGTTGTTGTGTATCTCATTTGTAGATGTATTGATATCTGCTATCCTTTTTTTTAATTTTTACTATTTTCATTAGAATGGAACTCATAGGAGGAACTGCTCATTTTCTGCCCTTGTATGTCCAGTACTAAACAGTCCCTATTATATATCAGCACTTAATACATGCTTGTGGATTTATTGAAGTTACTGGAATTATTTCCTCTGGAGAAGTCTTGGAGGAGGGGAGGAAAGGGAGGAAAGGATAATTCTGAGAAAGAGATATGGGACATGTCCTGTTTTGTTTCAGAGAATGGAACAAGAAATAATGTCTATCAGTTTCAGAGAAGCAAAAGTTGGCTTCCTTCAAAAGCTGTCTAGAAGTCAGGACTACCTGGGAAAGTGAGAGTTACTCTAGCATTGGAAGTCTTCAAGCAAATCACGCTGGGTATGTTATAAAGAGGCTTCTTATGATCCTCATATGGGATGATCTAGATAGCCTCTGGAGATGTTTGCAAATCTGTGACCTTATGTGACTGCAATAACAGTACCACTCCTTTGAGAACTGCGACAAGATTCATTCATTCCACTTGGAAAAATTTAAGGATTCTAATACGTGCAATGACCAATCCAAATTCCAGGGAGTTGTTGCTGATATATGCTGTCCCCCTCTAAAAGAGGGAGATAAATTCAAGAGACAGGAGATGAGCATTTGAGGACGTGACAAATATATGAATTTATTTGGCTTAACTATGCCTATTTGTTTAAAAGAGTGTGGGTTTCTTTTTTAGCATTATTACTATCTTGAAAAGAGAGATTTGGGGAAAAGAGAACTAGTGATTGTATTGCCAAAAGAAGAAAGATAAAAACCAAAAGAGAGCAACTGAAATATTTTGCTTCAAATGCACAGAATGGGACAAAAGGAAGTCAAGAGGGAAATAGACAAGCAGGACAGCTGTGAAACTGACATGCTGGATTTATTACATGCCTTTTAAGAGCAAGTTGTTTATAACAGAGCGCCAGGGTTTCACATAGAATTATCTTTCCCTACTCTACTCCATATATGGAACTGCTTCCCTCTCTATATTTTTTGGAGGGAGAGAGAAATCCTTAAATTCAGAATTAATTTTTTTAAGACTCACTTGGTTTAAAGAATCACACAATCAATAGTTCTTCAAGTCAGAAAGGACATTAAGTGAAGTCATATAGTCCAGTAGATCCATGAGCAGGAATTCCCTCCGGAAAATTCCTGCTTACGGCTTATACAGCCTTGCATTGAAGCCTTCCAGTGACAGGAAGCTCACAGTCTCCAAGGGTAGCCCATATATTTTGGAACTGCTGTGTTAGGAATTGTTTTTTTAATCCTGATGTCATTTCAAAATTGGTCTTTGAGCATCTATCCCCATTACTACTGATTGAGGCAGCTGGGTGGTTCAATAGAGAGAGTACCAAGCCTGAAATCAAGAATACCTGAGTTCAAATCTGGTCTAAGATACTACCTATATGACCATGGGCAAGTCATTTAAGCAATATCTGTCTCAGTCTCCTCAACTGTAATGTGGGGTTAAAACAGAACTTCCCTCCTAGAGTGACTGGGAAAATGAAATAATGAAAATAATGAAAAATGAAATACTAATTGTAAAGGGCTTAGCATAGTGCCTGGCCAGAGTAGAGACTATAGAAATGCTTCTTCATTTTCCTGTCCCTTCTCTGTCCTTTGGGTCAAAGCAGTAGGAGTTAGAGTTTTGAAGTTCAGGTAGGAAGACTTGAGTGATGATGGATAGTAATATAAGCTTTCTAATTTATCAAGTTCTCGAGGCCTTCTCTTCCTTAAAAAAATGTAATTTATTTTTTCAGTTTTCAACACTCACTTCTACAAGAGTGTGAATTCCAAATTTTCTTCCCATATTTCCCCTCCCTCCAATCCAGAACAGTGTATACCCCAACCACTCGTTTCCACAATCTGCCCTCCCTTCCATTAACACCTTCTCCCATCCGCTTCCCCTCTATTTTCCTAGGGCAAGATAGATTTCTATACCCCATGGCCTGTACAACTTATTTCCTAGTTGCATGCAAAATAATTTTTAACATTCATTTTTAAAGCTTTGAGTTCCACATTCTCTCCTTTCCTCCCTCCCCACCCACCCTCATGGAGAAAGTAAGCAATTTGATATAGTTCACACATGTATACCCATACAAAACACTTCCATAACAGTCGTATTTTGAAAGACTAGCAACAGTTTCCTCTATCCTGTCCTGCCCTCCATTTATTCCATTTTCTCCCTTGATCTGTCTCCTCACAAGAGTGTTTGCTTTTGATTATCCCTTCCCCCAACCTGCCTCCCTTGTATTATCCTCCCTCTCCTATCCCCTCTCCCTGACTTTTCTCGTCTTCAAAATGGGAATAATAAGAGCACGTTCTTCCTAGGGATACACAGAAGATAAAATGCATTGAAATCTTTAAAGCACTATCCAAGTGCTAGCTATCTTCATCTTCATCATCAGCATCATCTCCAGTAGAGCAGCAGCAGCAGCAGCAGCAATAGCAGTGACAGCCTCCCCATTACCTACAAACATGCACATATCTCCCCTATTCTCAAAAAACCCACCCCTCACTGTTTTCACCAGTATCTTCCCTCATCTCTCTTCCCCTAGTGTCTTTTGTCTTTTCTCTTTGGCCTCCTCATCTCTTACTATGATTCCTGGCACATAACAAAGGTTCGATAAATGCTTGTTGACTGCCTCAACAATTTTCACAATCCCTTATGGCTCTCTGCCTACAATCATATGCCCATTTCTGAGCCTCATCCATCAGAAGGGACAATGCCTGTTTCAGAGGAGGATTGCTGTGAGAACACTGTGCCAACTTTTAAGAACCTAGGGATTATAAATCACTATCAATTTGTATCACATATCACGGAATCACAAGTTTTTAGAAGCAGAAAGAACCCCACCCACGCCTTCACAGCAGATGGCTAGTTCAACCTGAAAAAGAATCCCTGGATATGTGACCAAACAGCCTTAAATACTTCCAGTGATAAGGAACTCAGCACCTCCTGAGACAGACCCTTCCACTTTGAGATCTCTTGAATGCCAGGAAGTTATTTTTATTTTTGTTTTTCCCTGACTGCCAGCCTAATTTGGCCTTCCCATAACTTCCCCCCATTGCTTTGTCTTCTGTCCACAGGGGCAGCCCAGAACAAGTCAAATCTCTCTTCCATATGCCAGCCTTTCTGTTTTTCCTTATTGAATGGAATGATCATTTTAATTAGTGATCAGGATTTAGTGATAACCATTCTTGAATTCACCCCACCCCTAGTCTTCTCTACTCTGTGTTAAGCATTCCCCCATAGTCCATTGATTCAATGGACATTTAGAATAATTCACTGATGGGCAAACCATGGGAGCAAGGCAGTTTTGTCTGGTCCTCTTCTGTGCTACCCATCCCTGACAAAAAGCTTGCCCTCTCTTGAAGGAATAGGGTCATCTTCACCCTACTCCCTATTTATCAGGATAAATGTGGAAAGTAAAATATTTCTATCCTTTTTTGCAACCCCAAAAGACCTCCATAAAGTACAGGGGTCCTGTTTTGTTCTTTGGACAGGCATACCCAGACTGCCCATCTTCTGCACCAACTGCTGAGCTATTTTAAAGCTTAATTGCTGGGATTACCAGTGAGGAGATAAGCATTTTGTTCTTATTTCTACAGCATGGAAATCAATCTGTCAGCAAACATTTATTAAGCATTTAATACATACCAATTACTTTGCGGGGTGGAAAGAGTAGAAAGACAACAGGAAAACAGAAACTGCCTTCAAGGAGCTTACCTTCCACTGAGCAAAACAACCTCTTAATATATGTGTCTAGAAAACATGCACAAAGTGATCATAAAGTACTTGCAGTGGAATTCAGAGCAAGGTATTAACAGCTTTGGGAGTCACAAAATGTATCCTGTAAAAGGCAGCATTTGATCTGAGTTCTAAAGAAAACCAGAGATTCTAAGAAGGAAAGGTAGGAAAAGAAAATATTTATGTACTGTGCCTCTAGTGTAGAAGTACAGAGTTGGGAGATGGATGTCATGTGTGACCAACAGCAAAAAGATATGCTCAATTTGGAATCCAAAGACTTGGAATCCTCTCTCTGATGCTTAATGACCTGTGAGGTCCAGGGTAAGCCAGTTGACCTTCCCAGGCCTTATTTTCCTTATCTGAAAAATTAGATTAGATGACATGATCTCCAAGATCCCTTTCAGCTCTGAACCTATCTTTCTCTGATTGTCCTCTGCTTGCCTGTGTGGAAGGTCTTCACTGTCAGCCCTTCCCTCCCATCCCCTAACGATTTTCTCTGCATGAAAGGCTCGCTGACCCATGAAGATGTCAGCCCAAACATTCCTGTGCTCCACTATCTAGAAATGTTTACAGTAGAAGACTCAAAAATCACAAATTATAACCTTGCCAAACATTCCTGGTCAGGGAGGGAGCGAGAGAGAACCCTGTTCCCTAAGGCCTCTTGCATTCTTTCAGTTCTGACATGCTAGATGTTACAAATGTTGATTTCATACCCGAATTGCTCCATCTCTCCCAATGGTAGAAACCCAGCATCACCTCCATAACGCGTGGTGGTGTTCTGTCTGCCAACCCTCCAGGTGACATTGAATCTTAGCCCTCAATATTGTGCTTGGACTAGCAGTCTCTCTTGGGAAGATTCACAAAAGTCAGCTGAAAAGAACCCCACCTCTATCTGGCCCACAGACATAGACATCTACTTGGCTGAAGGACAACTCAGAGAGGAGCTGGGGAGACAAATGATCACAAAGCCTTTGGAAGCAGCCAGCTTTGATGGCCAATTTTTACCACAGTCTCCTTGATCACTCCAGAGGAGAAACAGGAAGAGAAGACGATGGGGAGAAAGAAGGTGGATGGTCCCTAAGTGAGAAACAGACCAGAACAAAGAGCCTTTCTGGGAAAAGGATGAGAAAGAAATAGGACTTGACCCCAGGACCATTGACACATCTGCAGTTTCCCGTGGTTCAAGACCCTGACATCATCCAGATCTAACTGCATGCATGTCCATGTTCAACATTGAACAACAGTCCAGATGTGCCCTGTAACTTCCAAGAAGTCCCCACAGATAAAGATTCCTTGGGATCAAGAGAAAAGCAGTAGTGACTAAAATGCAAGGTTTGCTTCTCTTTTTTCCACTTCCAGTGGAAAGCTACTAATTCTTTTCTCCTTAGAGGAACACCTTCTCAACTAATACATATGCCCAGCTTACTGGGCTAATGCCATTCATTCATTCATTCATTCATTCATTCATTCATCCATCCATTCATTCATTCATTCATTCATTCAGCATTCATTCAGTAAGAATTTATCAGTGTTTTCTAAGTGCAAGACATTGCAATGTGCCATAAGGATAAAAGACAAAAGGAGGAAAAAAAATTGTCTTCAAGGAGCTTACAGTCTGTAGGGCTGCAAGACTTATAAACATAAGAAAATACAAGGTTATTCAAGGAAAGTGACAAGGGGATTGAGAGGGTGGAGGAGACACGCACGCTTCCAGTAAGACATGGGCTCTTCACTTCTTTAGGACTTAGGCACCCCTTGTGCAGTTTGGTGTAGCCTCTGGATCCCCTCTCAGAGTAAGGCTTTTAAATGTACCCAATAAAATACACAATATGATAAACGAATCAATTGGACTGATATATACTTATCAACATTGTTATCTATTTACTCACTTATATATTTGTTTATAAGAGGAGGTCTTCCTCCATTGCCCAAGTGAGTAGTCCAGGGGCAGCTCACAGGCCTGATACCATTCTGATTAGCACAGACACTGATCCACTCCATTTTTGATGAGGGCTGGTTCTCCCCTCTTTGGTCAGCTTGATGACCCCTCTTCCTAGGAGTTCAATATATCAATGATAAACTTAGTGGAGACACTCAATCAGCTTAGCCCACTGTAGCAGACATGTCCCAAATTCAAGAGATCTGCCATCCTTAGCCTCCCAGACATGTGGGATTATACAGTCCTCACAATGCCTATTCATCGATCCACCTGTCTATCTATCTACCCACCTATCTATCTATCTATCTATCTATCTATCTATCTATCTATCTATCTATCTATCATCTATCTATCTATCTGTCTATCTGTCTGTCTGTCTGTCTGTGTTTCTGCCTGTCTACACACTCATACATACATATACACAAACACATATACACGTGTGTATATATATGTATATAGGTGTGTATTTTATAATAAGTCCACAGAAGTCAGGGCAAGACTCCTTGATGTAAGAGACAGTAGCTGAGCAAAGTCACTGAGGAAGGCATAGAGCCTAAGAGAGTCCTATCTCTTGGATGAGGAGAAAGAACTTCCAAGTGTGGGGCATAGTTTTGTGCAGAAGCATGAGGAGAGGAGAAGTAATGTCATATGTGGAGACAGCAACATGGCCAGTCTGGCTAAAGAACTGTGTGCACAGGGGAGAGGGATGTGCAGGAAGCCTAGAAACATTAGCTGGCATCAAATGGTGAAGAGATTTAAAAGTCACAGCCTCCTGATGGGCTTATTCTCAGAGGAGACAGCCCTACCCTGTGCCTCTACTTCTTGACTTTCATTACCTATTATTTCATGCCAACTTGGCAAATAGCTCATATTAGAGAGAAAATAGGCAAGTTGCAGTAATTAATCACGAGATGTTGGAGGGCTGAGATCTAGGATGTACTGTGTGTCACAGTGAAGAGTGAGGGAATCTCATTAAAATCCTGTGGTCTCTGGGTGACAAGAATGGTATAAATATAAGTGCTCCCATTTCTACTTTCCCTTAGTTATTTTGAAAAGTGTTAGTTCATAAAGCCATCATTTAGAAAAGTTGGGGACTTGCTTCCAACAAAGTTTTTTTGTTTTTAATGGAGGACCAGGGTAACAATGTTAACTCTGCCTCTTACTACATGTATGACTTCAGGCAATTCATTGCATCTCTCCAGGCCTTGGTTCCCACCTATACAACATGAGGGGAATGAGCTAGATGTCTGGGGTCCTGCTCAGGTCCAGAGCTAGGATTCTGTGAGGGTTTGACTGATGTTCCAATATAGGTATCAACTGAGACTCAGCTTCCAGAGCTAAGGGAGAATCCAAACTGGGCAAAGTTTGTGCAGGGAAGCTTTATTTTCCTCAGAAACCTGTGTTTATGAAAGAGGTAAAAAAGAACTCCCCAATATTTGTTTAATGTTTTCTACCAAGAAAATTGGTGTTAGTATGAGGGTTGGCCCATAAATCTCATCTGAAGTGGGGGGAAGGAGGAAGGATAGGTCAGGAATGAGAAAGCACAAACACAGAGAGGCTGGCATAGGATAAGATAACCAGACAGGGAACGAGTCTTCCTTAGAATTGCCCTTTCCAAGACCTCCAAGTTCCCATAATCAACAGGCCCCAGACACTCTTCATCACAGACCATACACAGTCTATTTGTCACAACTATGACTGACTCATTAAAAAGTTGACCATCCCAAAGGACCAATGCCTCCTGTAAGGGACCACCTTGGGTTGTAAGTAGAAAGCACCATGGTCCTGGGACAAGTAGGACAATCTGAACTTCTGCCTACTTTTTCTAGAAAGTGATGACCCAGACTCCCACCTCAAACTCAGTAAGAGCCTCTGAGGAAATTGACAGGCACCATGCAATAAGAAGTCACGTATGTGACAGAGGAAAAAGGGGGTAGCATTACACGGTCCATGTTAGAGAGAAAATATGTCCTTTGGGAGAAAAAGCACACCTCTGTGGATGCTGAGATTCTGTGGAAGACACCTAAGGGACACACCCCAATAAAGAATTGAGAATACCATAAGGAAAATTCTGAACTGGTCATTTATCTTCCAAGCACAGGTTCCCTAGTTTTCTTTCTACTCTGTCCCCTTCCATAGGAGACTAAGTACCTATTTATATGCCTTTCCCCTTCCCTTTGCCTCACCCTTTCATTGTCACTGAGGCATAAATCTCTGATGACCTCAGTCAAAGAGATTTGCCTTTTCTAAAGGATGCAAGTGCTTTGACTGAAGGCCACTATGGGGATATTTCAGGTATCGGGAGAGAATGTGTTTTATACGATGGATTAGAGCCAGAAAGCACCTTAGAGACTATTGAGTTTAATTCCTCATTTTCCAGATGAGGAAATTGAGGCTTATAAAAAGGAAAGTGGTTATTCAAGGTCATGCAGGTAGTTATAGGCAGAGCCAATATTCAATCTCAGTTAGTGCCTCAGTTAGTGTCAATATTCAACCTATTGTTGAATTATTGTTATTGTTTCCTAATCTCTACTTCAGGTCATTCAGTTCTCTGATCTATCCCCCACACAGGCCTCCAAATGATATTCCCCAAAGTTCACGTTAGACCATGTCATTTTTGACTTCTCATCAGTCTTCTCCCTTGATACTTCTCCTCTTCAAGTGTTTTGTGACCCTGCTCTTTTCTGGTTCTCCTCCTACCTATCTGATCTGTCTTTAAAACCTTGACTTAGTCTCCTTTCCAGGATCTCCACCCAATTCATGCCCATTAAACTTGCTTGTCCCCCAAAGCTCTGTCTGGTGTCCTCTTCTCCCTCTAGCTCAAATCTCTTTCTTAAAGTCTGATCTCTCATCACAAATTTCCTTCTTGATATATTAAAATGGATGCTCCCTAGACATCTTAAGCTCAGTATGTCTGAAATACAGCCCATTATCTTTTTCCCCAAATGATCCCCTCTTTCATGCTTTCCTTTTAAGGGCATCATCACCCTTCATATCACCAAAGCCATAACCACAATATTATTGTCAACAAACATGTTCAACCTGTTGCCAACTCTCATTATCATAACTTCCTCTGTCTACTCACACAGACACCACTCTAGTCTGGGTCCTCATCACTCCAAGCCTAGACTATTGGTATAACCTGGGTTTAGTCTCCCTTATCCAAGTCACTCCCAGTTCTAATTCACATCCTCTACTTAGCTGCCAAAGCAATTTCCCTAATGTGATTCACCTCCCCCCACACTCCATAAATTCCAGTGAATCCCCATTACCTCTAGGATCAAATGTGAAATCCTCTCCCACCCTCGTTAATCCTAATGCCTTCCCTTAGAGATTATATTCAAAGGATCCTGTACATCTCATTTGTACATAGTTGTTTGTATATTACCTTTCCTAATAGAATGTGAGCTTCTTGAGACCAGGGACTGTCTTTTGCCTTTGTTTCCCCAGCACTTGCCACAATGCCTGGCACATAGTAGGCAGTCAATGCTCGTTGACTTGACTTTGGCTTTTGAAGACCTTTGTAACCTGGTCTTTTCCTAGCTTCCAGTTTTCTTATATTTTACTGCCTTCCACCAACTCTGATCCAGCAACACTGACCACTTTACTGATCCTCCCCCAAAATATCCTATTTCCCAACTCTGTACCTTTGCCCCAGCAAAGATTCCAGCCCATGCCTGGAATGTTCTACGCCCCAACTGACTCCCTCCAACACTCACCTCAAATCCTCCTTTCTGAAGCAGGCATTTCCAGTACCCCCTCCCACAATCATTGCTGGAGCTAACTCTGAAATGATCTTCCTTTGCCACTGCACATATCTTGTACATAACTAGCTAGCAACCATTCTCCCTCATTAAAACATACGCTCCTTGTGGGCAGGGACTGTGTTATTTTTTTAATTTTCTTTGTATCCTCAGCCCCCAGCACCACCCCTGGCACAAAGTAAGCACTTAATAAATGCTTTTTTGGCTGACAGACTGATGTTTAAAGCTTCACCATCTGGCTCTACCCTATCTTCCCAAGCTGATTGCTTCTTACCATCCTTTACGATTTGATATTCCATTTCAACTGGCTTATCGGTCATTCTCCATACAGGACACCTCATCTCATCTCCTGTCTTTGCCCAGGTTGTCCCCCAAGTCTAGAATGCTTTCTCTCCTTACCTGTTCCCTACCTGATTTCAAGGTTCAATCCTACCTAAGTGGGCCTGCCAAAGAAAGCCTTCCCTAATTCTTCCAATGGCTATTGCTCTGACCTCTCCTCCTCCCCATTATTCTATGTTTCTCTATACCTGTCTATGGACTTGTGTTTCTCCCATTCGAAATGTAAGTTCCTTGAGAGAAAGTATTGTTTCTCTTTTGTTTTTGCATTCCAAGCGTCTAACACACTTCCTACCACAAAGTTGTTGCTTGTCTTTCTTTCTGGAAGAGGAACATGACATCAGGAAGGTGATGTCATGACTTGTAAGAGATTTGGATTGTAAAATCGCCAGCCTCACTTTCTCCTCTAGAGGCATTTGGGTCCAGTGGCAAGATGCCTGGAGATGGCCCTGGATGCAGTGGGAGACCTTGGCCTTTCCAGTCTAAGGTCTTTCCTAGGTCTTAGTTTGTCTGAGGCAACACATTGAGTAAATGGTGTTTTTAACTGATTTCTATCTAGAGCTCGAACCCCGGTCTCCTGAGACCCAGCCCAAGTCATTCTGAACTCAACCACACTGTCTTTGAGACCTCAAAAGAGATTGTTTTACTGAACTTTGTTATTTTTAACTGAATTCAGTCTGAGTGGTTTGTTCACATAAACACAGCACTGGATGGTTGGTAAACAAAGGTCTTTGGAGTGGGTGAGAGTTGCTCGTCTGTTTAAACACAGAAACTTTGCTCTCATCCTCCTCACTAAGGGGTGGAACTCAGTACAAGATGGTTGGGTCTTGGATCCCATCCAAAGAAGTTGAGTTACTAAAATACCCAAAGGGCCCTGGAAAATGGCTGCTTCATGTGCCCATATGTAGACAGTGGGCCTCTTCATCTACTAGCCATCCCAGAGGACCAGGTTACAGAACGACTATCATTTCATTTTTAGGTTCATACAATGGAAAAAATCTTCTTAGTGACACAGCAGAATAATGTAAAAAGAGGAATCCAAGTAAGAAAAATCTCAAGATTATCCATTTAGAATGTCAGTTAATAAGAACTAAATAAAATTAATTTATATGTAATGCATAGTACACATTCTATTTGCAGAGAAAATAGAGAGCTGTATCAGTGGAAAGAGTTTCCTCACCTGGGAGTTCCCTTTACCAATACAATCACACACCTAGTCCCTAGCTCTATCTTCTTACCTATGTTGATCTATATGTGCCTCCCTACACAGAGAGTAAGTTTCTCAAGGATAGAAATTGTTTCTTTTAGGTCTTTGTATGTCCAGGGCCTAGCTTATCACCTGGCAGACAGCAAGGCATTCAGAAATGTTCATTGATTAAACAAAAACAGAGATTGACTCAGTAACAATGGGCCTGGAAAATGTTCATTTGATTCAAATGAGAAGCCCCATAGGTTCCCTCATGTGGGCCTCCACTTTCTAGAACCACACATCTTGGGAGCAAAGAGCTTTTTTTTAAACTGAAGATACCTTGTGACCATTCTCTATTTGCAGCAGTATATGACTATGTATGTAACTAAGACATGCCATAGCTGGCTTTTCCACATCTCAGCTCCCTTCCAGAACTGTAAGTAGAAATCTTGAAAGATGGGGCAAGACACAGATGATTGGGGAAGAACGTTTAGAGACCCTTGGGGACATGGGTCATCAGGGGATCCAGTAGCTTCTTATTTTAAATAAGTCTCTTATTAACTAGATTCAAAACCCAGTCATTTTTACCTATTAAAGGGGTACAAATGCTATCAGCACTCTCCAAATTTCATCGCTCCAGTGCAAAGCCCCCATTAATCCACCCTAGTTAGAGCTCTGTCCTGTGTCATTCTCATTCTTGTGGTGGCTGTTGTTTTCTTTTTCCCTTAAAAGCATTTTTTTAGGAAAGGTAAGTCTTCCACAGTCCCTTCTTTTCCTCCCCAGGACACCACCCATCTCTGGCCATTGCTCCTTGGACACAAAGTGGGTAAGAACCATAGGCTCTGACTAGAAAAAAACTATTGAAATGAAACTTAGGTAGTCAGTCCATTTCTGGGAAAAACCAACTAGGCATATCAATGCATCATCAGAGGCAGAAAAAGCTAGATTCTGAATAAGAAATTCCACCCCCTCCCCTCATCCCTAAAGCATTGAGAGTAATAAGATCTGGCCTTTCTCTACTGTCCCAAGTTTGCAGAGCACTTCATGGATGTTATCTGGTTAGAATCTCTCAACAAACCTACAAACGATAGATGTTATGGTACTCATTTTTCAGATGATGAAGCTAAAGCTCTGAAAGCTGAAATGTCAGGGCCAAACAGTCAGAGGAGGTGGGACAGGGACCTGTGTTGAAGTCCAGTCCTATATGTCTTGGAAGCTGCCCAGCACTATCTATGCGCTGCTTGGGAACCAAGGCAATAAAGAACAAAATCCAAACTCCACCTTCTCTGCTTTTGGTTGAAATTCTTCAGATGTTGCTAGCCCACTGCAAATGTTAATACCTGGAGCCAAACCCGATGTTGTCCCACCCTTGTTCTACTTCTGTCCCATGCATCTTGGTCTATTCTTGTTACTGGCATTTTCTTGTTATTTTTGTTATTGTTATGATTTTTACCACATCATCATCAATAGTTTTTAAAGATCTACAAAGCCCTTTCTACATTATCTATTGGATCATCACAACAACCCTATATATTACTGTCCTCATTTTACAGATGAGGAAACGGAGGGTCCCACAGCTAATAACTGAATTAGGATTCCATTCTCATTCTCCATCCATGAATTTGTACCCCAGCTTGTTGCTGTGGCCTGTGTTCTCCTTACAATGCCTGAAGGGTGGAGACCATGATTCACACCTGTCTTATATTCCCCAAAGCACCAAGTGCAGCGTTAGGACCATAGCAGGTGCCCAATAATTCCATGCAGGGTGACTAAAATGCTAGGCAGGTGGAACATCTTATTGTACTACTTTTTGAATGCACCTTACTTCTTAGTTTGGCCCCACCAAGGCTGGTTTTTGTCCTGGGATTCTGCTCCAAACAAAGGTCACTCAAATGTCTTTCCCAGAGCTAGACTCTGACAGAGGACATCATTCGGTGCTTCCAGGAAGCCAGGGTGACCTTTGGGGGTGGGCAAAGGAGAGGGTTGAAGACAGTAATGCATTCTCCAGGTGAGGAGAGCCCAAAGGATAACCTTGCTGTTGAGAGTTGTCACATTTTTCTCAGTCTAATTTGCAAAGTGGGTCTAACCCCAACTGTTTCACCTCTTTGGGTAGCAGCAGAGGAGAGACCAGGGCTGGGGCTTGATATATTTTCTTCTTCAAGACAGGTCAGGGATCAAAATGCAGCTTCCACTTTGGTGGCCTCCTGGAATCCCTCATTCAATTGGTCCTCCCTCTAGTGGCCACAGGAACCAAAGAGTCTTTCATTTCACTGAGAAGTGTTTTCCCTTCCCTCCAGCGCCCGTCTTCCATCTCCCATCTTGGCTAACTTCCCAATCAACGCGCCTGCTAATCTGTGTCTCTTGTTCACTCCTCCTCTTACTGTTGTTTTTAGCAATTCCACCTTGAAATGAAGGCTATTCTTTTCTTTCCTGGCTCACCTCTAAACCACCTCTATTCCCTCCTCCCTCATCCCACAGTAGGATTCTCATTACTTTTTTTTTATCTCAAATGTTTGATTTGACTGGCAAAGGATACTAGATATATTTTTATATTCAGGGAAGCTATGTGTCCTCTCTCTCACTCCTTCTGTCTCCATCTCTTTTAGTGGAGAAAAGATAAGAAGCACACATTTGACTCAACAGTGAAGTCTTGCTCTCATCCTGTCCTGAGTTTTGACCTAGAATGTTCAAACTAGAAGTCACCTTCATGTGTTCACCAACCCAGAGGGGAATTTACATAATCTCTGTCAGGAAGAGAAGACAGAGAAGGTTGAATCCAAATACTAACCTTATAATAGTCCTTGGGATCACTAATTCATCTATATGTGTATAGAATTTTCATAAGATGCCTGTTTTCATAACTAGGAAATTAGAGTGTCAATAAAGGAAGTTACTCACTCAGTTTTTCATTCTAAAGCATGAACATGGGGAAAATGCTGTCGATGGAGTTAGAGACTATGGGTATGAGCCCCAGAATTGCCACTTGTATTCCAGGAACACTGGAAAGTCATTCCATCACTGTGGGGCTCAGTTTCCTCATCTTTAAACAAGAGAGTTAGATTTAATGACTTCTGAGGTCCCTCTCAGTTCTAAATAGGTAATTTGATAATAATGCTATACTTTGGGAACTTTATTGTGAATACATGGAAATGAACTTCATTGGTGCTCATCTGACCATGCAAAGCCATTCTAGACTCTCTAAGATGGCAGGTTTGCAAAGAGGGTTATGAAAGGTTAGGAGGAAAGAGTGCTTTGGTAACATAATTAACTTAAGTTGTATTTTGTAGGTTCAGCTGACTTTGAAGATAGTTGTGGGGTCAACATCACTGATCTCCGATCAATGAGTTCCAAACTCTAGATGTAGTCAAGCTGCCTGGTGTGACTAAAGGACAGAGGTGTTTTGTTTTTCTTGGGCCCAAGTGTTGCTGAATGGGTCTGTAAGACTACTCGACGCCAAGAGTTTCCCACCACAACAGGGAAAAGAAAAACTCATTCATCATGTCTATGTATAATTTCAGGGTATTAATCATTTTCATAGAACTGCAGAGTTGAGAGTGCTCTTGGGAGCAGAGAGAAAATGGGAAGCATTTATATAGTGCTTACTATGTGCATATTATCTTAGTTGATTCTCACAAAGACCCTGGAGATAGGTGTTACTTTTATTTCTATTTTACAGTTGAGGAAACAGGAGATAGGATCACCCAACTAGTAAGTATTTAAGGCTGGATTTGAACTCAGGTCTTCCTGACTCCAGGCCCATTGCTCTATCCATCACTACCCCCTAAAATTGAGCTTGACAATCACCTAGCACTAACTCTAAGGAGGACTACAGAAATTCTGAGAGATGATGTGACAGTTATAAAATCACCTAGCTACTTAGTGATAGCAGGGCTAAATTGCAACCATCTGGCCACTGGTCTAGCATTCTGTACACTATCCATACCATACAGCTCTTGGAGATTGTTCTAATATTCTAAGAAGAGTAGTCATCTCTCAGAATTGTTACAAAGATAAAATGAGATAATGATCATAAAATGCTTAACCCAGCACCTGACATATAGTAAGTGATATACAAATATTAGCTACTGTTATTCTGGGGGCAGCTAAGTAACACAGGGAATAAAACACTAGGTCTAGAGTCAGGAAAACCTGAGTTCAAATCTGGATTCAGACACTTACTAGCTATATGACCTTGAGTAAATCACTTAACCTTGGTTGCCTCAGTTTCCTCATCTGTAAAATGAACTGGAGAAGGAAATGGTGAAACACTCCAGTTTTTTTGCCAAGAAAACCTCAAATAGGTTCATCAAACATGGTAACACTAAATATGACTGAAAATGACTAAACAACAGCTCCAACAATTTATTATTACTAGTTCTGAGAGTTACTAAGAAGTCAATAAGCATTTATTCAGTGTTTACTATGAGTGAGGCACTATACTAAGTATACAGGGAAAGGCAAAAATCAACCATGCCCTCAAGAAGCTTATGTTCAATATGAGCAAACAATATGTAAATAAATAGGTACAAGCAGGACACACAGAGAGTAGATGGAGGGTAGACTGAGAGATCTTTGAACTCAGACATTACTGACTTAAGGCTCAGCATTCCACTCACTGTGCCACCTGGATACCTGGATTCAGGAGATTGCCTCAGACACTTAGATAGTTGTATAACCTTGGGTAAGTCATTGAACTACATCTCTGGGCCTCAGTTTCTTCATCTGTAAAATGGGAAGCTGTTCAATGAGCTCTCAAGGCAGCTATGTGATGCAGTAGATAGTACTAGAACTTAAGTCAGAAAGAATTGAGTTCAAATCTGTCCTCAGACACTTACTAGCTGTTTGACCCTGGGCAAGTCACTTAAACTCTATTTGCCTCAGTGTCCTCAGCCATAAAGTGGTAATAATGACAGCTCTTTCCTCATTATGTTGTTTTAAAGATCAAATGAGGCAGGATTTATAAAACACTTAGCACAATTTCTGATACACAGTGGTGCTAAATAAATATTCCCCACCCCATCTAAAGTCTCTTCCAACTATAAATCTGCTGCTTCTATGATCAATTTCTACAGTAACTATAGTCAAAAGGTTTTCTGTCTCATTTTCCACATTGCTTAAGTACCTCTAAGTTGTCTCAGAAAACAGATGACACCATGGATTTCCATTAAGACAGCAGGGCTAAAGATCACTTAAGGAAAGAGGCTAAAGCCGGACTATATGAACATTCTCTCCTCCTCCTCCTCCTCCTCCTCCTCCTCCTCCTCCTCCTCCTCCTCCTCCTCCCCCTTCTCCTCCTCCTCCTCCACACACACACACACACACACACACACACACACACACACCACACACACACACACACACACACACACACACATACACACGAAAAAGTTTCAGACTGTCTTATTAAGCTGACCATGTGTCTTGGGGTCTCTTACGTGGATCAGAGTTAGTCTTAGATTGCCCTACCATGTTCCTCAAAGGATCTGCAAGGAGACTCTGGATGGTAACCACTTTACCTCCCCCTTCTGGTGCCTTCAGTTGCCTTGCAGAGGGATCTAGGACCTCCCTTCCTGAGATCCTAAGCACTACTTTATTTAAATAACCCCAGGATGATTTGGTGGCTTTTTAATTTGGGAAAGGCACTTAATTAGTCTGGGGAACATTAGACAATAGTCAGAAAGGTGATATGCTTGTGGGCTGTGAAGGGAAAAGCACACGAGTGACTTTCTGGCTGGGGGAAAATAAACAAAATCAGGTAGTAAAAATAAATCCAGAGTGTCTAGACCCACCCCTCAGGTCTCCCATTGCAGTGGTCTGGTATCAGGTGGTAAATTTGAAAAGAAGAAGAGGAAAAAGAGAAAGAACAGTCACCCTCCAAGAAAATTTCAGAGAGTAGACAGTATGATTCACCTCTGAATAAACCTAGTAATAATGATGAGACCACCACATTGTGAATATTTTAAGATTTTTAAAGCTCTCTCCCCACAATAATCTCATAAGTAGGAAAGCCTTTCTTGTCTGCAGACAGAAATCAATCAACAAGCCATTCATTAAGTATCTACTATGTGTTTGATGCTGTCCTGGGTGCTGAAGACACAGAGATAAATGTGAAACTGAATCTGCCCTTAAGGAACTTACATTCTAATGGGGCAGATAACATCTATAGACATGTGGAGCAGGGAATAAAGACCTGTGATTTCACTGGTACAGGAAAGCAAGTCAGCAAACTCCCTCCACAAATGCAGGTCTATAGCACTCTTCAAATAATAGTTAACAGTGTAGAGCACGTAGTAGGAACATCATAAATGTTTATTGAAGGCTTGATAGCGTTGGATAACTGCCTAGGACACTGGGAGATTTGCTGATTTGCTCAGGATTTCTCATTCAGTATGAATCAAAGTTAATACCTGAATCAGGGTCTTTGTGGTCCCAAGGCCAACTCTCTCTCCTCTATGTCACATAGATAGATGGACATTCAAAGTTTATAAAGATATATTGAAAACACATACAAAATAAGGAGCTGGGGAGGCAAGTAGCAACTGAATGGACAAGGGAAAGCTTCATGTAGGAAAAGATGCCTGAGCTGAAGAAACCATGGGATTCCAAGAAGGAGAGATGAGATGGTGCACCAATGTAGGAGTGGGCAATTGAAGTAGAGTCCAGGTATGACAAAGGGTAAATGTGAGGGCAGGTCTTAAGGCTAGATACTATTTCCACATTCAGTCTGACCTTACATGAATCGTGGACCCTCTGGGCTACAATATGTTCATCTTTAACATCTTTAGAGGCTAGATTCTTCAGTGGTTACAGCAGGGGACTTGAAGTCAAGAAGACCTGAGTTTCAATCCTGCCTCAGATACTCCCTAACTATATCACCCTGGATAGGTCAATTAAATTCTGTTTGCTTCAGTTTCCTCATCTATAAAAACCACCCAGGATTATTGCAGGGATCAAATGACTTAAGATAGGTAGTGTTCTGTAAATCTTGAAGTGTTATACAAACACAAGTCATTGTTATTCGCTGGAAGGGATTGTAACAAATCATCTCTCCTGATCCTTTCCAGAGTTAAAATTCTATGGTTGAACTTATTGGTAAAATATAGATACATTTTCTCATTCATATTTTAACGAAGTAAATCCAGTGGAAGGATACTTGATACAAAACATACCTTCAAAGAGCACTAGATTCTAAGTCATAATACCTATGAGTATGTCCCAGATGGAATTTACTAAGCTCTTTATAGATTGCAAAGCACTTTACAGATATGACTTCACTGGATCCTAAGAATCCTGGGAAGTAGGTGCTACTATTGTCCCCATTTTATAGATGAGGATACTGAGGCAGACAAAGGTTAAGTGACTTGCTCCGGGTCACATGGATAGTAAATATCTGAGGCTGGATTTGAACTCATGTCATCCTGACTTGAAGTTCAGTGCTCTATCCACTGTGCCATGTAGCAGCTTCTTATACATACTATATGTAAATGACAACTTCTGCAGGCTATACTGTCCTCATCTTTCAAATGGGTGGGTGGATTCGATACATTCTAAGGTTCCTTGCAGCTGTAAATTCCATAGCCCCGTAGTCCTCTCATCCAGTCGCATGTATATAGGAAGCACCATCCACTAAGAAGCATCACCCTCAAAGCGCTGGCCCCCAATTTCCAAGTAACATTTTCAAACAGGGGTCCCATTTGGAAGGATTCTTGAGTAGTACTGGTGGCAGATTTTCTCAGGAAAGGTCTTCAGAAAGTGGAGGCACCTGAGTTACACTTTGAAGAAAAAAAAGATTTTAAGAGGGAGACATGGGAAGGATGTGCATCTAATCATGGGATTAATCTGTGCAAAAGCAAGCATACAGGAGATGGAACGTGACACAGGAAAAGCAGGAAGCTCCCCATTGTGGTTTTATTCTAAAAGCAATTGGGAGCCATTGATGCTTCCTCAGCTGAGGAGGAGTGTGGTCAAATCTACACTTTAGAAATATCAATGTAGCAGTGCTGTGGAGGATGCATTGGAACCAGGTGAGACTGCATGCAAAGACTCCATTCAGGAGGCTATAATAGTTTAGGTAGTGAGTTCCTGAGCAAGCATGGGTGACCCTGTAAATGCGGATCGAAAGGAGAGATATTGCGGAAGTCAAATCAAAAGGCTTGATAACAAGGTGTGTGTGTGGGGGGGTGTAACAAAAGAACAAAAATCGTATTTATGAACCACTTTGAGGTTTGTAAAGTGCCTTACAAATACTGTTTCTTTTGGTCCACACAACAACCCTGGGGAATAGGTGCTATTATTATCCTATTTTACTGATGGAAAACTAAAGTGAATAGAGGTTAAGTGACTTGCCCAGGGTCACATAGCTCATAAGTGTATTTGAAATCAGATTTTCCTGATTCCAAGTCTAGCACAAAGGAACCATGCTTACTAGAGGCAAGTGATTTGTCAGTGTGGTGCAGACTTGAGCAAACTGGTTAGTTTTATTTGTTTGAAAAGTACAGAAAGGAAATAAAGGAAATAAACATTAAAGTTGACTTGAAAGGCCTAGTGTGGAGAGTTTCAGCCCCTGCATTGATCCTAGGGACAATGGGGATGACACCAGAAAGGTCTTTTCGGAATTTTAATAGAGCAGCTCTATCAAAGAATAGGTAGGAAAGGGAAGACCATGGAAACCGAGAACATTTGAGATTCTGTTGCAATAGCAGGAGCATAAAGTGATAAGGGCCTACTCTTGTGTGTTCATCCTTCGTTGCTAAAGAAGACCACGCCATCAGAGAAATGATGACATGACTTGCACTTGACTTTGTTTTGAGTGAGGGAGGGCTGTGCAGGTCACCAGCCTCACTTCTCCTCCAGAGCCATCTGAAGCCAGTGACCAGATATTCATCAGGATGACTGGAGATGACCCAGGATGAGGCAACTGGGGTTAAGTGACTTGTCCAAGGTCACACAGCTAGTGAGTATCAAGCGTCTGAGGTGAGATTTGAACTCAGGTCCTCCTGACTCCTGCACTGGTGCTCTATCCACTAAACCACCTAGCTGCCCCAGGGCCTACTCTTAGAGAATATTTCAATGGAGATAAGTGGATGGATGAGAGTGATGCTGAGGCAGAAAAAACGGGATCTGGCCAACAATTAGATATGGTGCCTGAGATCGGGGTCAAGGAAGCCTCCTCTGGGAATTTTTAAGAATCAAATTCAGTCCAGCTCCTGAACAAGGGAATAATAGAGACCAAGGCTGCCCACAAAATTTAGAACCCAATTATATGCTGGCACACTGGCTTCTAAAAGATAAAGAACTGATCTCTCTTATGATGACAAATTAATAATAGACACATCTCAAAGATGCAAAGAGGGGCAAGACAGGATAGATTTAGTGAGCAAATTTATTAAATATTTACTATGTGCCAGGCATCGTGCTAAGCCTAGATAACAGAGGAGACATATTTAAGCAAGATAGTACACTCCTTCCCTCAGGGTTACTTTCTAATGGGAAAATATAATACAAAAAGGGGTACTGGAAAATGGAAAAAGAATGGGAAATCAGGTACCTGCAAGGGATGGAGGCACAGTGAGGAGAGAGACAAAAGGAACTGAAGAATACTGGATTCCTGAAAAAGAAAGTGAAAGCTCATCAACCTGAGTGTTGAGACCCAAGAATACAAGTTTCCAGTGGGATGGAGATAGTCCAAAGGTAGGGCCATGGGAAAATGACAACGGGGAAATGATTGACAGGAGTACATTCAAGATCTGACCAAAATGGTGAAAGGACCATGTGATACAACAATCAGGCAAAGAAACCAGGGAAACCTAGCTTGGGAAGATGAGATAGTATGAACATGATAGATGTCTTCAAGTATTTGAACTAACCATTTAAGATGTTCAGAAATGAAATCAACTTGCTAAGTAGTGAGTTTCACAGCTGGATGTGACCAGTCTGGTGATGACTGGCCAGAAATGCTAGTAGAAAGTGGGGTATAAGCTTCTTGGAAAATTAAGATTTTTGTAGACCTACAATTCTATTGGGAATCTGTTAAAACAATTGGTTAAACATGGTTTGTGGGTTATATAAACATAGCACAGAGTCAATGAAAGAGTGTTGTACTTATACTCAGGAAAGACCTGGGTTTGAATGCAGCCACTGACACCTCCAACACCAGGGCAGTGAACAAATTCAATCAGGATCCTGAAAACAGAGAAGTTCCATGGCATAGCTCCATGACTCCTTTCCCCTCATACCAGGCCAACTCGCTCATCAGGACAACTAGGAAATGGTGTGTGGGTGGGGGGAAATTGCTTTTACCAAAAGGGACAGAATCTCACTCTGGTCTGTTTGGTGTCTCACCTCTGATGCTACAGCCCATGAGATATCTGGAAACAGCCAGTGACACTCCAGTTCTAGAAATGTAGGCCAAGGAAGATTCCAACATGGAAATTTCCAGTAATTGAGGATTCAAAAAATGGAGCTAGCAAGGCTAAAGGGGGACATCCAGAAGAGAAGCAGGAGCTTGGTACAAAAAAGACAAAGTCAAAGGTTCTTAACCTGGGGGCTCCAGGGAGACTTTGAGGAGTCTGTTAACTTAGGGGTGGGTGGAGTTGTACATCTTTATTTTCACTAACGTTTGATGTCCTTTGTAATCTATATATTTTGTTTTATGGATTTAAAAACAAGATTCTAAAGAAGGCTACTTACCTTCTGACAGTTAATATGCAGAATGAGCCACATTATTGGATATGATCGATATGGGAATTGGTTTTACTTGACTATGTTTATGTGCTTCAAAGGTTTGGTTTTCCTTTTCTTCATTGAGGGAGAGGGAGAGAAAAATGTTTGAAATTTAAAAAAATAAAACACTTCATTTTAAAGAGTGTATAGGCTTTAGAAGGAAGCCAAACAGGGCCATGACATGCAACAGTTTAAGAACCTCTGGCTAGAGGGTACAGACATATGATGGCAGCATTTTTGCAATAGTTCCTCCAAAATCATCTATAAAATGTACCAGACTGAATTCTGATTGAGAAAGTCAAGATAAAATTTACCGAGTCATTTTTCTAACCCAGGGAAGCTTGGAAATACAGAGAGGTCTGTGGATACCAAGGTGGTCAGGAGCACAGTACGGTGATAGTGGCAGCCATGGTGTGACCTGGCACATTCTCAAGCCCAGGGACATACAGACCTCTGGGAAAGGAAGCATCCAGTCAGAAAGAGATTCCAGGATTTCCATGAACTAGCTCTTGGAAAAGGAACAATATTCATCCCATAGCTCTATCACCCTTTATTGAGTTCTGAATCACAGATCCAGAGTAGAAAGGACTGGCAGATGGATCAAGCCCCAACTGAATAGTTAATAAATTCCAGAAATGTGGTTCTGAGACCAGGAGGAAGGCAGCAATTCAGTTCAAACTTTAACCCAGTGCATATTATGCCTCCAGTGGACCAGGATCATTCTAGTGCTAAGAATGGAAGGGAAACCATGATAGAGCACCAGAGTTGGAGATTCTAGAGGATGCCTGAAATAGTGCTGGAGACAAGGATGGGTGCCATCGAGCAGACTGTAACATCTTACCCAGTGCCAGGTCACTATGCCAAAAAGCTATTAAATTGTGCACATCTTTTAATCCACCAATGCTGCCTCTAAGTCTAAACCCCAGAGAGATAAAAATGGAAAGAATCCTCATGCACAAATGTATAGTAGCTCTTTTGGCAACAGCAAAGATTCAGAAACTGAAGGAATGTCCATCAATAGGGGAATGGCTGAACAAGTTATGTTTTATGAATGTGATACAATATCACAATACAATATGTGATACAATATGCTGTAAGAAATGAAGGGTAATATTTCAGAGAAACCAGGGAGATTTATTTGGAATGATGCAAAGTGAAGTGAGAATAACCAGAAAATGATTTATATGGTAACAAGAATATTGTAAACACAAACAATTTTGAAATATTTAGGAACTCTGGTCAATACCAACCAGAATTCCTAAGGATTCATGAGGAAATATGCTACACGTTTGCAGAGAGAGAAGTAATGGGCTCAAAATGCAGAGTGAAGCATATTTTTCTTCTATTTCTTCATTTTTCTTTCTTTCTTTTTGGAATATAGCATTAGGCAGAAATGTCTTCTGCAAGTCTATACTTATTTATAAAGGATTCCATAAATGGTTGGTGGGTGGAGGAAGGGGAATTCACAAATGAAAATAAAATTAAATTAAATAACACTCCCCCCCACCTAGAAAGTAACGTTAGGCTAGATAAACTGAGGTTAGTCACATCTGCCTTCAGAGTCCCATCCAAGTTTCTCAGGAAGATCCATCATGTCCCATCTGGGGAAATCAATCTCCCAGAGGACTGATAATGGGAAATCATTGATCAATTTGATGATCCATAAGATAATAAGTTTTGGGATTTTTGACAATATCTTCCTATGAAGTGTATGGACGTGGACATGAATACTTACTATTTTCTGATGGATTAGTCTTAATGATTATGAATGCATTGATTGTCCTGTATGCCTGTATTCCAAAGCTCCTCTTTGGTCTGGCCAATAAATCTTCAGTTTCAGGTGTGTCTTTTTTTTCAGTTATTTCCACTTTTGGCCTTGTTTCTCCCCTTTCTACAGGATAGATCAAGAGCATAGACTTTGTCATGGTAATTAAAGGATAGCGGTGGGTGGGAGGATGAGTTGAGTATCTTCCCTGCCCATTAATAGGCCTCAATACCTTTTGTTAATTTCCACTGAGGTACTGGGTCAGAGGGTCCTGCCCTCCAGCTCTGAAAAGTGTATAAATACTCCGAGGTGAGGTTTCACTTTGGGGCTTATTTTTTGGAAGAAGAGGAGATTCTGGGAAGCCATTTTTAAGATGCCCCCCAGCTTTGAAAACCCAGATGTTGGTGCTTCTCTCTTGGTAACCATGTATGTAATGGTCAGGCAGCTGGACCTGTCTGTTGATCTGTGATGTATGTATTGCTTATGGTCAAACAGTTGGAAGCTCTGTCTGTTGATCTTTATTTCTCTGTGTTTTCTCTGAAGTTCAGGATGTTGACATTTCCCCCTGAACTAAGTGAATGATATATTTGCTTGATTACAGTAGATTGTTGACCACTCAAAAGTTGCTTTCCTTTTAGAAAAGCAGATCTAAGAACCTGTACAGCAGGCCCTTCTGTGTATGCCAGGGTCCTTGCTGATACAGACCTATGATAGGAGGTGTTTCCAGGAGAGAGAGTATCTCTTCCCAATAATCATTAATGACTGCTGTGGATCAGTCACATGGGAACTACATGTACCCTTGCTCATACAGACCAAAAGGAAAATTCAGGATCCCAAATTCCAGGACTCAGGAAGTGGCATAGCCTCTTATCCTAAGAAAGCCATGGGGAAGGAACCATGTGGCTACATGGCTAGACCTCCTAAATCTAGACTCTTGGATAGGGGAGGAGAAAATTTCTAAGCAATGGTTAGCTACAGGGATAATTTATTAATGACCCCAAGTTCAAGATTTGAGGATGCCTTCCTTCTGGTAAAAGAAAGGGAATCTCCTGAGAAGCATCATACTTTTCAGAATGAAAACCTTATGCATGTGAACCCCAATGCTGGAAGATCAGTAAGAGAACCTTAAACCCTGAGATGAGGAAAGAGTGCAGGAAGGAAAGAAGGAAGGAAGGAAATAAGGATTAATTACTCACCTACTATGTGCTAGTCACTGTGCAAAGTGTACCATACACACACATATGCATACATATGCATATATGCATATATGTATGTGTATGTATATATGTGTGTGTATGATACACGCACACACAATCTCATTTGTTCCACACAACTCTAAAAGATAGATGCTATTGTTATTTTCATTTTACAATGAAAGAAACTGAGGCAGGCAGAGCTTAAATTCCATCCCAAGTTCATACATCAAGGGTCTAAGGCTGAATCTGAACTTAGGTTTTCATGACTCCAGGTCCAGGGTTTGGTCTGACCACTCTATCACTTAATTCCTATATAAGTTCCTAGAGGCGAAAGTGAATCCTCACCAGAATGATGAAGGGTCACCTGATTAGCAATCCTAAGTTTACTGCCCTTCTAAGGTGAGTTCCAATCACAATATAGATGTTTATATCCAGAAGACCTTAGTCTTTAGGCAAAAACAGGATTCACAGGAGAGGAGGGAGCATTTTATCATTTATGGTTTACTTTTACCTAATTATTCTATTCATTTATGTATTTTATTTAGGCTTCTTTATGCTCTTATGTGTTTTCTATACCTTCTGAGGGGTGAAATAAGGGTTGTCCTTTACCCAATGTACACATTTCACCTTGAGTACTTTTATAGAATCTGAGAACCGTGTTTACTCACGTCTGTAAAGACCTAAATGTGCTGCATCCAAGCCACATTCTGACATCTCCCAGAAATAACTCACATGGGTGCAATATCAGCCAATGAGTTCCTGAGCTGGGGAGACAGGAGGTAGGTTCAACTTCAAAATTCAACCTGCGCTGTGTCAGCTCTGAGCCTAGGGTGCTCGAGCCAATGTTACAAATGAGCATAACAGGAACCAGTCACTAGATGGGGGTTGAAATTCATGCCAGGAATCTACAGAATTCATTTTTTTTCAGGTCTATCCAATGCAGTTTGGAGAAAAAACAGCCAAAACAAGAAAGCCTACCCTGACATCAATTTTCCATTCTGATGTCATGTAATTTAATTCCATAAATATCAACTAAGCACATAAAGTAAGCGCCTAGGGTTTTAGGGTGGGAATAGAGCTAGTTCAGTCCCTACCGTTTCCCGATGAAGAAGCTGAGATCCAATGAGTGACTGATCTCCAAGACAGTGGCAGAATGAGGAATGAAGCCTAGCTCCTCTGCCTTCAGTTGCAGAACTCAATTAAGCTAAACTGAAGCAAGTGAAAAAGGATGGGAGGGAAAGTAGAACGGATTTTAGAGGTCACCTAGTTCACTCTCTTCATTTTATTGCCAAGGAAAGTGAGGCCCAAGGAGATTAAGTGACTTGTCCAATGTCACACAGGTACTAATGTCCAAGGCATGATTTGAATCCAGATCCATGGACACCCCAACTAATGCTTTTTTCACTGTAAAATAGTGCCTTGTCTTTTCCCTATGGGGTACTGATGTTGGCTTCAACAGAGTATTAGCATGCTGATCATCTTGTAAGAATTGGAAATAAAAACAGCAATTATCTGACCACAGACCTCATCTAGACCCCAGGAGGAATACAGTGTATAAGCCATGAGTTCAGGAAAGGGACCCTCCCAGGCTCTGTGGTGAGAGATTCAGGTCCTTAACTCTAAATGCCCACATTCTCTTTAGGTCCCTGGCTAGCGATTCCCACCTTCACAGCAGAGATTATAGTACCACCCAGATCGCCGGCGGGCAAATTGGCCTGCAGCGAGCTGAAGGGCAGTAGTTAGGTGGGCCCTGCTACCATTGGACCTTTGGAATACCTTACAAGTTGAGGAAAGTGATTTCAAACCCAGTGGGGTATTTGACTGGCAGCCAATGCAACGTTTTTCAAAATAAATGAAATATGTTCCTGTCATCTCCTACTCATAAGGAGCCTGGCAGCTCCAGGCTGCACCAGTCAGAGTTTGTGTAAAGTCCCAGCTTCCCTGAACATCAGGAAAATTCAGCCTCACAGGTATTTTTCACTCCTTTAAAAAAGGAAAGGAAAGAAAAGAAAATCGAAGCATTTCTTCCATCCCCAAGCCAAGGGGAACCTTCCTTGTAATCATGCTGGCCCCTCTTTCCAAGTCTCTTTTCCCACAGGGCTCAGCAATGAAACTCTGCAGAGGCAATGGTGAGAAGTCCAGGACTCCCCAAGGGATTATGTGTCCCTTGTACATAGTACATCTCCATAGTAACAAGGCTGATTGGGGGCCAAGGCTAACACCTGCTTAACAGGTGGTGCTAGTGCGGAAAAAAAAAAAAGAAAAACTAATTTTCTACACATCACTACTTACTCTAAGTGTGGGATGATATCTAGGGAAGCCCCTAAACCTGTGTAGTGAGTAATTATGTTTGAGGTCTCCACTGGGGGAAAAACAGCTCTGTAAAATGAGGGGGTTGGATTAAATCACCTCCAAGATCCCCTGTAGCTATGAGTCTCTTACCTAAGACCTCTCTACATATTGTATGAACCAGGGCACACAAAGATGAAAGAAAACCAGTGATGTGTGGGTCCAGTGCTTCCTCCATACTCATGCAATATCTGGCGACTTTATGGAAGGTCTTCAGCACCTTGGGTGGACCCTTTCCTTCCCATTACCCTAGGGCCATGGAAGTCAAGGAGTCAAGGAGACTTGGGTTCAAACCCCTACCCCTGACACATATGGGCTGTGCTACCTTGGGCAAGTCAGTCAGTCTCTCCTTGAGCCAGGCAAACACCAAAGGGAAAAGCATGTATGATCTGCATTGGGTGATGAAGATGCAACTTCTGGAGTCTCTTATATCCATTAAATCATGGGCCCAGTAGAAAAATAGAGGCAGTAGCAACAGGAAAATGGTCCTTTCCATGTTTATAAATGGTAGATGATTTATTGTCGCCCAAGAAGAATGGACTGATTTTGTAACATTCTCCATAAAAAATAATAGTTTGAGCAAGAAAAGACCTTAGAGACCATCTACTCCAACCTCATTGTTTTGCAGGTAGCTGAGGTAGCTGAGGCCCAGAGAGATCAAGTGGCTTGCATGAGATCACATAACTAACCTGGGACAGAGCCAGATCTAAGCCCTGTATTTCTCCTTTTGCATCACACTGCCCCTTTCCCTCTTCCTCTCTCCTTTCCCTTGTCCTTCTCTCAATCAATCAAGAATGATGCTCCAGTTGTCCCAGTCTATATCTTGCCACTGGACCCAGATGACTCTGGAGGAGAGAGTGAGAGGCTGGTGACTTTGCACAGACCTGCCTCAGTCAAATCCAATCCACTTGCAAGTCATGACATCTCTTTCCTGATGCCATGGTCTTCTTTGACAGCAAAGACAATAACAATCAGTGGCGGATTTATCAAATGCCTATATGTCTAGTCATGCTATATTTACTACATTAAAAATTTAAACATCTTAGTATTATTATGAAAATAGTTTTGAACCCCAAAAAGGACCTCAGGAATCCCCAGAGGTTTCGAGACAACACTTTGAGGACCCCTGCTCTACATTATCTCTAACACTCTTGTCCTGCATCAAGTATTCACACAACTGTATATTTGGTTCAATATAATTATTTGTGTATGTTCTTTATACCCTTAGGGGTCTATAAGCTCTATTATGGGAAGGGTCCTGTCTTTATCCCATCTAGAAACCAACATGGTATATCCCAGGAGATAGTTATTAAGTATTGATTGCAGAACTGAATGTTCTAGTATTGTTCAATGCTTTGAAACATCAACACCTCACGTCAAGGAGCAAGAGAAAACATTAAGTCTCTTGGAAATATTGGTGGCTTAGAAAAAAATAGCATCATCTGGAAAGAGCATGTTTGATCTTCTCATCAATGTTGTGCTTCTGAAAAGGCAAATTTAGCAACGTACTCTGAGAATAAGAAAGGTCACAGAAATATAAAGAGCTGATTCCAAAATGACCCAAAGGATCATGAAAATAAGAGAAAAATGAGGGGAAATGAATGAGTTTCAGCCTTTAGGAAAAGCTTTAAATCAGTAATTATTAGCCCATGTAGACTCATTTCCTGACCTTCATTTCCTAAAGGAACCAGGACCATTGTAGTAGAAAGCAATTTAAGATGAGTGGATCCATTGTTCCCAGTTTTTGACCAAGACAACTGATGCAGTTGTCTTGAACTTGAAGGGAATGGACATTTGAGCTGAGTGTTTCCAAAACACAAACAAACCCCTCATATTTATATTGTCTTTAGGACCAAGACCCTACATTTTCAGGACATTAAGATACCAAATGCGCTAAGAATAATTAGAGATGGAGTAAAAGCAACGAGTCACCTAAGCTCCTGGACAAACTCCTCTGGATATCTCTGAAAGGAGAATCTGACCAAACTTTGTAGGTGTGGAATCCATTGAGTGACAGACTTTGACAGATTCGGAGCCCAGGTTAGACTGGAAGGTCCATGGGAAGGATCTGTTCTGTGGGGGTAAGCCCCCAGCGCACAGCACAGGGCTGTCAGTGCAGCAGGGCGGAAGGGACCTGAGAAGCCTGAGAGCAGCGGGCGGAACCAGCGGAGCAGGAGACCAGCCAAACCTAGCTGGTGAGAGCCGCTGAGCGCCAGATATCAGCGCAGCAGCCCTTGAAACCTTCAGCCTGAAGACTAAACTTCGGTAAGTCACCTACTTGAACTTCTGGGAGCCAGGATGGCGGAGTGATCAGTAAATGCTCTCTCCTCCCCCCTGATGACCGTGAAAGAACCATAAAATATTTCCCCAGATAAATCCTGGATCAACGGGAACAGCAGAAGGGGGCAAATAGTCTCATAACACCAGAGGCAAGAAAAATAGCAAAGGAGGATTATTCCTACTGTGGCGGAGGCGATCTGGAAGGACAGATGACCCAGGGCAGAGAAAATTCGCACTGAGACCCAGGCAAGCCTCAGCGCCAGGAGACGAGCCCCAGGAGGGGCGGGAACACGCATTAGCATCTAGGCGTGCCCCAGCCCTTCAGGGGAAAAGGGAAGACAATAGGGAAGCTGGGATCACCATCCCCTGACCTTGCCTTTGCCTCAGGTCAGCTGAGGAGATCTCCTGAGACCAGACCACCCCTCCCACACACCTAACAAGCTAACCCCAGGGTTGATCTGGGAAACAAAAAACAAAAACCTGCTTTTAGCCTGGACACACATCAGCTCAAAACAAAGATCTGTACCTTCTGACTGAAAGAACCAGAAGCTACAACACTCAGCCAACATCATGAATCGGAAAAAGCAGACGAAAAGTGAAAAAACCATAGAATCTTTCTATGGGGATAAGGACCAAAACACAAACACCAAAGAGGTCAGAGATGAGACTGTACTTCCATCTGAAACCTCAGAAGGGACTATGAATTTCTTGCAAGCTGAAGTAGGAACAGCTGAAGAAGGAAATAAAAGAAAAACTGGCCAATGATTTTAAAATTATAAAAAAAGAATTCACTGATGAGAACATCACTCTGAAAAGGAAAATTGAACAAATGGAAAAGGAAGTTCAAAAATTAACTGGAGAGAATAATTCCCTAAAAGGAAGAGTTAATCAAATGGAAAAGGAAACCCAAAACCTAATTGGGAAAATTGATCAAATGGAAAAGGAAACACAAAACCTAACTGGGAAAATTGGTCGAATGGAAAAAGAAGTACAAAAATTAAATGGAGAAAATAGCTCCTTAAAGGGAAAAATTGGTCAGATGGAAAAGGAGATGCAAAAGTTAACTGAAGAAAACAATACGATGAAGATTAGAATTGGGCAAGTAGAAACTAATGACTCAATGAGGCAACAAGAATCAGTCAAACAAAATCTAAAGAATGAAAAGATAGAAGAAAATGTAAAATATTTAATTGGAAAAACAACTGACCTGGAAAATAGATCCAGGAGAGAAAATTTAAGAATTATTGGCCTGCCAGAAACCCATGATGAAGAAAAGAGTCTGGACAATATCTTCCAGGAAATCATCAAGGAAAACTGCCCAGAAGTACTAGACCCAGAGGGCAAAATAGTCATCGAAAGAATCCACCGTTCCCCTCCCGAAAGGGATCCCAAACTCAAAACCCCAAGAAATATCGTTGCCAAATTCCAGAGCTATCAAGTGAAGAAGAAAATACTACAAGCAGCCAGAAAGAAACAATTCAAATATCAAGGACATACAGTCAGGATCACACAGGACCTTGCAGCTTCTACATTAAAAGATCGAAAGAATTGGAACCCAATATTCCGTAAGGCAAAGGAGTTGGGACTTCAACCAAGGATCAACTACCCAGCAAAGTTCAGCATAACATTTCAGGCAAGGAGAAAGTCATTCAACGAAATAAGGGATTTCCAGAGCTTCCTGACCAAAACACCAGAACTCAATAGACAATTTGATCTTCAAATGCAGGTCTCCAGAGAATCATAAAAAGGTAAACAGGGGGGAAAAAACAAAAACAAAAACTTGCTACTCAATTAGGGCAAACTGTTTACCTCCCTATAAGGGAAGATGATACCTGTTAATCTTGAGAACTGTGCAGCTATTATGATAAAAGGGATATATGTAGAGGGAATGGGTATAAAGTAAATGATGTCATGTCAAAAATATGATTTAAGTATGAGAAGGGATTGTAATAGGAGGTGTGAAAAGGGGGAAGCAGAAAATGGCAAATTATATCACAGGAAGAAGTACAAAACTATAGTAGAGGGAAGGAGGGGAGGGAGATGAGCATTGTTTGAGAGGTACTCTCATCTGATTTGTTTAAAGGAGGGAACAACAATCTTAAGTAGATAATCCTAACTAGCTCTATAGGTAGTAGGAGGGGAAGGGGGAAGAAAGGGGAGGGTGGCTAAAAGGAAGGAAAGAAGCAATAAGAGTAAAGGGGAGTAAAAGGGAGGGGTGCTAAAAGAAGGAGGGGAAGGCTGCAGGAGGAGGGGGTGAAAAGTGAATACTATTGAGGAGGGGAAGGGAGACGGGAGAGCTAAAAGCACAAATGGTGGGAAAGAGGTTGGAGGGAAATACACAGATTGTAATCATAACTGTGAATGTGAATGGAATGAACTCTCCCATAAAACGGAGATGGATAGCAGAATGGATTAAAAGCCATAATCCAACAATATGCTGCTTACAAGAAACACATTTGAAACGGGGGGGATACACATAAGATTAAGGTCAAAGGATGGAGCAGAATATATTGTGCTTCAGCTCATGTAAGAAAGGCAGGAGTAGCAATCCTAATCTCAGACAAAGTGAAAGCAGAAATAGATCTAATCAAAAGGGATAAGGATGGAAACTATATCCTGCTAAAAGGCACCATAGACAATGAAGCAATATCATTACTAAACATGTATGCTCCAAGTGGTATAGCATCCAGATTCTTAGAGGAGAGGTTGGGGGAGTTGAAGGAAGAAATTGATAGCAAAACTATACTAGTGGGGGACCTCAACCTCTCCCTCTCTGAACTCGATAAATCTAACCTCAAAATAAACAAGAAAGAGATTAAGGAGGTAAATAAAACTCTGGGTAAGGTAGATATGATAGATCTTTGGAGAAAATTAAGTGGGAATAGAAAGGAATATACCTTTTTCTCAGCGGTACATGGAACATTTACAAAAATTGACCATGTACTAGGACATAAAAATCTCACAATCCAGTGCAGAAAGGTAGAGATAATCAATGCATCCTTTTCAGATCATAATGCATTAAAAATTACATGTAATAAAATGCCATGGAAAGAGAAACCAAAAATCACTTGGAAACTAAATAATCTAATTCTAAAGAAGGGTTGGGTTAAAGAAGAAATCATAGAAACAATCAACAATTTCACTCCAGAGAATGACAATAGTGAGACAACATACCAAAACTTACGGGATACTGCAAAAGCAGTTATTAGGGGAAGTTTTATATCTTTGAATGCTTACATAAATAAAATAGAGAAAGAGGAGATCAATGACTTAGGCTTGCAGTTGAAAAAGCTAGAAAAAGAACAAATTGAAAATCCCCAAGTAAATACCAAATTAGAAATACTGAAAACCAAAGGAGAGATTAATAAAATTGAAATTAAGAAAACTATTGAATTAATAAATAAAACCAATAGTTGGTTTTATGAAAAAACTAATAAAATTGATAAACCTTTGGTCAATCTGATTAAAAAAAAGAAAGAAGAAAATCAAATTACTAATATTAAAAATGAAAGGGGTGAACTCACCTCCAATGAGGAGGAAATTAAAACAATAATTAGAAACTACTTTGCCCAACTTTATGCCCACAAATTCGATAATCTAAATGAGATGGATGAATATTTTAAAAAATACAAATTGCCCAGATTAACAGAAGAGGAAGTTGAATACTTAAACAACCCCATCTCAGAAAAAGAAATTGAACAAGCCATCAATGAACTGCCTAGGAAAAAATCTCCAGGGCCAGATGGATTCACAAGTGAATTCTATCAAACATTTAAAGAACAGTTAATTCCAATACTATATAGACTATTTTTTAAAATTGGGGAAGAAGGAGTCCTCCCAAATTCTTTCTATGATATAAATATGGTTTTGATACCCAAACCAGGAAGAGACAAAACAGAGAAAGAAAATTATAGACCAATTTCCCTAATGAATATAGATACAAAAATTTTAAATAAGATTTTAGCAGAATGAATACAGCATCTTATCACGAGATTAATACATTATGATCAGGTAGGATTCATACCAGGATTACAGGGCTGGTTCAATATTAGGAAAACTATTAGCATTATCGATCACATCAACAACAAAGCTAACAAAAACCACATGATTATCTCAATAGATGCAGAAAAAGCTTTTGACAAAATACAACACCCATTCCTACTAAAAACACTGGAGAACGTAGGAATAAAGGGAATTTTCCATAAAATAATAAGCAGTATCTATCTAAAACCTTCAGCAAGCATTATATGCAATGGGGATAAGCTAGATGCATTCCCAATAAGATCAGGGGTGAAACAAGGTTGTCCATTATCACCACTATTATTCAATATGGTACCAGAAATGTTAGCTGTAGCAATTAGACAAGATAAAGATATTCAAGGAATAAGAATAGCCAAAGAAGAAACTAAGTTATCACTCTTTGCAGATGATATGATGATTTACCTAGAGAATCTCAGAGATTCAAGTAAAAAATTACTTGAATTAATAAACAACTTTGGCAAAGTTACAGGTTACAAAATAAACCCACACAAATCTTCTGCGTTCCTATACATTAGCAACAAAGTCCAACAGCAAGAGATAGAAAGAGAAATCCCATTTAAAGCTAGGGTAGACAGTATAAAATACTTAGGAGTCTACCTGCCAAAACAAACCCAGGGATTATATGAACACAATTACAAGACACTTTTTGCACAAATAAAGTCAGATTTAAGTAAGTGGAAAAACATTAGTTGCTCATGGGTAGGCCGCGCTAATATAATAAAAATGACAATTCTACCTAAATTAATATACTTATTTAGTGCCATACCAATTAAACTATCAGACAATTATTTTCCAGAGCTGGATAAAATAATATCAAAATTCATTTGGAAAAACAAAAGGTCCAGAATATCAAAGGGACTAATGAAAAGAAATGCTTGGGAAGGTGGCCTAGCGCTACCAGACCTCAAACTGTACTATAAAGCAGCAATTATCAAAACCACTTGGTATTGGCTAAGAAACAGAGAGGTAGACAAGTGGAATAGACTTGGCACTCAAGATGCAGTAGGCAAGGAATATAGCAACCTTCTGTTTGATAAACCCAAGGACCCCAGCTTCTGGGATAAGAACTCATTGTTTGACAAAAATTGCTGGGAAAACTGGATAACAGTGTGGCAGAAATTAGGCATAGACCCATACCTGACACCGTACACAAGAATAAAGTCCAAATGGGTACATGATTTAGGTATAAAGATTGATACCATGAATAAACTGGAGAAGCAAGGAATAGTGTATTTATCAGATCTATGGAGAAGGGAAGAATTCTTTACTAAAGGAGAGATAGAAAGCATTATGAAATGCAAAATGGATAACTTTGATTACATTAAACTGAGAAGTTTTTGCACAACCAAACCCAATGCAACCAAAATCCAGAGGGATGTAGTAAATTGGGAAAGAATTTTTACAGCTAAGCTCGGGGATAAAGGCCTCATTTCTAGAATATATAGAGAACTGACTCATATGTATAATCATACAAGTCATTCCCCAATTGATAAATGGTCAAAGGATATGAACAGGCAATTTTCAGAGGAAGGAATTAAAGATATCTATAATCATATGAAAAAATGCTCTAAATCACTATTGATTAGAGAGATGCAAATCAAAACCACTCTGAGGTACCACATCACACCTATAAGATTGGCAAACATGACAGAACAAGAAAATGATAAATGCTGGAGAGGATGTGGGAGAGTTGGAACACTAATTCATTGTTGGTGGAGCTGCGAGCGCATCCAACCATTCTGGAGAGCAATTTGGAACTATGCCCAAAGGGCTACAAAAATGTGCATACCCTTTGACCCAGCAATATCGCTACTAGGACTCTATCCCCAAGAGATCATAAAAATGGGAAAGGGTCCCACATGTACAAAAATATTTATAGCAGCACTCTATGTAGTTGCCAAAAGCTGGAAGTCAAGGGGATGCCTATCAATTGGGGAATGGCTGAATAAATTATGGTATATGAATGTAATGGAGTACTATTGTGCCATAAGAAATGATGAACAAGAAGACTTCAGAGAGGCCTGGAAGGACTTATATGACTTGATGCTGAGTGAAAGGAGCAGAACCAGGAGAACTTTGTGCACAGCAACGACCACAGTGTGTGAGAGTTTTTTCTGGTAGACTTGGAATTTTGTAATAACGCAAAAACTTCTTATAAAAAAAAAAAATCCCAAAGGTGGTTCTCAAGGCAAAATGCCTTCCACACTCAGAGAAAGAAATATGGAAGTCATTCACAAAATGTAGCAGATCATGTTTGTGTATGTGTATGTGTTTGTGTATCATGTTTTGATTTGTTATAGGATTTCTTTCATTTATTTCTGACTACATAGTATGACTATAGTGAAAATATACTCAATAGGAAAGTATATGTAGAACCTATACGGAATTGTATGCAGTCGTGGGGAGGGAGGGGGGTAATGGGGGGTAGGTGTGGGGGGGATAAAATCTCAATTGTATGGCAGTGATTGTTAAACATTAAAAAATAATAATAAAAAAATCTTAATTTCTGGAAAAAAAAGAATAATGAGAGACTTTGTCAAATGCTTAAAAAAAAAAAAAAAAAGATACCAAATGCTCATACTGAATGCTGAAGGGAGGCAATGTGCCTGGATTGTGCTGGGCATTTTACCACACAATAAGAATTTTACAAAATGTTTCATTGGTTTAGCTCTTCACCATTTTATACAAGCAACCAAGAGAGGAGAGGACAAGGGAGGAAACGGGAGGGGAGAGGAGGGGAAGAGAGGGGAAGAAAAACAAGTAAAGGGAAGATCCCAGAAGTCCAAAGAAAACAAAGTATGAAGAATTTAGACTTCCTATTTTTGGTATGCAGTGTTTCATATCCTATCTCCATATCTTTGTACAGGGTTTAAAATATTCTCTTCCCTACCATCACCACTTCAAACCTTAGGGTCTTTTATGAATAAATTCAATCCCCTCCTACATCCTTCATTTAATAGTCTTTTCATATCTTCCTCAAAATTACTTTGTCTAACAACTTTTAAAGAGGTAAAATGAACACAAAGAACAACCACGACTCCATAGGACCAACGATCAAACAAAGAGACGATAGCTCAGGTATAGAGTGAGATGTATATTTGGGGTCAATGAAGGGATTTCTCCTACTTGATAATTCATGTTGTTACAAGCATTTTGCTTCTCTCTCTTTTTTTTCCCAATGGAGGGACTGGAAGGCAAAAACTCAATTGCCATTCACTAAGAAACAAAATAGTTTAAAAAGAAAATTATTTGTGCTTTGTTTTTGTTTATTAAAAGAGGTTATACTTTGTTTACATTATTTCTCTATAATTATTTTTCATAGCCTTTCTATTTATTTTATTTTACTTTTAAAATTTATTTATTTTCAGTTCCAAATTCTCTCCCTTCCTATCTCCCTTGACCTATTGAGAAGGCAAGAAATATGATACTCATTATATATGTGAAGTTATACAAAACATATTTTTTCATTAGTCAAGTTTGGCAGGGAGCAAGAAAAATGAAGAAAAAAAGGGTTCAATCTGTACTCAGGGTCCATCTGTTCTCTCTCTGTACTTGTATATAAATTTTCATCATAAGTCTTTTGGAGTAATGGTGGACCATTTTATTGATCAGAGTAGCTTAAGTCTTTCACAGTAGAATATTGTTATAATATTGCTATTATTATGGTTAATGTTCTCCTAGTTCTACACACTTCATTTTGTATCAGTTCCTATAAGTCTCTCTAGGTTTTTCTGAAAACCTAGGGAAAAGGAAAACATCCCCTTCATCATTTCTTACAGCACAATAGTATTCCACCAAAATCTTATACCACAACTTATTCAGTCATTCCTCCAATTGATGGACATCCCTTCAGTTTTCAATTCTTTGTTACTACAAAAAGCGCTGCTAAAAATATTTTTGTATATATGGGTCCTTTTGCTTTTTCTTTGATCTCCTCAGGAGTATAGTCCTTGCAACAATATTGCTGAATTAAAAGTTATGAAGTTTTATAGTCCTTTGGGTATAGTTCCAAACTGTTCTCCAGAGTAGCTGGACTACTTCAGAACTCCACCAGCCATAAATTAGTGTATCTATGTTCCCACATCCCTTCTAGCATTTGTCACTTTCCTTTTATGTTATCTAAGTTAATCTGATGAGTATAAGATGATACCTCAAAAGTTGTATTAATTGTTATTTCTAAAATTATTTATGATTTAAAGCATTTTTAATGTGATCATTGATAGCTTTGATTTCTTCTTCTGAAAATTGCCTGTTCATATTCATTGACAATTAATCAATTGGGAAATGGCTCTTATTTTTATAAAGGTGACTCGGTTCCCTATATGTTAAAAAATGAGAACTTTATCAAACAACTTGCGGTCAATTTTTCCAGATTCCTGATTTTCTTCCTAATTTTAACTGCATTTGATTTTATTTATGGAGAAACTTGTTTGCCCGGGGTCTACTCCCGGGCCTTCGCCTCTCCACTTACCGATCCCCGGTCTTCGGACGTCTCCGGCCCCTCTCCCAGTTGGGGCAGGGCAATAAACAGGCAGAGCACCCGAAAGGAGTTGCAGTCAGCAAGCTTTATTGCATTTCTTCCCCTTCTCTTTCTCCTTCTCCTTCTAAGCCCTTGTGATCATCCCCTTTTATTATCCCCTGTCTCCTCCCCCGTACCTCCCATGGGCGGGCGAGCTCCTCCCAAGTGCCTCCCCGCGGGTGGAGCCAGCCTGTTACCAGGGCCATCCCAGTACCCCACAAGGGGGCAGGTTCGGACCCTCAGGCGTCTCACGGTCCTCACGGGGGACCCCGGTCCAGAGCTGTCCCCCAACATCTCCCCCTTTTTGTTTTACACGGGTAGGTTGGGCGATTCCCCCCATGGGGACCTGCCCTCGCGGTGTCTCAGAGACAAGACATAGCCTTTAAGACTCTCCAGTGCCCGTGTCAATAATTGCAGGAGGCACTTCAGGAGGCACAGCAGGACGAGACACATAAGGACAAGAACTGCAACGGAGGAGAGCACCCCTGGCAGCCAATGCAAGTCCAGGATTCGTTGTAACCAATCGAAGATGGAACTCTCTTCTCGTTCACGCTCTTCCTCAAACGTTCTGGAGAGGTTATTCAGCTGATCAATGAGCAAGTCCAACTGATGGATGTCATCTGTGGCGTTATAAGCCAGCATAGCCCCCTGGAGGGCTTTGCGGACCGCCGGCCATTGATTGGGGAAGGTTGAGGAATCAATTGGGAGATTAAGCACGCAAAGCGGGCGATATTTGTAGTGGCACTGCAACATCTCGTAGCATTGGTGTAAAGCCATCTGGTCTCCTAGCCAAATCACAGTGTCTTGTAGGGCGGTGATTTGACTTTGGAGGAGGTGATCAATATGGTCCTGACGGTGCCACGCTGCTACCTCTGAATTCATGAAAGATTGGAGGGTGGAAGCTAATAACTGTCCTTCCTCTATTAGTTGTAGGATCTGAAACTCTTCATACAATTCTATAGCCAGATTTACAAACCCCAAAACGTCCCCAATACCATCCCTGCAGCTGCGGGGACGAAGTCCGCCCGTCGATATCTTCATCAATGTATTAAAAATGCGGTCTGCAGGTGTGAGCGCAAAAGCTTCAGCTTTAACTGGGAGCAATTGATAGGGAGGATTTATGACCAGCATAACTACATAGGAGGAATGGTTTCTCCGAAGAGTGTTAGTAAGAATGGGTTGAGTACAAGTGACATTATATGTAGGTAGGTTAGCCTGTGGTCCTTCATACTGTATGGTGAGGTTATTAGAGGGACACAGGAGAAAAGCACTGTTCGGAGGTGTTTGAACTTCTGCTACCACCTCATAGCAGAGGTAATCAGTGTCTTTTTGATGTCTGTCTGAACAGGAGGAATACTTCCCCTGGAACACGTGTTGCCATGTTTGGTACAAGTCCGATTGAGTCCAAATTCCACTAGGTCCAGTGACTACCGCGACTGACAAATTAGTTGTTCCCAAGGCGGGCCCTATTTTCCACAAGTCACCATGTATCCTCCCATAGGGAATCATCACGGGAGTAGGGGCAGACCTTCTCCCATAAGAGGTCATATTATCTGCATCCCAAAACCAAAGCGTTGTGCCATTTGGCAATGGCGGACCTGGAGCCGCCATGCCTGTAGAACAGACCGCGAAGGGGTCAAACGTCAATGGATGACCCTTCGGCAAGGAGGAGGCACAACGGGAGGGCTCCATTCTCTGGTCATGTTGGCAGCAGCATACGGGATAGCCAACAAGGTGTGACATTGACCGAGGTGCTATGATTAAGCAGTTCTGGATTGGACTCTGGCGGTTCAGTGAGTTCACGGGGAGTCAGGGGCACGCAGAAGCGGCCCCACGGAGCAGAGGAGTCATTCGCTCCCCACCCTCTGTACAGACAGACCGGAGGAGTCACAGACACCAACGACAGTGGTTTGGAGGGACTTCTCTCTATCGGCAGGTAGCTGTAATCTGCTTTTGGGGTCCCAGTCAGGATGGAGGCATTGCCATACATAAGAAGAAGGATAGGATGGTTTCCCCATCCGACCACTCTTAGGGCGGGGAGTCCCTGTGCTAATGCCCAGTAGGTGTCGCCCCTTTGATCTGCGGCTCGCTGCTCTGCGGGGGTGGCATTGTACCATTTGGACTGGACAGCCTCGGACCCAGGTAGGAACTGTTGAAGGGCTATCAGAAGTGTGAGCATGGTTACCTCACGCTGTTTGCACACCCGCTTCGGGCGGTGCCTTCCTCGCTGCCTTCGTCTCCTCCTTGCTTTCGGCTTCTCGCAGCTCGACTGCCCATCGTGTGGGGATCCAGATCTCAGTCCCTGGGTCAGCTTCATCTGGTTGGACACAAAGATACCCCTGACCTCTCGCTATGACTATTCCAGGGCCATGCCATTTGCCTTCTTGGTCCCTCCACCGGATTCGAGCTCTGGTGAGGCAGGCAGTAGGGGCCTTTAATGGCCTTTCCCTTCTGCCCACCGTCTCATGGAGATAAAACCTTTGTGCGGGGTTTACGCCATCGTCCCAGACTTGCAAAAAATTGTGAGTGAAGATGGCTTGTGCCAGATCACCTCGGGAGAGGTGCCCCGCTGCCCTCACTCCCCCTTTTTGTTTTAAAAGAAGAGTTTTTATAGTGCGGTTAGCACGCTCAACAATGGCCTGACCAGTGGGATTATACAGGATGCCAGTAATATGAGTAATAGAAAATTCTTTACAAAAAGAGGCAAAGGCAGAAGAAGTATAAGCTGGCCCGTTATCTGTTTTTATAGCTTGGGGCACTCCAACCGCGGCAAAACAACCATAAAGGTGATCGAGCACTGCGCGGGTTGTCTCTTTGGGCTGTATAGAGGCTATGATGAAATTGGAGGCCGTATCAACACAAACATGTATAAGGACTTTGCCAAAGTGCGTGATATCCATTTGCCAAAGGTCATTAGGGAGATCACCATGGGGGTTAACAGCGGTGTCTCAAGCAGGAGGGCAAAATGGGGCACAATTGACACACTGTTTGACTATTCGACGAGTGTCTTCTTTGGACAGGCCATAAAGGCGTCGCAAAGATCGGGCAGATAGGTGATACTTGTCATGGGCCGCTCATGCTTCTAAATGCAAAGGAAATAGAAGAGCTTTGTCTACAATATCATTACTTTGATAAATTGGTCCTATGGTGGACATATGGGAACGAATATGCAATACATAAAGAGAAGTAGAGCGTTGTAACATGGACTCTTGAATATCATATAAGATTTGAGCTATAGTTGAAGCACGGGGATTAATAAGGGCAGAAGGTAAGGCAGCAATAGCATTTGCACAATATAAACTATCAGTGACAAGATTAAAGCTCTCATTAGGTAATATGGAGAGAGCATGTTGGATTGCCACTAGTTCATTCTTTTGGGCTGAGGAATGTTCGGTGGTGTACACCTTAAGGAGTTGCTTAGAAGGGATATAAACTGCAGCCCTATGACATTTGGTGGCATCCGTAAAAACAGTGGGTCCCATAACTGGCTGTGGAGATACAATAGCAAAGGGAACCTGAATAGGAAGAACTTCCCATCCTCTAAGCGCTGGGGGGAGCGGAAGCTTCGCAATATTACACATGCATAGAAGAGAGGCCCATTCTGGGATTTCATCAGAGAAACACCTCAGGGCTTCCTCCGATGCCTCCAAGTTCAGAACGGGGAATCTGCCAAAAGCCAATAGGCAGCGTTCAGCACTTAAAAGAAAAAACTGGGCGATCATTCGCCACTTGTGTGGAAGGACTCTTTTGTGGCGAGGGGGGTATAGCCATTCCAAAATGCCATGTGATTGATAGAGACATCCAGTGAAGGTACTTGCTTTTAATATAGTGGCATAAATGGGCTGACTGGGCTCCTGTTGCACAACGACAGCGGAGCACCTGTTGAGGATGCCCTTGGCTGCCATTAAGGCCTCGGATGTCCAGTGTCTGGGTGAGAGTAGGGCGGGATCTCCTCGCAGCAAGTCATACAGCGGGTACAGATCACCATCGGGGATAGTGATAACTGCCCGCATCCACTGTATAGCGCCAATCAGCTTTTGAAAATCATTGAGAGTGGAGAGCTGAGAGAGATCAATGCTCGGAGGACGGCAAGCAATTCGCCCTTGTTTTAGTTCATAACCAAGATACTGAAAAGGGGGTGTGGTCTCTACTTTGTCTGGAGCCACAGTCAGCCCGTGGGCAGCTAAGGTATCAATCATAAGCTGAGTAAGGGCCATTGTGGAATCATGGCTAGGCGTAGCAACAAGAATGTCATCCATATAATGAATGATAATGGCCTTGGGGAAGCGCTGTCTAAGTGGAGAGAGGATAGCATGGACATACATTTGGCACATGGTAGGGCTATTTGCCATCCCTTGAGGGAGCACGGTAAAATGATACCGTTCATATGGTTGCTGGCGATTTTCCGAAGGGATGGAAAAGGCAAATTTGATCCTATCTTGTGGGTGTAGGGGAATGCTATAGAAGCAATCTTTGATATCAATGATTGTCATAGTAAAATCTCGGGGGATCGCAGCAGGAGTGGGGAGACCGGGCTGTAGCGCCCCCATAGGCAGCATGCATTTGTTAATCTCTCTAAGGTCTATGAGCATGCTCCAGGATCCAATTTTCTTCTTTATAACAAAAACAGGAGAATTATAAGGGCTCGTGGTGGGCTCAATGTGGTCCTGTTTCAAAAGGGAGGCCACTATGGAACGTAAGGCGGTGAGCTTTTGGGGGGATAGGGGCCACTGTTCAACCCACACAGGGGTCTCAGTTTTCCATGTTATAGACGGGCTGCTCACCGTTACGGTGGCCCCAGCATGTTTAACTGAAGGTGTTCTGGAGTGGTAAGGTGTAACCCAAGTTGCTGGAGGAGGTCGCGCCCCCAAAGGGTGTAAGCAAGACCGGCCAATTTTAAGGGTCTAAAATATCCCTGATAATCCTCAAAGGTCCAACTCAAATGTTTAGCAGCCCGTAGCGCTGAACTAGCACCCCCTACTCCAGCAACCGGGGTAGCACTGCCGCTCACTGCCCAACTGGGGTCCCATTGGGATGCATTAATAACTGACACATCTGCTCCAGTATCGAGCAGACCCATGATTGGATGCCCTTCAACCAGAATCTGTATCATGGGGCGATCGCCTACAATGGGAGAGCACCAATTAATTTGATGGGTGTTCTGCTCAGGCTCTTCAATCCAAGGCAGGGAGATGCCCCTCCCAACGGGAGTCCCTGGGGCAATATTTATAGGATAACAATGCGGATTAGTCAAATAAATCGTGGAGGACCCGCTGGACAACAATTGAGTATGGACTATGAATGGCACATAGCCGGAGGGTCCCACCACCAAGCGGGGAAGGGAGTGGGGGGCACATCAATCCCTTCAGTATGCCAAGGCCTTATAACTAAATCAGTGTCTGAGGGATCCGTGGCAGATGTGCATACTAAGGTTGTAATTTTTGGAGGGCTTGTTGGTACTACTGCGGATACGACAAGGGTGCAGAATTCCCGGGCTGGGGGGCAGGGGCAGGGCCTATGGTCCCCACTGGGAAGACATGTTTCTGGGTTCGGGGGCCCCCCCGAGGGAGGCCCCCTTTCCCGTTTCCCGACCGAGGTGGTTGAGGCTACGGCTTAGGGCGGCAATATCTGGCAATATGACCTGGTTTCCCACAGTGAAAACAAGTGGGCAGTGGTCCCACCTTAGCGGCAGGGCACTGGCTCTTAAAATGCCCCATCTGACCACAGCGATAGCATTGCCTCTGGTCCTCGGCACCCTGAAGGGCCTGGGTCACCCCTTGGGCCACCGCCGTCACCATGGCCTGGTGGGTGTCTTTAGGTGGAATGTTTAACAGCCTCTCTACTATCTCCTCAAGGGAGGCGAGAGGCCCCAAGCCCACTAGGGCTTGGGAGCATTCAGGACGCAGGCCATCTCGGACCAGCTGAGTTATCAGAGAATCCGTTCCTGGTCCCGAGCCAAGAGACCGCCGGACCGCAAGCTGAACCCTACTCACGAAATCAGTAGGGGACTCGCTAGCCCTCTGCTTTAACCCTACCAACTTATCCCTCATAGTCCCTGGGGCGTCAATCTTGGCAAAGCCCCTAATATGACAATACTGTACTGCAGCCATCACCTGGGGTCGAATTGGAGCTGGTCAGCAAGCTGCGAGTATGGCCCCGCCCCTGTTATCATATTCACAGCGTCCTCTGTCCCTGCAATATTGTGTTCCTTGACATATCTGAGCGCCTCTCGTCTAACGGCAGCGCCATAGGCCACTACCTGCCCTGGTGTAAGAATAGCCCCCGATACCTCCCTCCAATCAGCTGGGGCCCACGGCCAAGTGGCTGTGGCATTTGCAAGGAGATGTTTCACATAAGGTGACGAAGGGCCGTATTTGGAGACAGCCTCCTTCAGTTCTTTCAATAATTTGAAGGGCACCGGTCGATGTAAACGGTTCTCATTTCCCATCAGATCCCGCTCCGCTATGACAGGGTAAGCGCCTGCCCCCTCCCACTCCTCTAAATCTACCTCCTGTCCCTCCGCCAAAGCTGCGGATAGGCTCTGAGTGAGTACGCTCAGAGGCTCCGAGGGCCCAGACCACCCGTAGGTAAATGACCGCGTTCCTTGTGATGATTGTGACAAGGACATGGCGGCTGGGGGGAAGGAGAAGACATTAGGTCTGATCTCAGAAGGACTGGGAGTTCCTAAACTCTGTTGAAACTTCTTCTTGCGAATTCCCCCGCCCTCTTTTGTTGTTCCAGGGACTTTCCATTCTTTCTTAAGGGTTCCTTCTGACGAGCCCTTTGTCTCGGGGACTTTCCAGGGGACCTTCCACTCCCTCTTGGGCGTTCCTTCCTCATCAAACTTCCCTTTTGTTCCTCCCCTCGGGGCTCTAGAGTCCCGCACCTAGCTCAGCCGTGCACCATCTTGAAGGGCGCGGTCCTGGTCCCTGCCTGCACATTCTCTTAACATAACCCATGGATATAAGGGCTGGGGCTCAGTATTATCCTCATTGGATTCCCCTTCTTCTTCTGTCGTCCCTTGAAGGGACTGCCCTGTTTGGGTCTCGCAGTTGGACCGCCCGGGGGGGACGGGGATCCGAACGCAGAAGCGTGGCAACCACTTGAAAGAACGTAAAGTCCTCCTCTGTTAGTACGCCAGGGCTCTCTTTCTCATAGGCGACCATCTGCTGTCCCACTACGCCCCATTTGGCTGGGTGTAGCCCACAATATTCTAACCAAGGGGAAACATCCCAGATCTTTTCCACAAATGCTCTACAATCCCGGATGTGGGGCTTAAGCCCATGGGTCTTACAAAGCTTATACAACTGACAGGCAAGCACTCCCTTATCTTCGGGCTTCAGGTTGGGAAAACTATTTCCCTGGCCCATCCTGGCCACTTCCCAATACTGAGACTGCCTGAATCTTCCCGCAGTAGCGGGTCAAGGCCACTTCTCAATACTGAGGCTGCCTGAATCTTCCCGCAGTAGCGGGGCAAAGGCGGATCTCCTCTCCTTACGGCGGTCCCTGTCCAGGCACCAGCTGCCCGGGGTCTACTCCCGGGCCTTCGCCTCTCCACTTACCGATCCCCGGTCTTCGGACGTCTCCGGCCCCTCTCCCAGTTGGGGCAGGGCAATAAACAGGCAGAGCACCCGAAAGGAGTTGCAGTCAGCAAGCTTTATTGCATTTCTTCCCCTTCTCTTTCTCCTTCTCCTTCTAAGCCCTTGTGATCATCCCCTTTTATTATCCCCTGTCTCCTCCCCCGTACCTCCCATGGGCGGGCGAGCTCCTCCCAAGTGCCTCCCCGCGGGTGGAGCCAGCCTGTTACCAGGGCCATCCCAGTACCCCACAAGGGGGCAGGTTCAGACCCTCAGGCGTCTCACAGTCCTCACGGGGGACCCCGGTCCAGAGCTGTCCCCCAACACTTGTTAATTTTGTGCAATCAGAATTACCCCCTTTTACCTTCTAAAACCATCCCTGCTCTTGCTTGGTCATGAACTCTTCTTGTATTTAATGATTTGACAGGTAATTTCTTCTGTGCTCCCCTAATTTGCTTATGTTAAAATCTTTATATCTAAATCTTTGTTTATACTTAGAATCTACTTATCTGTATATAAAGGTTGGGGCTAATTAAATTAATCACTCTACCACACTTAACTACCTTAACCAGGTTAGAACATCTCTATTTAATCAATCCATTAACAGGCATTTCAACTAGGTGTGACAGGAGTTATAATAAAATTGATTGAGGAAACTCAGGCATGTCCCATGAGGCTTGTATAAAACACATAAGCTAGTTCTTATTAGAAAATTCAGTCATCGGACAAGCTAGCAGAAAGAGCAGTCCCTGTCAGGCCCCTCAGAGGGAAATACTAAGAGGAACTTCTGACTTCTCGGCTACCCTTTGACCAGAGATAGCCTTGTGAACTTCAGAGAGTCAAAGTACTTGGACTTCCCATAAGTATCCCTGGTGTCCCTCCAACAGCTACTGCTGGTGTTTTCACTAGGAAACTTGCTAAAACTAGACTCAGTGAGAAAAGGCAGTTTCAGGGCTTTCCCAGGAGCCCAGAAGACTACTGTTAAACCCTTGTGCCTCAGTAAAGAGGAGAAAAGGACTTCCAGCAAACAGGAATGGTGAGTTACCCACACATGTACAGAGTCTGTGTCCTCTTTCAACTGGAGCCCACTTTCCCCTGGACTCTGTATATATTTGTGAGGGAACATGTCTGAGACTTTTAGGGGATGTTTTGTACCTTTCTATCAGTCAGTCAACAAGCATTATTGAGTACTGTGTTAAAGGTACTTACAAGTACTGTGCTAAGGGTAGGAAACACAAATACAAGAAGAAAGAAAGACACTCCCTGCCCTTAAGGAGCATATATTCTATTTGGGGAAGCTGAAAAGGAGGAGGAGTGACAAAAACTAAGGAACCTTATATTTGGGGGATGGTAAAGAAAAGTAGAAGTGCAAGCTGGAAAGAAATGAGATCTGGCCAGCTGGGGTGCCCTCCCTAAAGGAAACTTCTGGAAGATTCATCAAATCAGAGTAAGAGGCCAAAGGCTTAGAGGATATTTTTAATATGGGAATTCCAGGGAGGAGTTAGTTTCTGTGGCATGACACAAAAAGTCCAAGATGCTGCCTGAATATGAATAAGAACTTTCTGAAAGCTAGTTGACTGATTGATGTCAACTGACAATCACTGTGGTTAAATAAACCAGCAGGGTCTTGTGAGGTATAGGAGAACAAAAACCTTTAGAGGTTACCCCTTGGTAATTCCTAACTCTTAAGAGATTACCCCTTGAACCCTAAGGACAGAAGAGCTAGCTTTGCTCTGCGGACCTAGTACAAAAAGATTTGGTAGGGTAGTTCAAATAAGTGTGTTACCTGTGCCTACATAGTTTTCTCATTGCTTGGAAGGTCCATGAGGACAGGGACTGTTTGTGCATATGTGTTTTGTTTTTTGCCTCCATGTTGCTGTTGGTTGTGGTGGCTGTTCAGTCTCTTAGTCACGCCCTATTCTTTGTGACCCTGTTTGGGATTTTCTTGGCAAAAATAATAGAGAGGTTTGCCCTTTACTTATCAAGAAGAGTAAGGCAAACAGAGGTTAATTCACTTACCCAGGGTGTCATAGTATGTATCTGAGATTGAATTTGAATCCAGGCCCTCCTGACTCCAAGCTTAGCTCTTTATTCACTGAACCAACTGCTAAACTTACCTGAAACTAAAACGGAGACCAAGAAAAGAACTCTAGTCTAAAGGGTTGGAATACTAAAGAAATGATGGTATATTCATGTAATGGCATATGATTCTACCATAAGAAATGATGAAAGAAATGATGTCAGAGAATTATGGACTGAACTAATGCAGAGTGAAAGGAACAAAACTAGAAGAATAATTTATTCAAAGAAAACATGATAAAGAAAAACAACTTTAAAAAACTGGAGAATATCTATGAACAAAATGAGCCAACAATGTGTCCAGGAGACCCATGAGGAAGTATGTTGACCAGCTCTTGACTAAGAGCTGATAGACTCAAGGTATGGAAAAATTAAAACTTTTTTGGAATATAACAACCATGTGGATTCATTTCTCCTGATCGTTTTTTTTTTGTTACAAATTTTCTTTTTCTTTATTATCTTTCTCTCAGTTTCTAATTGGGCAAAAAGGAGGTTAGCAATAGGAATGCCAAAAACAAAGGCATGGAAATATTGTCTTTTAATTCACAAAAGAAAACAGAATACTTCAGAAAGTAACTTGGACAAGTGAGACATTTTTTAAGAAACACAAGGAATTTATTTTTTAAGGCAAGTGGTATGAAATGGAAATCACAATTACATTTACATTCCTCTTTTCATGCCCTCCTCTATATGGAAAACAAAGTTCTCTCTCTCTCTTTTTTTTTTTTGTATGTCTAGGTTCAGGTTGGAAAAATTTAATAAAACAAAATAAATAAACTGAACCGAAAAGTTGTAGAGAACTCAAGGAAGCCAAATCTGGCAACTAAAAAGGTCTCTTGTGACCACAGACTGAGTGGTTTAAAATGTAATGGATTTTAAGGGGCTGAGGATTGAGTAAGGGGGTAGTGAACTGGGGAAGGTGGCAGGTGTTGACCCCTCTTTATCACCAATCTTTTCATCTTAAGAATTTAAACCACATAGGGGAAGAGAGAGATTAAATGATGATTGGAGGGGATAGTTGGTTTAAAGAATGATTTCTTGACCCTAGGAGTTGGGGATTTGAGCATGTATGTAAGCAGAGTGGAATATCATTATGGAAAGATGGGTTGAAAAAGAGAGAGGGAGGAGACCTCCAACGGACTTAGCCCTAGAGGATGCAAATCAAGATATCAAAACCACAAGTGGAAGATTCAGTCTTTGCAAGGAGAAGGGTCCCCACATCCTGGAAAAAGAAAAGAAAGGAGAATATGGGTGAAGACAGAGGTTTCAGGGTATGGAGGAGAGAGGAAGGAGCTTAGGATAGGTGTATTTAATCTCAGTAAGGTAAAAGGGAAGGTCATTTGCTAGAGGAGAAGGACATATCCTTGGAGAGAAAGAAACTCTCCTTAACCCTCTTTCCAAAGAGCAAAATAAGGGAGAAAAAAGGGGCAGTCGGAAAAATGAATGAAATTCCATTTGGAGAACTTACAGAAAAAGAAGTTTCCATCCACATAAAATGTATGTCCAAAAATATTCAGAAACAGCCACTTATTTTGAAAAGCTATATAAAATGAGGCTATGAAAAATTAAACAATGCTTTACATATAGTAGATATTCAAGAAATGTTTGAGGAATTTAATTCAGTCCATAAAATGAGAGGATTGAGCTTCCTTCCAAATTCTAGATCAAGGACTACATCCTATGACCAGATGACTTTCAAGTCTAATCATCCATGATCCTTTGATCAAGATGTTATGTATCCATTTCTGTGTAGATTTGCTGCTATAATTCGTGTCGTGAGCCACAGTTCTCATCATGTCATCCTTATTCTCAGAATATTATCAATGACTTCCCATTTCCTAGAAGAGAAATATCAACCTTGTTAGTATGGTCTTCAAGACTTTATAATTGCATCAGTCACTCAATAAACATTTAATAAGCACATGCTATATTCCAGGCACTGTGCTAAGCGTTAGTGGTATAAAAAGAGACAAATGACAGTTCATGTACCCGGGGCACTCGTAATCTAATGAGGGAGATGAATAAAACAAAAAATATACAAACAAGCTTGAGAAAGGATAAGTAGGAAATAATTATTTAAAAGGAAAGCACTGGAATGAAGGGGGATTAGGAAAGGGATTCTGTAATAGAATGGATTTTAGTTGAACCCTATTTTACTAATTGCAGTGTCCCACTACTTTTGAATCAGATCTCTAAATATTAGGTAAGCTGATCACTGTCTCCTGAACATCCCTTGTTCATGTCAACCTCAACAATTTTCTTCCAACCTTTAATGACATTTCTGCACAGAAATGTAGACTCACAAGACCTGGATTCTAATAAGTGATCTTCCTACTTTCCTGTGAAGACTTCGAGCATGGAGGAATCTAAACATCCTATGACAATCCAGTCTATTTTTTATAGTTCTAATTTTTAAGAAGACCATAAGAAGGAGCAATGCACTGTATCCCACAGGTGAACAATTTAGATATGTATATGAGCCCTTGTCATATGCCATAATCAATATTGATACTCATCAGATCCATAAATGAAGTTTTCTCCATAGTTGCCTCTGGAACAGAAACTTACATGGCTGAATCTCTAGAGCTGTATCTTTTATTTCTGATATCTGAGTCACTATTTTGGTGTGTACATTCTGTTTTTTTAATTATTTATGTCATTTGTGCTCTATTCCTCTTCCAGTGTTCAGAAAGATATCATGTGCATGCGTAAATATACATATATGAACATATGTATATTGCATATGTGTGTATATATGTATTGTATATGTGTGTGTATATATGTGTGCATGTATAAATATATATGTATATGTACATATATATATTTGTATAATTTAACGTTCCAAACTACAAGTCTTTTGCATCTAATTTCTTTGTTCAATGCCATCATGTCCTTTTAATTTCTCTTTCAGTTAGAATAACCAACCTCTGAAGCTTCCTAGAATTGTTATATTACCTATGTCTCTTTTTACAGTTTTCTGTACTTTTCATTATGAATTGAGATGATTTGGCATTTGGTTTTTGTGTTCATATTGTAGATTTTTCGTGGTCTATGATTTCTACATGTGAAAAGAAGCTTTCCTTTCCTCTATTAACAATGAAATTTAATTTTTCTTATAACACTTTTTTAAATATCATCTGATGCATAATAAATTTGGTTTCATGCTTCCATTTTCATTTTATATATAACATTTCTTTTTAGACTTTTTTATATACAGCAAATTGTTGCTATTGTTTTTACTAACTCATTCACATTGTTTAATCCATTCCACTTAATATTATAATTGGTAGGCTAGTGTTTGTCTCTATTTATTTTGTATTATGATACCTTTCCTCTTAAGTCAGCATCTTGCCCCTATAATTTGTTATGCTTATATTACTGTAAAGTTGATCTACTATTCACATGAATTATCCCCCTCCCTCCCATTTACCTTCCCCTATCCCAGAAATTATATAAATTTTAATTTCTTTTTTAATGTGTCTATTTCTCTCCCCTTTTTTTGACCTTTCCCTTTGCCAATCCTACTAAGCCTGTGGTTCACATGCACCCCCCCCCACAAAAAAAAAATCTTAATTTGGACAATATCCTTTTACCACACCAATTTCAACAAATCTGTACTCCCTTCTATCACACCCCTCTCTTCCCTTATCCCCAACTTCTCTCTTTTCTTGTAAGGCAAGATAGATTTCTATACCCCATTACCTATATTTCTTATTTTCCAGTTGCAGGCAAAAACAATTCTCAACATTCGTTCCTAAAACTTTGAGTTCCAACTTTTCTCCCTTCCTCCCTCCCCACCCAGCCCCACTGTAAAGGCAAGCAATTCAACCTAGGTTGTATATGTGCAGTTTAGCAAAAGACTTCCATAACAGTCGTGTTGTGTAAGACTAACTATATTTCCCTCCATCCTATCCTGACCCCATTTATTCTATTCTCTCTTTTGACCTTGTACCTCCCCAAAGGAGTTTACTTCTAATTATTCTCTCTTTCCATTTGCCCTTCCTTTTAACATCCCCCTCACCCCACTTCTCCCTTTCTCTTCCACTTTCCTGCAATGTAAGATAGATTTTCATACCAAATTGAGTGAGGATGTTATTCCCTCCTTAAGGCAAATGTGATGAGAGTAAGCTTCGTTTTTCCCCCTCTCATCTCCCTCTTTTTTCCTCCATTGAAAAAGCTTTTTCTTGCCTCTTTTATGGGAGATAATTTTCCCCATTCTATTTCTCCCTTTCTCCTCCCAATATATTCCTCTCTCACCCCTCAATTTTATTTTTTTTATATCATCCCTTCCTATTCAACTCAAATCACCCTGTTCTCTCTGTATATAGTGGTGTGTGTGTGTGTGTGTGTGTGTGTGTGTGTGTGTGTGTGTAACCCTTCCAACTACCCAAATACAGAGAAAAGTTTCAAGAGTTACAAATATTATTTTTTCATGTAGGAAAGTAAACAGTTCAGCTTTAGAAAGTCCCTCATGATTTTTCTTTCCTGTTTACCTTCTCATGCTTCTAAAGTCAAATTTTCTATTCAGTTCTGGTCTTTTCATCAAGAATGCTTGCAAATTCTCTATTTCATTGAATGGCCATTTTTTCTCCTGAAGTATTTTATTTTATTTATCAGTTTTTCTGGGTAGGTGATTCTTGGTTTTAATACTAGTTCCTTTGACTTCTGGAATATCATATTCCAAACCTTGTGATCCCTTAATGTAGAAGCTGCTAGATCTTGTGCTGTCCTGATTGTAGTTCCACAACACTTGAATTGTTACTTTCTGCCTGCTTGTAATATTTTCTCCTTGACCAGGGAACTCTGGAATTTGGCTACAATATTCCTAGAAGTTTCTCTTTTTGGATCTCTTTCAGGAGTGATTGGTAAATTCTTTTAATACTTGTTTTGCCCTCTGGCTCTAGAATATCAGGACAGTTTTCCTTGATAAAATCATGAAAGATGATGACCAGGCTCATGTTTTGGTCCTGGCTTTCAGGTAGTCCCATAATTTTTAAATTATCTCTCCTGGATCTATTTTTCAGGTCAGTTGTTTTTCCAATGAGATATTTCACATTATCTTACATTTTTTCATTCTTTTTGTTTTGTTTTGTGATTTCTTTGTTTCTCATAAAGTCATTAGCCTCCATCTGTTCCATTTTAATTTTTAAAGAACTATTTTCTTCAGTGAGCTTTTGAACCTCTTTTTCCATTTGGCTAATTCTGCCTTTTAAAGTCTTCTTCTCCTCACTGGCTTTTTTAACCTCTTTTGTCAATTGAGTTAGCCTATTTTTAAAGGTTTTATTTTCTTCAGCATTTTTTGAGTCTCCTTTAGCAAGCTGTTGACTCGCTTTTCATGATTTTCTTACATTGCTCTCATTTCTCTTCCCAATTTCTCCTCCACCTCTCTTACTTGATGTTCAAAATCCTTTTTGAGCTCTTCCAAGGCCTGAGACCATTGAATATTTATTTTGGATGTTTTGGATACAGAAGACTTGACTTCTATGTCTTTCCCTTACTGTAAACATTGTTCTTCCTCATCTGAAAGGATGGGAGAAGATACCTGTTCACCAAGAAAGTAACCTCCTACAGTCTAATTTTTTTCCCTTTTTTTGGCATTTTCCCAATCAGTTACTTGACTTTTAGGTCCTTTGTCAAGAGTAGGGTATACTCTGGGGATTTGTAAGATCTCAGTTCCTCCAAGGTGGCATAGTCAAGCTTGTACACTGGTCTGAGAGCAATCAGAAACTTTTGTGCCCACAATCTGTGAGTGGTAGAGTTTCCTCTCCACAACCACCTGCCCTCGAGTTCCACCAAGCCAGCACTGGGGGCTGATTCAGATAATCTGCTCAATTCCCCCAGAGGCTTTAGGTGGGGGCAGGGCCACCACACAGGACTGAGGTAAGGATCAGTTGCTCAGTTCCTCCAGGGGTTTTATGATCCAACAACGGATTCAGGCTGCTGTGGGAGCTGCTGCTGCCCAATGTGGCCTCTGCCATCACCACCTGAGGTTGGAGCTGTGGGAAAACCCTGCTCCCTTCTGGGCCAGCTGAAAAAAAACCCTCTCATTGACCTTTGGCCCCTGTGGGTTGAGGGATCTGCAAACTGCTGCTACTGCCACTGGGGATTCTGCCCCTGAGGCCTGCTTAGGTCTTACTCCCACTGCCATGCAGAACGGCCAAGGCTGGGCTGGGCTCTGCTTCGAGTCAGTTGCAACAGACCTTTCCCATCGGCCTTTCAGGTCACCCTAGGCTGGAAATCTCCTCCACTCCATTGTTCTGTGGCTTCTGCTGCTCTAGAATTTGTTGAGAGTCTTTCTTTACAGGTATTTTATGGGCTTTGGGGAAGAGCTAGCGTATGTGTGTCTTTCTACTCCATCATCTCGACCCTGCCCCCTATAAATATTTTTGTACATGTGAGACTTTTTCCCATTTTTATGATCTCTTTTGGATACATGTCTTGAAGCGATATTGCTGGGTCAAAGGGTATACACATTTTTGTAGACCTTTGGGCATAGTTTCGAATTGCTCACCAGAATGATTGGATTCACAGCTCCACCAACAATGAGTTAGTGTTCCAACTCTCCTACATCTTCTCCAACATTTGTCATCTTGTTTTGTCATTTAAACCAATCTGATAGGTGTTATGTGGTACCTCAGAGTTGTTTTGATTTGCATTTCTCTAATAAATCGTGATTTAGAGCATTTTTTCTTATGATTATAGATAGCTTTAATATCTTCCTCTGAAAACTGCCTGTTCATATCCTCTGACCACTTATCAATGGGGTTAGTCTATTTTTAAAGTTGTTATTTTCTTCAACATTTTTTGGGGGTCTCCTTGAGCAAGATTTTGATTCATTTTTCATAATTTTCTTGTATTGCTCTTAATTTTTTCCCAATTTTTCCTCTAGTTATTTTACTTAATTTTCAAACCTTTTTGAGCTCTTCCATGGTCTGAGACCATTTAATAGTTTTCTTGGTGATTTTGGATGTAGGAGCCTTGACCTTGCTGTCTTCCTCTGGTTGTATGCTTTGATTTTTGTTGTCCCTAAGGATATAAGAAAATACCTTTTCACCAGGAAAGTAACCTACTATAGCCTTAATTTTCCCCTTTTTTGATTATTTTTACAGCCAATGACTTGACTTTTGAACTCTTTGTGAAGTGGAGGGTATACTACCCCAAGTTTCAGTGGTTTTGTGCAGTTGTTTTCAGAGATATCTCTAGGGACCTGTAAATTCTCATTTCCTTCAAAGTGGTATGATCAAAGGAGAGGTGTTTACTTCTCTCCTGGCCTATATTCTGATCTCTAAGCAACCACAAGCATCTTTTTTCTGCTCTGAAACTGCAAGCAGGACTTCCTGTCCACAGCTCTACAATGCCAGCACTCCTCATCTCCGGAGGGCTACCACCCAGGACTGCAACCCAGATCCATTGCTCGATTCCCACATAGTCTTTTGGCCAATATCTCCAGAAGTAGCCACTGCTGCAGCAGTGGCTGCCACCATACTGAGTCTGGGGCCAGATCACATTCCTCTCTCAGCCAGGTGATAGAGCTTTCCCATTGAACTTTTCAGCTGTCTTTAGCATTTGTGGGTTAAGAAGTCAGAAAACCACTGCAGCTGCTAGTGGTTCAGTGTTCAGAGGCCTGCTCAGATGCTATCTATGATGGCTTGGTCCATACTGGGCTGCAATCCACTCCAAGCATCATGCAATAGACCCTTCCTGTTAGCCTTCCTGATGCTCTTGGGCTGGAAATCTGTTTCATTCTGTCATTTTATGGCTTCTGCTTCTCTAGAATTTGTTTAAAATCATTTTTACAGTTATTTTAAGTTTAGAGGAGAGCTCAAGAAGGTCCCTGCTTCTATTCTACTCTCTTGACTCCCATCCCCTAAAATGTTTACATTCATACATGGGAAGATGATACTTATTCATAAGAACTTGCTCATTATTAGGTTAGTCAGAAAAAGTATGTAAGAGAGAGACAGCAGAGGTGTGAGTTGAATATGATGGGATGATATCTAAAAATGTTAAAATGTAAGTTTGAAGAAGGAATGTACTAGGAGAAAAGAAAAGTGAGAGGTAGAATGGAGTTAACTATTTCACATAAAGCAGGCATGAAAGAGTTTTTGTCAGTGGAGGGAAAGAGTAGGGAGGTGAGGGGGAGTGAATGAACCATACTCTCATCAGAACTGGCTCAAAGAGGGAATACTCAATTGGATATAGAAACTCAACTTATCCCAGAGGAAAGGAGAAGTGGAAGAGAATAAAAGAAGGGTGGGAGTCATAAGAGGGAGGACAGATTGGAAAGGGGCTAATCAGAAACAAATCACTTTTGAGGAGGGATAAAGTGAAAGGAAAGAGAGAATAAAATAAGCCAGCAGGAGATAAGGTGGAGGGAAATCCAATTAACTGTAGCAACTGAAAAAAATCTGAAACCAATTTCTCTGAGAAATTTGAGAAATCATTTTCCAAACATATGGAGAAATGAGTCAAATTTATAAAAAAAAAATAACTATTCACCAATTGATAAATGATCAAAAGAAATGAACACTTTTCACATGAGGTAATCAAAACTATCAATAGCAATGTGAAAAGATTCTCTAACTCATTATTGATTGGAAAATTCCTGGTTAAAATAATTCTGAGAAACTACCTCATATCTATTAGACTGGCTAATAAATAGGACATAAAAAATCATGTATTTTAGAGTGGATGTAGGAAAAATGAGATATTAATGTGCTGATAGTGGAGTTGTGAACTGATCCAACAATTCCATAGAACAATTTGCAACTATGTCCAAAACATTATAAAATGATGCATACATATTAACATAGCAATACCATTACTAGGTCTGTATCTGAGAAGTGATTTTTAAAAATGGGAAGGAAAAGAACCTATATTACAGAAATATTTACAACAGCTCTTTTCTAGTGGCAAAGAACTGGAAATTGAGGGGATGCCCATCAATTGAGGAATGGCTGAACCAATTGTGGTATGTAGCTATGATGGGATGCAGGAGAAATAAGTAGCAGGATGCTCTCAGAAAAACCTGGAAAGACTTACATGAGTGGATGCAAATTCAAATGTACTGTGTACATTTGGCAATCTAATAAGATGATCAACTGTGAATGACTTAGCTATTCTCACCAATATAATGATCCAAGACACTCTGAAGGACTTATGATGAAAAATGCTATTCATCTCTACACAAAGAACTGGTGTTGTCTGAATACAGATTGAAGGATACCTTTTTTTTTTACTTTATATTTCTTCACGTTTTATTTTTTTTCTATGCCTTCTTTTCCAAAATGAGTAATATGGAAATGTTACTACACACACACACACACACACACACACACACACACACTCACACACACAGACACATACACACATATATGCCCTATATCCAATTGCTTGCCTTCTCAGAGGGAGAGTGGGTGGGAATGGAAGGGGGAAGGGAGAAAATTTGGAACTCAGATTTTTAAAAATGAATGTTAGAATTGTTTTTACATATAACTGGGGAAAAATAAAATGCTAAACAAGTTTTTTTTTTATTTTTTGGGTATTATCAAAGAAGAGGTTTGTAAACATTTAGAAAGCAAAGCAGTGATCACTTAAAGAGTGCATAAATTCATCAAAAACAGGTAATACCAGGCTCAACTAATTTTCTTTTTTACAATGAATACCCTAGACATAAAGGCAATATGTTTGTATTAGAGCAATATATTTGACAAGACTTCTTATGCTGTGCTCCTGGACCAGATGGAAAAATGTAGACTTAGATAACATATAGAAAGATGAGTTTAGAATTTATTTAAAGATTAGATACCAAAATAATCATTCCTTCAATTAATGAATTGATATCAACTTACGAGATAGAGATGGAATGGTTTTCAGTGAACCTCAGGGATATATTCTTGGCTCAATGTTGTTGAACATTTAAATAAATAACTTGAGTCAGGAGTTCTTAACTTTTTTCATGACTGTCCTTTGGCTATCTGGTGAAACCTATGGACCTTAAAATATGTATAAAGGAAGCCAAAGGTATCCAGTTATCAAAACATTAAAATAAAGCAAGTAATAGAGCCCAGATTAAGAACTTTGACTTTAATGGAATTATAGATGGTATTCTTATTCAGTATTCATATAACATAAATTTTAGAGTAATACCTAATACACTATATGCTAAAGTCGGAATATAAAAAATATTCCCAGACCCTAGAGTGATGGATGAAATCTAATAAAACACAATTTAATGTGAACAAATATAAAGTGTTAAACTTGGATTCCAAAAAGATAAATTTCACAAATACAAGATAGATCTGGCACGATTATAAAAATATTTGTCTGAAAAAATTCTATGAGTTATACTGGACAGCAATCTCAATATCTGTCAACAGTATAGTGCAACAGCCAGGAAAAAAAGTAAAGTTAATTTGGTCTTGAAGTGTATCAAGAAATGCATAGCTTTCAGGAAGTAGGGGATGATTATTCCTCATATACTTTACTTGATAAGGCTATATCTGTGCTTTATGATGGTTGGAAATCCTGTCTTGCAAAAAAGACTGAATTATGAATAATTTCTTTCTTCAGCATTTTTTTGTGTCTGTATTAGCAAGCTGTTGACTCACTTTTTATAATTTTCTTCATCATTCTCATTTCTCTTCCTAATTTTTCCTCCATCTCTCTTACTTGATTTTCAAAATCCTTTCTGAGCTCTTTCATGGCCTGAGATCATGGTATATTTATTTTCCAGGTATTGGATGCAGAAGCCTTGATTTTTAAATCTTTCTCTCATGGTATGCATTATTCTTCCTCATTTGAAAGGATGGAAGAAAATACCTGTTGACCAAGAAATTAGCCTTCTCTAGTCTTAAGGTTTTTTTTTTCCTTTTTGGGGGCACTTTCCCAGCCAGTTACTTGATTTTTGAGTCCTTTGTCAAGAGGAGGCTATACTCTGGGGGCCTGTAAGTTCTCAGTTCCTCCAAGGTGTTGCAGTTAAGGAAGAGGAGTTTACTCCTCTCCTGGTCTGCATTCTGGTCTGGGAGCAACCACAGACACTCTGTTCTGCCCAAGATCTACCTACAGGGTTCCCTCTCCCGAGCCTCCACCAGCTCCACTGCCAACACTCTTCCTCAACCCAAGAGAGTCACTCAGGGCTGAGATTCAGATCAGTGGCTCAATTCCCCCAGGGTCTTTAGGTAGAGGGCTTCAAAAATGGACGTTGCCACTGCAGTGGCTGCTGCTGGTGGGTCCAGACCACACTCCCTTCTCACCCAAGTGAAAGAGCTTTCTCATTGACCTTTGAAGCTGTCTTTGGTGTTTGTGGGTTGAGAAATCTTGGAAGTGCTGCTGTCAGTGGCACCTTGAAGCCCGTTCCAGGTCCTGTTCCTGCCGTGCCACACTGGGCTACACTCCACTCTGCACCTGGTGGGATAGACCTTTCCTGTTGGTCTTCCAGGCTGTCTTGAGCTGGAAATCTCTTTCACTCCATTGTTTTGTGGCTTCTGATGCTCTAGAATTTGTTTAGAGTCATGTTTACAGGTATTTTATGGGCTATGGGGGAGCTTCTACAGGTCCATCTTTCAACTCCACCATCTTGGCTCTGCCCCTCTCCCCAGAAACAAATTCTTTATTAATAGTGTGGATTATATTCAGATTTATTTCTCCATCTTTTGAATTATCAAATTTTCACTATAACAAGCTAAGAAATCAGTGTATCTTCTAAAACCTTGGCAGGAGATGTGATTTGGAGTCCAGCAGCTATCCAGATAATAGAACAATCTAGCTGATCAATAGTTTAGCATGCCTTCATAACAGTTCAGTGATGTTTCCTCAGCTTCTCCTCTGTTTAGTCTCTATGGCAATATTCCTTCTATCTCTCCTCCACCATCTTTCCTCCTTCCCATTCTTGAATTTCCTTATGCAAATGGCTCCTCTTACTATGTGATATGACTTGGAACCTCCTTTTCACCTCCATTCTATCATCTTCAACTACAATAGGTTGTATCCTATCACACCCATATGCTAGTAGTGGGTCATATCAAAACTCAGCTATTCCTTTAGAATGAAATCTTCTTCTTTGTCTTTCTAGGTCATCTTTCTTCTTCCCTCCCCTTCCCCACCCACTACTTCTCCATGTTGAGGTCTTTCATTTTTATTGCTCCTTCATTTCTTGTATTTTGTCTCTTGTGAATTTTGGGATATCTCAAAAGTCATGGCTTTCTCACTGTGGTGACTATAATAGCTAAAGTTTCTCCTATCCCTTATTTCTCAGTTTATACTCATTGTTTGTATTCTTAGTGATTCGGAAGTTTCAATACACACACATCTCAAATATCACCTTATCAATTTTGTGTTCCGAAGTCCATCATGTTGCTGCTTTCTGCCTAGCCCAGCCACCACTAGACCAGTTTCTATCCTAGCATTACTGTAGGTCAATCACTCTATGGCCTGCTTCCCTTCGGCATGATGCCAAATGAACTCTGAATTCTAAGCCAGATCTGTCCTTGAGGGATTTCAGGCTGTACTTCAGAAGACATAGGACCAGAAGGAACTGACTCTGTTTTGAATATAAACTATCTTCCAGATGATGAAACACAGACAAGAGAATTTTTTTTTCTGATTCCTTTCACTTCAGTTCAAGCCACAGCTTGTGAGTATTCACCAAACAACTGACATGCAAACAGGTGCCACTTGTTCATTGACTGCCATCCATAAGGGGCATCTGCTATGGGGCTGTCCATATCAGCAGGGGGGAAAACATCTCATCAAAACTTTGTAATGTTCTAATGCCTAGCAGAACTTCAGAAAACCTCTCAGCATCTGGTAGCATGAAAGATCAAAGATGCCAGAAAAGGGGGGATAGTTCTACCCCTGAGGCTGAAAGGGTATCCAGTGTACAGTTAGACTCCTAGCCCATTTGAGAGCATTAGGAAATAGTTGCTGAGCTGAGCTTGTTTGTTTTAGTGGTTAGAAACCGGCTGAGGCACTGTGCACATTTCAATCCAATCCAACAAGACATGATTAAACAATGTGCAAGGCTATATGGTAGGTGCTTGGCAATCACGGACAAAACAATAACAGCTCAAAGCATGGAAGTGCATCAATGTATATGTAGGACACTATAAGGCCTGGGTTTGAGGGAGGGCTTGTTACTGACCATGTATACGTAGTGAAGGTGTAGATGTGGATCAGGCAGAAGATCATTACTTTGACCATTTCACTTAGCTTTTGTATTTCTTCAGATTTGCGTGGGAGACCCAAAATATCTTTGGGGGCTGAGGAAAACTGGAGTGTCTCAGATCTACCCAAATGCTTCTGGTCTGTTGGAATAATCTGAGGGGAATGCTGGTTATCAATGAGGAACCGAGAAGAGTTAGAAAATGCTTCTAGATGCTATTTTCTAAGGATTTCTTTATTTCCTTCTTGATCAGTTCTCTCCCCTTCCTATAGAGTCAGAACTTTTATTCTCAGATTTGTGGTCTACATTCTTATTTATTCCTTCTTTCTGATAACTTCAGTAACTGACTGCTGGGTCTGCCCGCCTCCAGATTCTCCCCACTCTATTCCACTGTCTATTCACCCACCAAGCAATCTTCCTAAAGCACAGGCCAACCATACCACCCCCTATCAATAAATTCCAGTGGCTCCCTGTCACCTCCAGGATCAAACACAAAATCATCTTATTGTTATTCAAAGTTCTTCATAAGGGGGACAGAGCCAAGATGGCGGAGTAGAAAGACGCACATACACATAGCTCTGAACCCACAACCCATAGAACATTTGTGTAAAGTAACTCACGGCGAATTCTGGAGCAGTGAGGCCACGGAATATTGGAGCAAATGAGATTTCTGTTCCAGAGGGACCTGCAAACCTCTCACAAAAGGTCCGTCGCGTTGCAGACGCGGAGCCCAGCCCAGACCTGCCGCGGCCGTGGCACCGAGAGGAACAGATCCGAACAGGCTCCAGGGACGGGATCTCCAGCGGCCGCACAAGTCCCTCCACCCACAGGTGACGGGGGTTGATGAGAGGGTCTCTTTGGCGGGTCCAGAGGGAAGTGGGGTGCCCCCATAACTCAGGCCCCCCCGGGAGGCAGAAGCTGAGAGGCAGCTGCACACCAGGGCTCCCCAAGCAGGCAGGAGCCTGGATCCATTGTTGAAGGTCTGTGCATAAACCCCCTGAGGAAACTGAGCCTGAGAGGCAGCCCTGCCCCAACCTCAGCACCTGAACTTAATCTCACACTGAATAGCAGCCCTGTCCCCGCCAAAAGCCCTGAAGCTGGAAGCAGCATTTGAATCTCAGACCCCAAACACTGGCTGGGAGGATCAGGAGGCGAGGTGGGTGTGAGGAGAATATTCAGAGGTCAAGTCACTGGCTGGGAAAATGCCCAGAAAAGGGAAAAGAAATAAGACTATAGAAGGTTACTTTCTTGGTGAACAGGCATTTCCTCCCTTCCTTTCTGATGAGGAAGAACAATGCTTACCATCAGGCAAAGACACAGAAATCAAGGCTTCTGTGTCCCAGGCCACCCAATGGGCTCAGGCCATGGAAGAGCTCAAAAAGAATTTTGAAAATCAAGTTAGAGAGGTGGAGGAAAAGCTGGGAAGAGAAATGAGAGACATGCAAGCGAAGCATGAACAGCAGGTCAGCACCCTGCTAAAGGAGACCCAAAAAAATGCTGAAGAAAATAACACCCTGAAAAATAGGCAAACTCAATTGGCAAAAGAGGTTCAAGAAGCCAATGAGGAGAAGAATGCTTTCAAAAGCAGAATTAGCCAAATGGAAAAGGAGATTCAAAAGCTCACTGAAGAAAATAGTTCTTTCAAAATTAGAATGGCACAGATGGAGGCTAATGACTTTATGAGAAACCAAGAAATCACAAAACAAAACCAAAAGAATGGAAAAATGGAAGATAATGTGAAATATCTCATTGGAAAAACAACTGACCTGGAAAATAGAGCCAGGAGAGACAATTTAAAAATTATGGGACTACCTGAAAGTCATGATCAAAAAAAGAGCCTAGACATCATCTTTCATGAAATTATCAAGGAAAACTGCCCTGAGATTCTAGAACCAGAGGGCAAAATAAATATTCAAGGAATCCACAGAACACCACCTGAAAGAGATCCAAAAAGAGAAACTCCTAGGAACATTGTGGCCAAATTCCAGAGTTCCCAGGTCAAGGAGAAAATATTGCAGGCACCTAGAAAGAAACAATTCAAGTGTCGTGGAAATACAATCAGGATAACACAAGATCTAGCAGCCTCTACATTAAGGGATCGAAGGGCATGGAATAGGATATTCCAGAAGTCAAAGGAACTAGGACTAAAACCAAGAATCACCTACCCAGAAAAACTGAGTATAATACTTCAGGGGAAAAATTGGTCTTTCAATGAAATAGAGGATTTTCAAGCATTCTTGATGAAAAGACCAGAGCTGAAAAGAAAGTTTGACTTTCAAACACAAGAATGAAGAGAAGCATGAAAAGGTGAACAGCAAAGAGAAGTCATAAGGGACTTACTAAAGTTGAACTGTTTACATTCCTACATGGAAAGAAAATATTTGCAACTCTTGAAACTATTCAGTATCTGGGTACTGGGTGGGATTACACACACACACATGCACACACACACACACACACACATAGAGACAGAGTGCACAGAGTGAATTGAAGAGGATGGGATCATATCTTAAAAAAATGAAATCAAGCAGTGAGAGAGAAATATATTGGGAGGAGAAAGGGAGAAATTGAATGGGGCAAATTATCTCTCATAAAAGAGGCAAGCAAAAGACATTAGTGGAGGGATAAAGAGGGGAGGTGAGAGAAAAACATGAAGTCTACTCTCATCACATTCCACTAAAGAAAAGAATAAAATGCACACTCATTTTGGTATGAAAACCTATCTTACAATACAGGAAAGTGGGGGATAAGGGGATAAGCAGGGTGGGGGGATGATAGAAGGGAGGGCATGGGGAGGAGGGTGCAATTTGAGGTCGACACTCATGGGGAGGGATAGGATCAAGAGAATAGAAGTAATGGGGGACAGGATAGGATGGAGGGAAATATAGTTAGTCTTATACAACACAACTATTATGGAAGTCATTTGCAAAACTACACAGATTTGGCCTATATTGAATTGCTTGCCTTCCAAAGGGAAGAGGTGGAGAGGGAGGGAGGTAAAGAAGTTAGAACTCAAAGTGTTAGGATCAACTGTCGAGTAATGTTCTTGCCACTAGGAAATAAGAAATACAGGTAAAGGGGTATAGAAAGCTATCTGGCCCTACAGGACAAAAGAGAAGACAGAGACAAGGGCAGAGAGGGATGATAGAAGAGAGATCAGATTGGTCATAGGGGCAATTAAAATGCTTGGTGTTTGGGGGGGGAGGGGAAAAAGGGGAGAAAATTTGTAGCCCAAAATTTTGTGAAAATGAATGTTAAAAGTTAAATAAATAAATTTAATTTAACAAAATAAAAAAATTTAAAAAATTTAAAAAAAGTTCTTCATAAGCTCACTTCCTCCTACTTTTGCTGTCTTCCTACACCTTACATGCCACCCCGTACTCTTCCACCCAGTGGCACTGGCCTCCTGGCTGTTCCACTCATAGAATACTGCATCTCTTGGCTCTGGGCACTTTTTCTGTCCTCCTTGCCTGGAATACTCTCCCTCCTCTGCTCGAAGTCCTGACCTCCCTGGTTTCCTTTTAGTCCCACCTTCTACAGAAAGTCTTTCCCAACCCCTCTTCATTCCAATTTTTAGTTCTCCTTTTCTTAGTGACTTATTATTTTTCTGGTATCTAGTTTGCTTTGTATACATTTGCTTGTGCATTCTCTCCCCCGTTAGATTGTAAGCAGAGGTGTCAAACACTCACCCTGCATGCCTCCCACACTAGCCCTGAGTGCTGCCCAACCATATTAAAATGCCATTGGAAAATATTTAACAAAATAAATTAAAAAGACAATAAAACCTAGATGATATTAATGTGGATTTCTAAGTCATAATGTAACCTCATTTGCAGACCTCAGGGATCCTTAGGTAGGTCTAGTAGTCCCCATTTCTATTTGAGCTTGATATTCATGCTTTAAAGCTTCAGAAATACTAGATCTGAGCTCCCTCCAACCAATTTCTACATTATTCACTTTATAGAGATTGTCCCACTCTCCCTTATTTCAGACATGCCTCTGAAGTATCAAGAAAGTAGTCATGTTTTTAGAAGTATCAAGAAAGGAATCATGTGGATAGAAACAGTGACGCATGCTGGAAGGAACCATGGTTCTCAAATCATTCAAATCCAGTTCTACCCTTTGACCTCCCCTCGATCAATCCTCTTCCCTCTGAGCATTCCATCCCATTGCCATGTCCATGCCTAGCTTCCCTATACCTTCTGGGGGTCAGCTGCTCCTGAGAGCGTGTACTTTCCTTCTTTGGAGGCAGAATACTGTCCATGTAGACATCAGTCTCAGCTAAGTGGACTCCTAGTATGCCAACTCCAGTGAACTCATTGGAAAGTTCTCTATTCACTGGCATATATGTCTTTCCCATAGAAAAGATTGTCTCCCCCTGTTGGGATGAGATGTTTCCCCTCACATTCTACACTTCTATTATCTACCTTCTGCCATTTCTCCCATTCTTTTGCAAATCCCCTTCTTGCTAGAAAAGTTGTAGAATTATTAGCTAGCCTTTTGCTGTTCACCCACGGATTAGATAAGGATACAACAGACATCCCCTTGTATCCTCTTCCTCCATTTTCACCATTTATGAACCCTTTCATTCTACACTTTTGCTCAACAAAACATAATCACCTGAAGTAGGGTCACAGAGTTTTGACTTTTTTTCTCTTCCATTTTTACTTCTCTCTTTTCTTTGACTTTGACTTATATCATTAGCCCTAAAGGGGACTTTCTAACTCAAAATAAGAAAGTGTCTTAGAGGTAGGGGTAAGGATCCTGCTAAGAGGAGGAAGACAACCAAAGACAATCTTAGACCAACAATTTGTAGGACCTTAGGGGTCATTGTAGTGGCACAACACTTTGTCCATGACCCAAAAGCTACCAGCCTGTCTTGATTACCTGACTTTAGTTGACCATGGGCAAATTGCAATTCTGCTATTGGCCTTAATTTCATCATTTCTAAAATGAGGTTAGATTAGATGGCATCTGATGTCCTTGCTAGTTCTGTATCTATAATCCCCCGAAAGATAGATTTTCTAATCACTTCATCTTTGCAAACCAGATGTCAAAATAACCAACAGGTGACCCTAAAGGACTGAAGCTTAGCCTCTGGATGCAAAATGAGAAGATATGGCAAAGCCCACTCTTTTCCTTACAGGAAAGAGAGAATCTCAGGTAAAACTCTGTAAGTGGCAATAGTGAGAAGAGCCCAGCACAGAGACTGGGAGTAACAAAGACAGCTCCCCCAGGGCACAGGCAACCCAGAAAAAGGCACTACATGCCCTGGCTGTGCATCAAGCTCTGGCCTGAGGATTAGGTGTAGGCATCTGACTTGGAGTGTCTCACTGCATGGCATACGTAGCAGCAGAGAAGATATCCAAGAGGAGGCTATCAGACTTGAACAGGGCATTCCTTGAGCTTGGTTTAAGTTTTTGAGGGAGAGAACATAATGAGGAGAGGAGAGGGGCACAGGATGACCCACGGTAGAGGGATGTGTTTTCTCAAATGAGATTGTCATCACCCTGGTTTTGTAAAACTTAAAGGCATATACATGTGAGTTATAAAGATAATGGAAATTGAATCAAAGCAGAAACAGTCAAAAATCTCAAGGGCTAGAGATAGTCTAGCCCCTCAATCCCCTAGCCCCGGTCTTAGAGAGTGGAAAGTCTGTCTAGACATAACTCAGAAATAAAACAAGGCTTTCTAGCAACAATTCCATCACCCCCACACACACATTATTGGAGGAAGGTGAGGCTCACTCTCCTTAGTAATGATTCACTTTTTTCTTAAACATAGTTGGATCACTGTAATTCAATCCAACCCAATTCAACAAACATGTATTAATCACCTACTATGTGCAAGGCTCCAGAGATGCTTTGAAACCTGGAATTCATTTCTCTGAAGGATTGTCCTCCTTTATATTCCATTCTGTGTATATTTCATGGAAAAGCCATCTGCCTGTTTCTAATCCACTTACATTTAATTAATTAAAACATTTTGGGTTAGAGTTATTTGATTTCTAAGAGGCATTGTGGGCCTACTTTACAAGGCTTTTAAAACCTATTTTCTTTGAACAAAGAGACCCCATTTTTCTCAGAGTATAAGGGCTAAAACCTCAAAAAATAAAATAAAATCTATTTACTTATAAGCTCAGACCCAAGGAAGAGCAGCTAGAAATTTCACTCTAAACTTCATAAACATTGTGTTCCCAGTCCTGTTGGTAAATGTAGGCATGACTAATCCCACCTGGATGGAGCCCATCTGGGCACTTTGAACTTTTAGCATCACTGGGTACATTAGTAATAGTACTAGTAGTAGTACATCTACACTAGTAGAAAGTGTCTTAGACATGGAACCAAGAAGTTTAGAACCTAGGCCTGACTCTACCACAAAATTATTGTGACTTGTCATATGCAACCCTTCCATTCTCTGGACTTCAGGAAATTCATATCTGTCCTGAATTAACTCTCAAGGTTTCAAGGATCAAATGAGATTATAGGTGAACCAATGCTACGTATGGCAAGCTGAAGAGCTCTGGAAATGTAAGCCATTATGATGATATATCCAGCCTGAGTATTTCAAAGTGACTCAGTCTAGGAGACAGAGTGAGAAGACAAGACACATATAAACACACATATGCACAAAGGGCAAAAATGTGACTCAGACATTGAGGTTCAGTTTTCCAATTTTCAAGAAACCTCTCTTAAACTCTGAGAGAATAGAAATTCTCTGAGAGAAAAGAAAGATCTAGTTTGGGGTCACTTACTTCTGACATTGCCCCACTGGATGATCAGAGGTGCTTTACTGAGCTTCAGTTTCCCCATCTGTAAAATAAGGATAAGTCTTAGTTTTCACCTCATTATTGTGGGTGTCCAATAATCTGGAAAACACTTTGTAAACTTAAAAAGGCTAAATGTGTCTTTGTTGGATATGTCTTTGTGTAAGTTTGGCTAGCCAGTTATAAACTTTCAACCTATGTTCATATGATAAAGATTAAATGCAGGACAGTCTGACTAGCACAGTCCTTGGTATGTGATTGGTGCTTAATAAATACTTGTTGAATTAATACAACAGGTTTTTGCCTTCTCCTCACAGGTTATTCTCCAAATAACCCTGAAACCTTGCTCTTCAATAAATATTAGCTCTAGACACACGAACACTGACCCCTTACTATAGTCAGGGGGTCATTTCCGCCCACAGACTCAATAGGCAAAGTTAACGATGGGACAAATGTGAACAAACAGAGGCTAATTGGGGAAATATGAATGGCCTCGACCTTCAGATCATAATAGATGCTATTACAACCAACTTCTCATTTTTTAGAAATGATATACACAGAACAGTAATGGTTTCAACATGAACCAGCAAATGAGGAATTGAGCTTTCCAAATACTCAAAGAAAAAAACACCCTTTTCTGAGTTTATTAGAAAATGCATAGTGGTATGGATTATATATCAACTCCAGTGATTCTTTTTCCTGTTGAAGGAACTGAATCACAAAAGGTACATTTTTTTGCCCGTGGGTCATCTCTGGGACAAAATGCAGGATGTCAGTCCTCATGCTGAGGAAGCCTCCTCATTCTGGACAGGAGGGTAAACTGAGAGTATTCAGCATCCATCCACCGAGATTGTATCCAGCATCTCTATGTGCCAGGCAATGTGCTAGACACTGGTGATACAAAGACAAAAATGAACCAAGACCTGTCCTCAGGAAGCCTCCATTCTACTGGAGGGATAAAACTCAAACTAAGAAAAGTAAATAAAAAATTCTAGACAAAGTTATGAGAACCCTAGGCTGGAATCAGGGAACCCAGATCCTAGTAACTGCTCTGCCACCCAATGCCTCCCTATCTGACCTTGGACAAATCACTCTTTCTCTTGTGTCTGCTATGGTCAGTAGTGCTGAACCAGAACGACAGGCCTTGAGAACTGGCTGAGACCTGAGCAGCTCGTGCAAAAGGAACCCCCTGGAGCTCACTCAGCAAGGGGTCCTCCCACCTGGACTTGAAGACATCCAAGGAGACAGTGCCTACTGACTCCCAAGGTGGCACCTTCTGCTTTGGGACAATGCTCACCATTAGCAAGTGATGGAGTCTCCCTTCAGAACTGGGCTCTTTGAAATGACCCCATGCATTGCTTCTGGTTTTGCCTCAAGGGCCAAAGTCTAGAGTTTCATTCTCCATCTTCCCCCACCCAACCCCCATTGAGACAGGCCTTCAAACATTGGAAGACAGCTATAGTTCCCTCAGTCTTCTCTTCCCCAGCAGCTCCTTTGACTAATATTCACATGATACCATTCTGGTCACTCTCTACCTTATTAAAATTCTTGAAGACCAAATAGTCTATAACAATTCTTCTAGATATATGATTCTGTGAATTTTTCATTCCTTCCTCAAACACCATATGCTTACTCTAAATGGCCATGCCCTTGAATATAAACTCATAGACTTAACACTGGGACACCAGAAATCTTGTCAGTCAATCAATAAGTATTTATTGAGCACCTACTGTGTGCCAGACACCAGGCTAGCCATTGGGCATATAGAAGCAAAACTGAAACATGCCCTTTCCTAGAGGAGTTTAAACCTATTAGGAAGAAAACCTGCACCTGTATTTGTTATTCAATTGCTTTTCCGCCATTTACAACTCTTGGTGACCCCACTGGGGGTTTTCTTACCAGACACTGGAGTGGTCTGCCATTTCTTTTTCCAGCTCATTTTAAAGGTAAGGAAACTGAAGCAAACAAGGTTAGGTAACTTGCCCAGGGTCACACAGTGAGCAAAAGTCTGAGGCCAGATTTGAATCCAAGAAGATGAATGTTCCTGACCTCAGGTCTGGCACTCTATCTACTGTGCCACCTAGCTGCCTCTGTGCCTGTGTATTTATACACAAAATAGATGTGATGTAATTTGAAGAGAGAGCAGCAGCAAAAGCAGAGGGTAGAGAGGGCACTTAAAAGAAGCTTCCTGGAGAAGCAGGCATCTATCTTTCTCATTTTAAAGATGAACAAACTGAGACCTAGAGGGGTTAAGTGACTTCTCTAAGGTCACAAAGGGGAATGAGTAGAGGGACCTGAATTTCAATCTGCTGCCCTGGCTCATTCTCACATATTCTCTTCATTATACCCACATATGACTGGGTATAGGGCAATAGATCCTTGCAGGTCCTACACTAGAGAGATGTGATTATAGAGAAGAATCTTTTTGTGGGCATGAAAGGAAGCAGTTAAGGGTTGTCTTGTCTGCTTGTTTGTTTTCAATTGTTGTTCTTATCCAGTTAGCGAGAGAGACACATGAAGTTTCTCAAACCCAGATGAGGTTTTATTTAACTGACTTGGCTCCGTGTCTAAATGGAATCCCCCAGGCAAATCAGACAATTAACCCAAGTGAACATGAGCTTTCATACCTATAAAGTCCCCTGAGTTAGCCATTCTCTTGCAAAGGAAACAGAACATTGCAACGGGATGGCTTACCCAAGATCCCATGGGGTGTTCCATTCTACTATATCACCAATAAAATGAATGGGAATGTAAATCCACAGGCCAAAACAAGGGTCCATTAGGAGTGAAGACAATTGGTTTCTAAGTCCAAAGTCAGCACACTGCTTCTACTAATGCACTCGGTGCACACTTGGACCATCCAGATCAAAATGAACTAATGATAGAAAGCCCTGGAAACCCTTCCAATCTAAGGAAAGCCAACAAAACAACTCAAAAGTAAAGATGACTGGGAATATGATCCAGCAAGAAAATTTACTAGAACCCTAGAGAGCAAATACAGCTTATTATACAATGTGGTTGGATGAACCACTCATTAAATGATGATTCCCTCCTACCTCTGGAAACATCCATGTGCTTTGGAGGAAAAATCCCAGGGTGCCCTAAGGCCAAGTGTTGGCCCTTTCCCAATAACACCAGCATCCTAAATGAGTTCAACCAGATTACAGTATTAAATGCTATTTTCTTTAGATATTTCATTGAGCCTCTTTCCATGTGAAAATGCGTTAACTATGTTAACATGTGGGAACAAGGAAAATTAATGTCATTTACATACCAAGGGACTTTCCTATAAGAAAACCAGTCATGGGGACTTAAAAGACTTGGAAGAAGTTTGAATATTAAGTGAGTACAGCCTCGTGAGGCTTATTGTAGTATGCACATCCCAGGCCTCCACAAGGTCTGTGTTGCAGTCAAATTGGTCTATTTGCCTTTTCCTTTATGTGACATTCCATTTACTGTCTTTTTAGCCCTGGCTGTCTTCCATGTCAGTCATGTCTTTCCTTCTTACTTCCACATCTTGAAAACTCTAGTTTCCTTCAAGGCCTAGCTGAAGCATCACTACCTCTCCTGTTCACCCCCACCTGTTATTCCCATCCCTATCATATTACGTGGTTTGTAGTATGAATTTACTTTTCTGTGTATATATGCTGCTGCCCAAACAGAATATAATCTCATTGAAGGCAGAGATTAATTGATGTTTTTCTTAACATCCATCCGCAGTATATAAGATGAATAGGTGCCAAATAAATGTGTGCTGAATGAATGTATGTAGGAGTTTGAAGGGTTTTCAGTGATTGTGTAGCCCAACCCTTTTGATTTACAGATGAGGAAACTGAGGACCTAAAATGTCTATGGACCAAGTCACAAAGTTATAATTTAGACATTGTTCTCCCCTCTCATTGTCCAGTAATCTACTATTAGACACCTAGATTACAAGTTAGGAGAACAGATTGATATTTTCCTTTTAATTCCAAAATCCCTCTTTTCCATCTTTAGATTGGGAAAGTGGTTTGTAGGACATTCTTAGGAAGGGAGCCTCCTAGAGAATGGTCACAACAGAGATTTCTCTAGCACTTCAGCTCTTACAAAGAACTGGATCCCCCAAAACAACTCAATGAGGTAGATAGGCTATAATGAATCCTGTTTTATGAGTGTGGAAACTGAGGCTGGGTAACTTTTCCCAGGTCACACAGGCAGACTATGATAGAGTCAAGATATAAAGATAGGTGGTCTATTCTTTCCATGATAGCATGCTACCTGTAAATGATAAGAGCACCCTATCATAGATACCCTAATGGTTTTTATGTGCACATCCCTACCACCTAGATAAGAGCTGGGCACATAGGAGAAGGCATTCTCGGTATGCATAAAGGTTTAAATTATCCCAACAGGCAAGGAGAACGTAGTGACATGTCAGTCCTAGTTTATTAGTGCTGAGAGACTAAGACTAATTCTTTAAAAAGAAACAAACATGACTCCATTTATCATACTGGAGATTCGGATGGCTTTATGCTAGTTTAAAGGACTTGGTAGGACTTAAGTGTGGCCTTTGAACCGAATCCAAATTGATTTGTTCTGTATAATTTGGATTCATTCAAAAGACCACATGTAAGGGACTACCTAAAAGGCCACAAGTGGGCTTAAGACTACAGGTTCCCCACCCTTGATCTAGGTTCAACTCCTAGCCTTGGGTCCAAAGGTCACTCCACCTCTGCATCATCATCTTCCTCATTTGTAAAATAAGGTGATTGGAACTGATGGTCTTCAAGGTCCCTTTCAAATCTCTATCTATGCTCCTAGGAAAATATGTATGGTTCACTGTTAAATCTGTGTATGTGTGTGAGTGTATGTGTGAGACAGAAGGAGAGAGACCATAGCCTATACATATGTGTTCTCCCTTTGTAGTAACATGAAACAAAGTCGATGCCCATTGATTGGGGGATAGCTAAACAAGTCACATTCTTTGAATGAAATGGGATATGATCAAGAATGTGCTGGTAAAAATGTAACAACTGGTTGGGGTTGGGGGAGATGTTTATGTTTAATTTGTATTATGTGCATTTTTCCCATCACTTTCTTAAGTCTAGACATTCATATAACAAAACAATGAATCAAGTTCTAATTTATGGCATTTGCCAGTTTTCAAGGTGTAAATGGTCACATTGAAAATTTAATAATCAGTTCTCACAAGTTAGTTCATGGCTCCAGCATGACTGTATGAGAAGAAATTATGAATATAAAGAAATTTGCAAAGACCTGTATGAACTGATACAGAATGGAATAAGTAGAACCAAGGAAACTATGCACAATGCATACAACAATATCAAGAGTAAAGAGTAACAAAATAATCAAAAGCAAAAGTTGCAAAATTGAAATGAAATTGATCCCAAAGAAGAGATTTCTAAGAAAAAAAAACCTATTTTTTCCTACAGTTACTTGTTTTACATGATTTGGCATAGGGTTCACAAAATTTTGACACATATTCTTCATCATGAATTCCTCATCGTGAAACCAAACTTATAATATTGAATATTAATTGTACTTTTGACAGAGTTGATTTCTTCTCATTCTAATCGTGATTATAGCCTCCAGTTTTGGGGCTTTTTTTAATAATAAGGCTTAAATCAGATAAATACCCCAGCCATTAAAGCATCTTTACCTCCTTCTTTAAGATAACTTTCCTAACTTTTTGTTACTTCATGGTCATATTTCAGTATTCCATCTCGAGTTAGGAATTTTTACAAACTCAGCTTCTCAGTATAGCAACGTGTTTTTTAATCAATGTTCATTATTCCCTCAATGAAGTTGAGACTTCCAGGCCCAATGGAAATCTAAAAATATAGAGAAAATTGTGGGGGAGCAGATAATTTAAAATCTGATGAAGATATGCTCAGATCATCCAGGTTTACCTAGACTTTTGTGAGAATGATTTGAATGTAACCTTGAATGAAAAAGTGAATTTAATCAGCAAAAATACTCTTTTTTTAGTACTCCAGTCTTTATATCATCTTTTCAGTGACAAGTAGTTTTTCTTTCAAGCAAGAATGAGGAGTTTTTATTTGCTTTTTGTTTTATTATTGTTGTGTTTATCACTGTTCTTCCAGCATCAAGAAGCCTTTGCCTCATTGGAGAGAAACTGACAAAAACCGTTCCATCTGCCAGTTTTCTTTGACAGTTTTTGTTTCCTAAGGATTGATTAAGTTATTTTGTACACTAGTTGGTCAGTTCATGGCACTGGACTTCTAAACCACCCTGCCCTTGGCCCTTCTATTTCATTGAGGGCTTGAAGGATTCTGAAAACCTTTGATGTTGGTTACCACTCACTATTACAATATCTCTCACCATTACTCATTCATGTGTGCTCTGGAAGGGTTATGATTTTTTCACATTTCCTTGGAGAGATATCTATTCTTTAAATCCAAGGCAGCTGTGTGGTGCAGTGCATAGAGCACCAGTGCAGGAGTCAGGAGGACATGAGTTCAAATCTCACCACAGACACTTGACACTAACTAGCTGTGTGACCTTGGGCAAGTCACTCAACCCCAATTGCCTCCTCCTGGGTCACCTCCAGTCATCCTGCCTCCTCCTGGGTCACCTCCAGTCATCCTGATGAATATCTGGTCACTGGCTTCAGATGGCTCTGGAGGAGAAGTGAGGCTGGTGACTTGCATAGCCCTCCTTCACTCAAAACAAAGTCAAGTGCATGGCTTGTCATCATTTCTCTGATGACATGGTCTTCTTCAGCAACAAAGGATGAACACAGATCATTCTTTAAATCCACAGAATTACAAAACCAAGAGAGAGAGCCATGAAACGTATGAAGATGGCATAAAATTCCAGATTCTTTTAGCACAGAACTAGAAGGTAAGGAAACCAGTTCAATCCTGCTTCATTTGACAAAGGTCAGACGTCCTGTCTCATTCAACGGTTGGTAGAAGCACATCCATATGACCATTGCTGACAAAAAAGAATGGAACAATTTTAAAATAGTTGCTTGTACCAAGGATTTTTTTCATTCCATTATATGAAAAGGCCCCTTTCCCCATACCCCATGCCTAGACCACATAACCACTTCTTTGCTGAGGTGTGGGGCATAAGGGACATTGCACATTTTATACAATGTCAGACATTTTTCACATATTGGTCAGTTTTGTTGAAAAGTTGATTTCTGTTTACATCTTTTGAAAATGTAGTTTTAAGGGATGGTGTTTGGAAGGCAGAGATAAGGTATAATGTTAACTATAGTAGATGTAAAAACAAAAGCTATCAATAACATTTTATTTTTTTTAATATTTATTTATTTATTTTAAGTTTTCAACATTCATTTCCACAAAATCTTGAGTTTCAAATTTTCTCCCCACCTCTCCCCTCCCACCAACTCAAAAGCCAAACATTATGATTATCCCTACCACCAATCTGCCCTCCCTTCTAACATCCCTCCCTTCCCTCATCCCCATCTTCTCTTTTTATCCTGTAGGGCAAGATACATTTCTATACCTCATTACCTGTATTTCTTATTTCCCAGTTGTATGCAAGAACAATACTCAACATTTGTGCCTAAAACTTTGAGTTCAACTTCTGTTCCTTCCTCCCTTCCTATGCATTCCCAATGAGAAGGCAAGCAATTCAATATAGGCTATATATATATATATATATATATATATATATATATATATATATATATATATATATATATATATACATACATATATATATATGTATATATATATACATATACATATATATGTACATGTACATATATATATATACATACATATATATATGTATATATATACATATACATATATATGTACATGTACATATATATATATACGTATATATATATGTAGTTTTGCAAACAACTTCCATAATAGTCATATTGTGTAAGACTAACTATATTTCCCTCTATCCTATCCTGACCTCCATTTCTTCTATTCTCTCTTTTGACCTTGTCCTTCCCCAAGAGTGTTTACTTCTAATTGCTCGCTCCTCCCATTTGCCCTCCCTTCCACCATCCCCCTCACCCTACTTATCCCTTTCTCCCCTACTTTCTTGTATTGTTAGATAGATTTTCATACCAAATTTAGTAGGCATTTTTTTCCTTCCTTGAATCAGATGTGAAGAGAGTAAGCTTCACCTTTTCCCCCTCACTTTCCCCCTTTTCCCCTTCATTGAAAAGGCTTTTTCTTGCCTCTTTTACGAGAGATAATTTGCCCCATTCCATTTCTCCCTTTCTCCTCCCAATATATTCCTCTCTCACCCCTTAATTTTATTTTTTTAGATATCATCCCTTCCTATTCAACTCTGTGCTCTGTCTCGCTCTCAATATACGTGTGTGTGTGTGTGTGTGTGTGTGTGTGTGTGTGTAATCCCTCCAACTACCTAGATACTGAGGAAAGTTTCAAGAGTTACAAATATTGTCTTTCCATGTAGGAATGTACACAGTTCAACTTTAGTAAGTTTCTTATGATTTCTCTTTCCTGTTTACCTTTTCATGCTTCCCTTGATTCTTGTGTTTGAAAGTCAAATTTTCTTTTCAGCTCTGGTCTTTTCCTCAAGAATGCTTGAAAGTCCTCTATTTCATTAAAAGATCATTTTCCCCTGAAGTATTATACTCAGTTTTGCTAGGTAAGTGATTCTTGGTTTTAATTCTAGTTCCTTTGACTTCTGGAATATCATATTCCATGCCCTTTGATCTCTTAGTATAGAAAATGCTAGATCTTGTGTTATACTGGTTATATTTCCACAATACTCGATTATTTTGTTCTAGCTGCTTGAAATATTTTCTCCTTGACCTGATAACTCTGGAATTTGGCTAAAATGTTCCTAGGAGTTTCTCTTTCTGGATCTCTTTCAGGAGGTGATCAGTGAATTCTTTCAATATTTATTTTGCCCTCTAGTTCTAGAATATCAGGGCAGTTTTCCTTGATAATTTCATGACAGATGATGTCTAGGCTCTTTTTTTGATCATGGCTTTCATGATTTTTAAATTGTCTCTCCTGGATTTTTAAATTGTCTCTCCTGGATCTATTTTCCAGGTGAGTTGTTTTTCCAATGAGATATTTCACATTATCTTCCATTTTTTCATTCTTTTGGTTTTGTTTTGTGATTTCTTGGCTTCTCATAAAGTCATTAGCTTCCATCTGTTTCATTCTAATTTTTAAAGAACCATTTTCTTCAGTGAGCCTTTGAACCTCCTTTTCCATTTGGAAAATTCTGCTTTTTAAAGCATTCTTCTCTTCACTGGCTTTTTGAATCTCTTTTGCCAATTGGGTTAGCCTATTTTTAAAGGTGTTATTTTCTTCAGCAGATTTTTGTGTCTCCTTTAGCAAGTTGTTGACTCACTTTTCATGATTTTCTTGCATCTCTCTCATTTTTCTTCCCAGTTTTTCCTTCACCTCTCTTACTTGATTTTCAAAATTCTTTTTGAGCTCTTCCATGGCCTGTGACCACTTAATATTTATTTTAGATGTTTGGGATACAGAAGCCTTGATTTTTACATCTTTCCCTGATGGTAAGCATTGTTCTTCCTCCTCTGAAAGAATGGGAGAAGATACCTGTTCACCAAGACAGTAACCTTCTACAGTCTTATTTTTTTCCCTTTTTTGGGCATTTTGCCAACCATTTACTTGACTTTTGGGTTCTTTGTCAAGAGTTGGGAATACTCTGGGGACCTGTAAAATCTCAGTTCCTCCAAGGTGACACAATCAAGCCTGCACACTGGTCTGAGAGCAATCAGAAACTTTTGTGCCCAGAATCTATGAGTAGTAGAATTTCCTCTCCACAATCCTCTTGCTTCCAGTTCTGTCACACCAGCACTCAGTGTGAGATTCAGCTCAGCTGCTCAATTACCCCAAGAGCTTTAGTTAGGGGTAGGGTCACCACTCAGGGCTGAGGTTCAGCTCAGCTGCTCAATTCCCCCAGGGGCTTTTTGATGAGGCTTCCAACAATGGATGTTGGCTGCTTCCTGCTGTGGTAGCCACCACTGCCCACTGAGACCTCTGCCACCACCACTTGGGGCCAGAGTTATGGGGGGACCCTGCTTCCTTCTTGGCCAACTGAAAAACCTCTCTCACTGATCTTTGGTGCCTGTGGGTTGAGGGATCTGTGAACCACCACTGCTGCTGCTGGAGATTCTGTCCCTGAATCCTGCTCCTGCCCTGCTCCTCCTGGCGCCCCACAGCCAAGGCTGGGCTGTGCTTCACTCTGTGTCCTGTGCAACAAACCTTTCCCCTCAGCCTTCCAGGTCACCCTGGGCTGAAAGTCTCCTCCACTCCATCTTTCTGTGGTTTCTGTTGCTCTAGAATGTGTTGAGAGTCATTCTTTACAGGTATTTTATGGGTTGTGGGGGAAGAGCTAGAGTATGTGCATCTTTCTACTCTTCCATCTTGGCTCTGCCCTCAACATTAGGTTTTTACCAATAAGTTCTTACTGCCCTATGAAGAATTCATTTGGTTTGGGAAAGCATTCTTCCTTTCCTTAGCACTGCCTGCATGGGCTTGATACTGAAACATAAGGCATCTGACTATGTGTGGTAGAAAGCAGACTTCTGGTCACACTTTTAGGGAGTAGGAAGGAAAGAAATAACCAAAAAGTCTGAGGAGAGTGAAACTGAGAATACAAGACATTTCAAATGGGAACTTAGCAGTCTTCTGAATGTGTTTATTAGGGAACTACAGTAAGAACCTTCAGACAGCATGATTTTGTGTTAGGCTAAATTTCAGTCCCAAAACTAATTGGGATAAAAGGGTAGCTATATGTACACTCAGTACAGATACAGTATGATATAGGGAATAGAGTTGTAGCCTGAACAGTCCCAAGTTCAAATGTCAGCACATGGAATCACTATCTGTGTGACTCTGGCAAACTTCCCTCACATATCTGAGCTACTTTCTTCATCGATAAAATATAATAATAATAGCATACACTTTTTAATGCTGTAAGAGACAAATGAGATCATGTATATAAAGAATGCCCACATGTGAAAAACTCATAGGACTATAAAAACATCAGTTATTCCCACCAGTATGTATATTTATCTGAATAAAGAGTTATATTTTATATAAAAATGCCAGGGATCTCTGAATGCCACTTGGAATAGTGGGGATTTTTTCATGCATTGATTATGCTAGCTAGATGATGACATCCTTTCCAACTCTCAAATTCTATGACCCCTATTTTCAGAAGGAAAGATGACTTAGCAAAAGCTATTATGCTTTATAAACTATGTCTATATTTTACACTTTGAATTTATTAACTGAAATTTTCATAGATATACTTCAGTGAATCATAAAGTGCAATGAGATAGAAATCAGTATTTGCTGTGATTCTAATTGGGATTGTTTCCTCATGTCAGGAAGAAACTGATCATAGTATACAAAATAGAGTGTCATGAACATAAAAAGGAAATCCCATCTATGCACAGGTGATCTACAAGGAATTTGAAATTATTCTCATTTGTGGGTTCTGGAGGTATTCAACACGTTGCATTAAATTCCAATAAACTGGAAACTTCTCCCTGTATCTAAAGTACATCTACATCTAAGGTGATGGGAGGAGAGGCCACTGCCTAGTTGTAGACACTGTACCATCCATCAACATGCTTTTTGGAGTCTACCTGCTTAAATATCCTTGACAAAACTTTAAGTTGCCAAATAACAGACAATGATCCTACAGCATTTGGACTATATAGCATAATTTACCTTTTCTTTACTCATCTGATTTTTCCTAAAGCAAGAAGTCTCAAGAAGTTAGATCATACTGAGTTGAGGAAGTAGTTTTCTAAATGTTAACAGACCACCTAGATTTAAATTTGACTTGCCTCTCAAAAAGAGTTAATTCACCGCCAGAGTTTGGGATGCAATAAACCTAACATTCCCTCCATCCCTAACAGGAGTGAGCTGAGAACCAGAAGCCTGGCCTGTAGCCTGACTAGGATAGGTATAGTAAGGCTTTGAGGTTCAGGTCTGATCTTGCACTATGGAAGTAACCCCCAAAGAACTTTTTTTCTATCTCAGAAATAGTCTGACAGCTTGACCTGGCATAGCATCTATAACCATTGTAGCCACTTTGGTACACACCAACACCATGCTATGAAAAGCAAATTGCTGTAGGAAAACGTGACCTGGAATAGAGCCAATGCTTTGAACACTGGTCAACAAGACCTTACTGGACGCGTTCTCAGTGCCACACAACCATTTGGGGAGAAATGAGTTACGGAGGCCTGTACAGATACATTTTCTTAGGGCTAAACAGAAGGACCCCTTGTGGTCATATGTTACATGAGGATGTTGGCTTTAAGGTCTACAAGAAGCTAGAAAAAGTAACTTTTTTCACTTCAAGACTCAAAGGAGCCTCCATCCAAGGTGGGAAAATCATAGGATCTTTTGTGTTGGGCTTTTTGTTTGTTTGTTTTCTTTTTGGTCTTTTAAGCTGAGGCACTGTTGCTTAGGGAGGACCTTCTTTCCACCCTTGTTATGCATTACTCACCTCCCTGCACACTGTAGGGGAGAGGAAGGGAGAGCAAGCATTTATAAAACACCAGTAGGTGCCAGCTAAGCACTGTGATAATGATGATGGTGATGATGACCATTAACATCTATATAGTGCTTGCTATGTGCCAGGCATGACATGGAGAGTTTCACAATGATTACCTCATTTGATACGCTCCACAACCCTGGGAGATAATTTCTGTTATTGTCTCCATTTTATAGTTAAGGTTTGTTGTTCAGTCATTTCAGTCATGCCCCACTCTTCTTGACCACATTTGGGGTTTTCTTGGCAGAGATAATGGTAGGTTTGCCATTTCCTTCTCCAACTCATTTTACAAATGATGAAACTGAGGCAAAGAGGACTAAGTGACTTACCCAGAATGTAATGCTAATGAAATTAAAGATCTTCCCTATTCATTAATGGGCCTGCCCATTAAGGGGAGTTTGATTAGAGGAGATTTGTAGGAAGGCCCACACCTTTTGTTAATGAGGTATTGGTTCTCAAGGGTTGTGATACTCTAGGCTCTGAAAAGTGTATAAATACTCTGAAATGAGATTTTACTTTAGGGATTACTCTTTAGAAGTGTTTGTTTGGCCAGATGAGACTCTGGGCAGCCACTAAGGAGTCCCCAGCTTTGAACATCCAGATGTTGGTACTTCTCTCTCTGGTAACTATGTATGTATGGTCAGACAATTGAATCTGTCTGTCGATCTGTGATGTATGGTCAGACAGTTGAAAGCCCTCTTTGTTGGTTAATCTTTGTTTCTCTATATTTCTTCAGAAGTTCAAGGTTCTGACTTTTCCCCTGACCTAAGTGAGTGATACATGTGCTTAATTAAAGTGATTGTTGACCTCTCAGAAGTTACCTTTCCTTTTAGAAAAGCAGATAAAAGAACCTGTGATAGCAGGCCCTCTTCTGCATGTAGGAGTCCTTGCTGTTACCCAGGGTAACATGCTTAATTCAAACTCACAACTTCCTGACCCCAGGCCCAAAAATCTATCCAATGTGACATGTAGTTCCCCATAGGATCTAGCAAAATTAGTCTTCTTGCTTTTCCTCCATACTTAATCCCCCATTTCCCATTTCCAAGCCTTTGTCCAGGCTGTTCCTCATTTCTTGAATGTATTTTCTTCATCTTCTCCTCCACCTCTTAGAATTTCTTGTTTTCTTCAAGGCACTACCTTCTACATGATATCTTCCCTAAAACTTCCGTATCTTGCTTCTCATGCCCTCCCACTTAAAATTATCATGCATTTATTTTACATTGGGTGTCTGTGTGTGTGTGTGTGTGTGTGTGTGTGTGTGTGTGTGTGGTTGTCTCCACCAACAGACCATAAGCTTCTTGAGGTCAGGAATGTGTCCTTTTTCTCTTTGTAGCTCTAGCTTCTAGCAAAGTCCCTGGGACTATGTGATACTGTTCAGATGTTTTTCAGTCAGATCTGACTCTTTGTGACCCCATTTTGGGTTTTCTTGGCAGAGGTCCTGGAGTGGTTTGCCATTTCCTTATCCAGTTCATTTTACAGATGAGGAAACTGAGGCAAGCAGGATAAAATGACTTGCCCAAGATCAGACAGCTAGTCATTGTCTGAGGTCAGATTTGAACTCACAAAGATGAGTCTTCCTGACTTTAGGCACTCTATCCACTGTACCACCTAACTAGGGACACTGTAGGAAACTTGATAAATGCTTCTTGGATGGGTGAGTGATTTATATTCCACCTCAAACAAAGTGCAAATTTCTCTACTGGCAGTGTAATCACCAGGGCCTAGCACCAGCCCTCACACAAAGTAGATACTTTATAAAGGCCGAGAGGATGACAATAGGGACATTTTACCTTTATATTTTTAGCCCAGCCACTACCCACCCCCCACTTAGCAGAGTTGACTGATTAGTTACCAGGGCCCACAGATAAATAAGTGAAGGAGAAGTCCTTTATTGCTGGAAGAGGCAAACCTTGGGGTCCTGGGGCTTTACTGTTTGGAGTGGAGTCAGAGGCTGGGGATTGGATGCTTACCTTTCAGAACGTTAGCCTCTAAAAGGGAGAAACGGGGAGCCATAACTTTGGTCTTTCAGGTAGTATCTTGGCATTCCAGAGAATGACTACTCCTGACAACTTCAGGAGTGACTGATGAGTTAACCCAAGAAAATAGCATAAGGTCAGGTAGCATGGCATGTCAAGTTCACTTTGATGTGGGGCCCCCATCAACAAGCATTTATTAAGCACCTACTACAGTGTGAGGCACCAGACTAATCACTAGATATTCATAACATGCATTTCCTTGTCTAAGGTCAACCAAAAGACCAGTAGATAAAAAAAAAAAAAAAAAAGATTGGAGGATTACAGATGGAGAGCAAGAGAACTCAGCAAACTTCAAGTTCAACCCCTTCATTTGATTATTTTTTTTCTCATCTCATTTTATTTTGTTTTTCAATTGAAAAACATTTATTTTCTTTTTCCCTCACTCCCCTCCCTCCCTCATCTTACCGATGAGGTCACTATGGGCTAGGGAAGTGGTCATGTGATTGCCCAAGCAGAAAGCTTCAGAGGTAGATGCTCTGAGTCCACAGAATTCATTTGTTCACATGACTGGCCTCATCTGCTCAGTGACCACACAGCCATCAGCTGAAATAAGCAGAATAACATCTAGGTACACATAAAATACTTGAATGTCACGTGAAGTGCTTTATCTGCAATATTTTGGGCTAACGACACTTGAGCTACCCTAGGGCCTAAGGACTACAGGCATTAGGAGCCCCATTTTATAGATGAGGAAAATGAGACTCAGCTACTTAGTGACTTATCATGGGAGGCCTAGACCTTGTGATGCATACCAGCTAATGAATACATCCCATTGCCTCTCAGCATGCAGCAATCCTAAATTCCGATGTCATGGGGAGGTAGTGATGCAAAGGGGAGGAAATATGAAAAACCATTTTTGGCTAGAGGCTCTGAGAGGTGATGGATTGTGAAAATAGGATCTGGAAGGAATACCTCACAGAGAGCCACATAAAAGCCTTGCCAGAATTCTGTTCTGGAAAGCTTACTCCATGGCACTGTGGAATCTACTTCCCCCATTTTGCAAGACTGTGGTGGGAAATAAAATTCAAGATGTACAGTCACAAGTCTCACCTCTTCATTAGCCTGCAACCCTGAACCCTGTATGGGATGTGGTAGCAGGAGGCTGTGCTCTAGAATGAGCACCCTCCCCCTAGGTAACACTTCCCCCTGAAGTCATGCCTGCTCACACTCACTCCTAAGTCATGTAATGCTGCACCCTATTCATGGTACATGCTACAGGCAAACTATGTGGGCTACCTATGAGCTGGAAGGAACAAAAATCATCCCCGAGCTCATCCTTCTACAGCTGGGAGGGACCCCTGAGCCCCTCAAGTCCAACCCCTTCATTTTACAGAAAAGGAAACAGAGACCCATGGAGGTTCAGTAACATTTTTATGGTCAGATTTTTGCTGTGCTTTGGGCAGCAGCAGAATCACTAAATCCGAACCTATGACTGAAACTGTCATACCCCAAATACCCCAACTGTTCTAGACATGATTACAAAGGGAATTTAGCAGCTTTTAATATCTGGGGGTGGGGGAGATCTTTTTCCAGACGTGTAGCTAATATAACATAGAGGATTCTTTTTGGTTTTCCTTCCATGCATAAAAATGGAAATTTAAAGGTTCAGACAAGAAGGTTCAAAATGGTTTTAAACAACACTTTATAGCATCTTAAAACATCCCTTTTATCTTTTATATCTTCCCTTTTTATTGGATGGACTTTTTATGGGCTCAGTACTTGAACTAAAAGCAGAATCCTGGGTGCTATGATAGGCATCCAATGGTGCATCTGTTTCTGACCAAGGATGAGAAAGATGTGGGTGGGATATTGGGACAAACTCACACAGAAAAGTACATGAAGACATGAAACCAGCCATTCCACCTTGAAATCAACATGCTCCCAATTAGGTGGGAGAAGATAAAGGGTTTGATGCATCCCCATGGGTTTCATAGCAGTTTCTCTTGTTCCCTACATTGACAGAGAATGAAAACATGGCAAGACTCCCCAAGGCAAAGCCCAATAGCATACATACCAAGGAATTATTCCACCTCATCCATGCCCATTTCAACCTCTGAGGTCAGCTCTTCCTCTAAACTATCCCTAAAATAGAGGGAGCAGGGCATGAAGAATAGGTCTGGTTCCCCTCCTCTTCTGAAAAAAATAACAATTCAACTACCATTGATTTGGGGAAAATCCTCATGTCATTCTCCATATATCTCATTCTGGTTCTTCCCTCCACGCTTTCTGAAGATCATGGATTTAGAGTAGGACAGGATCTTGAATGGACCTCAGAGACCATGTAGACCAACCCCTTTATTTTATAGATGAGGAAACTGTGACTGAGAGAGGAGAGGTGATGTATCTAAGGTCACATAGCTAGTAAATGGAAAAATCTGGGACAGGAAATTAATGGAACTAGCTCTATCACAAGCAATTCTTTTTGCATGAGCCATCTCCTCCATGCCTGGCATGTTTCCCCCTCTGACCTTTGCCTCTTGGAATCCCTGACTTCTTGTGAAGCACAGCTCAGATACTACCTTCTACAAGAGGCCTTCCTGCTAGTTAGTGTTTACACTTGCCCCCTCTCCAAAATTACTTTGTACATACAACGCATTTAGTTGTATATGTGATGTTTCTTCTTCCCAGTAGAATGTAATCTTGCTGAGGGTAGGAGCTATTTCATCTTTGTTCTTATATAAGTACTTTATACTAAATCAATAGGGCAATTAGTAAGCACTTACTATGTGCCAGGCACTATGCTAAGCACTAGGGTTACAAATACAAACCATCAAGATGATACCAACATAATGAACTTAGTCTAATGAAGGAAACTACGTGTACCCAGGTAAGTAAATAACTCATGTATTCACAGCAATGTCTGTTAAAAGAAGCAGACGGTGCATAGTGGGCACTTAGGAAATGGTTATTGAACTTAAATTACACTCAGTCTTCCATGCGTCCCCTGTGTATCTAAACCACAGAGTTGGTTCCCTATCCTTTTTTCCATCCACCTCCTTGTAATGAGAATCACTTGAGTATATATTGTTCATTGAAGTTAACACAACATTTTCTCACACAAGCTCTGTAAGGTAGATATTAACTAACTCATTCATTCTGCCACACTCTCTTTGGCACCAACAAATAAGCAAAAATGTTTGATGTGCCATGACCTTAATCCTGAATCACTAGTTTTTCCTTCCTTCAATTCTTTTTTCAATCATTTTTGTCTCCATTTCCATAAGATTATCTTCCCAAGTTCAACTCCGACCTCAAATATTTACTAGCTATGTGACCCTGAGTAAGTCACTTAACCTTATCTGCCTCAGTTTCCTCATCTGTAAAATGAGCTGAAGGAAATGGCAAACCACTCCAGTATCTTTGCTAAGAAAACCCCAAATGGGGTCACCAAAAGTCAGTCATGACTGAATCACAACCATAAGATCAATAGACATAATTAAGATACTGCCTTTGTCTTGATGACTAAAAGGAACTCCCCAAACCAATTAGCCTACACAACCAAAGGAATGGCCACCGCAGTGCTATAGTAGCTCAATGATGTATTTATGAATTCAAAAGTCCTGGGTTTGATCTCCCCTCTGAAACATACCAGGCATGTAGCTATGTGCAATTCACTTGAATCTCAGTTTCCTCATCTGGAAAATGAAGATAATGATACCTCTGGAGTACCTACTTCACAAGGTTGTGATAATGATCCAATGAGATAAGAAATGGAAAATGTCTTGCAAATTTGAAAATGAACTACAAAAATCAGTGGAGTTTAGAATCTCTGAGCTGAAGCAATCCCACCCCGAATTTCACCTCACCAGCAACATGACCTTCATCTGATAGCTGCTAAGCAGTTATTCCAGGCTGGGTGGTATTAGACAATCCATTTGGATGGTGGCAATCAGTGCCAGGGTGTGAACCACACCCTTGAAAGGCATGAGAAGGGACTGGAGTTAATCAGATGCTCCCCAGCAGGTCATAACTCACAGGAATTAGAGCAGAAAAGGAGCATCAGGTTTATCTAGGGATACAAGGGATTTGAAAATGCTGCCTAATAGAGGGAATACTATGCTGAACTTGCTATCAAAAGTTCCAAGTTCAAATCGTACTTCTGATATTTCCTAGCTATGCATCCATGGGGATGTCATCTAAGCTCTCTGGCCTCAGTTTTCTTATGTGTAAAAGAGGGATGATATTTACCCAACTTACCCATGCTACGTTAGGAAGGAGAGAAAGAGTGAAGTGGAGGAAAGAGTAAACACTGGACTTGAAGTCAGTAGAGTCCTGGGTTCAAATCTCATCCTGATAGTAACTAGCCATATGACTAGGGTCATGTCATTTTATTTGGTCATTGAGTCTCAGTTTCCTTATTTTTAAATTAGGAAAATAGCTATAGTATCTATATCATGGGACTCACTTGTGAGGCTTAGGGGAGACAATGGATAAGAAATTCTTTGCAAAGTTTAGAGTTTTAATCCCAACATCAGAGCAGATTGTGTCTCTCCATACTTCTCCCCATAAATTTGTATATGGTGTTCTAGAGTTGCCATGGCCCAACAGTCCAGCACCCTATGGCCAACATTGCGACTAGTCCTTCTAAATTTAGCTAGGCTGGTCCTCGGAGAGGAACAAAGTTTATCATTGGACCCTACCTTGAAGTCTGCATACTTCTAGCCCCATAAGACAAATGGGAATTGTGTTCTCCTGGAATAGCCTTAGAAGGCCTAGAATCATGCCCATGGTACAATGGAGCAGGCTCATACCTGAGAGGGGTACAGAAAGCTTAAGGTAACACAGAGGGGATTCACATAATTCACATAACCTCTAGACTTGAAATCTTTGAATTGGGAAGGATCTCAGAATCCTCTCCCCCCAACCCTTTGTTGAATCAAGGAGGCTATCTTCTCTATCTGCAATAAAAGGTTGGGTGCCCAGTGTAAACATGCCCCTGATGAACAGCAGGGAGGATGGAGACTTAAACCCAGATTCCTGGTCCCATCACTTAATCCAAGAAACTATGTATCAAGCACATGTCCTGAAGATAGAAAGACAAAAGTAAAACAGCCCCTGACCTCAAGGAGTGCACATGTACTGGATGGAAAACAATATGCTCACAAATTAATGCAAAATGTACACACAAAAAACAAAGGCAAAGAAATGTTTTAAGAGGCACTACAAGTGGGTAAATTAGAGAGATCATCAACAAGCATTTAAGTGTCTGGCACAAATGCAAAGCAAAATCAAAATGTCATTGACCTCAGGGAGCTTCTACTCCCAGTTTCTCACACTGTCTTCTCTGTCCCAGGTTACACCTTCTTCCCCAAAATACAAGGGACTGGTGGTTGGGAAGGTCTTTGGTACAAGGATAATTGTGCCCCCAATACGAACCTCCAAAAGCCCACAACTAAAGCTGTTGGAAGGCAAAACTAACAGTAGATAGCACACCCTTCCATCTAATACTCAGAACAGGGTATTCACACTAAGTCCCAGAACAAAAGGCAGAGAAGGAATAGCTAAAGAGAATGGCATAGCCAAGCAAGGGTCCAGAGGAAGGAAAGGATCTTCCAGCACAGGCCCCGCCATGGAGATACTTGAATATTTCTTTAGCAAAAAGGAAGGAGGTACAAGTCAATCCAGGAAAAACAAACAAAGGAAAATGCTTACCTCAGACTGGGTCATCTAAACAGCTCAAGTCATTTCTTTAGAAGCTGTGTCTTCACCCAGGGGCCTGAGGAGATAAGGCAGGGAGATCAAGGTTGAACTAAGCAGTTTTTCCTGACCTGAGTTCCTTCAGGAACCCCTCCTAGAGTGGTCAACAGGACTGGCCCTGGCCTAATGGTGAGGTCATACAGGTATGTCTTGGCAGCCATGGCCTCCTAGGGACAGGACTCTCCTCTTCTCTTTTCCTCCATTCAAGCCCACTTTCAGAGCCCTCATTTACACAAGTGTGTAAATGACTGATTCAGCAATAACGGTTATTAGGAGTCTATTAATTAATAAACTAATCACCAGCTAAAATATTGTCCCCCTTAGAAAGAACAAGATTTGGACAGGGATTATACTGTTAAATTAGGTCTCTGGGGGTTGAATTTCAAGCCTAGAAGCTTGAAACAACCTCTCTCCCTGCACCCCCTGGCAGCTGCTTATCTGCAGGGCATGCTGCCAGGTGCAAACACTAAAGACAGCCCAGAGGCAGCCTGAGATTCGAGGCCTCAAGGACTCCCTCTGTCCCCTCCCCACATCTCATTTATTTACTCCTTGGCAAGTGTGGAATGAAAACCCAGTTTGATCAGTTTGTGTGACAGGTGGCATCTCCCAAAAGGGCCAGCTCCCCTTAAAGCAAAGGTTCTTAATCTGAAGCGTGAACACTTGTTGTTGTTTTGATTTTTAAAAAATCCAACTATATCTCAATATAATTGGTTTCTTTTACAATCCTATATATTTAACTTTATGCATTTAAATGCATTTAAAAATTATTCAGAAAAGAGGTCCAAAGACTTCCTGAGATGATGCAGAAGGGGTCCAGGACACAAAAGAAGGCCTGCAGAGAAAGAGAGGGCAGATCACTGATTATAGCCCCATAGTGGAGATCAAGAGACTTGTATTCTAGTCCTAGCTCTTGATCTAGCCAGGACTATAACCCTGAAGGAGGTACTTCACTTTTCTCTTCCTCTATATACCCATCTGAGCTATTGGGATATATAGCATACAATGGAATTGTGCTCAAGTCCACTATGTGCCTGTGTGCCCTTGAGCAAATTATTTCATGTCCTGTAAACTTCAGTGAGGTATCACTCAATCCTGGTCCTGATGTCCTGTGAGCTACAAATTCCTAAATTTTCTTTTACTTTAAGGAACCTCCTAGTTTTCCTGACTTCTTTTAAGTTTCAGCTAGTGTCCCACCTTCTACAAGAAGGTTTTCCCAGTCCTCATTTATCTTAGTGCCTTCCCCCTGAGATTATTTCCAATTTGTCCTGTACACAGCTTGTTTGTACCTGGCTATTTACATTGAGGGGCACCCTGCCCATTAGACTATGAGCTCTTTGAGGGCAAAGTTTGTCTCTCGCCTTTCTTTGTATGCCCATTGCTTAGCACGGCACCTGTCACAAAAACATTAAATAAATGGGTTATTTTTACTGAGTAAAACCTTTTCTTTTCATATCATCTGGAAGCTCAGTAAATACTATGATGGGAACATGCTTCAGGGAACAAATTGGAGAGAATTCAGAAACAGAATTCAGGTCTGAGCTCACAGAGAAGAATGAGGGCAAGAAACAAAGGGGAAAATAGAAAGATATTATGTTATAGTGGAAAAACTGCTGGACTGAATCAGAAACCATGGGTTCAAATCCTAGCTCTCTTGATTACTACCTGTGTGACCTTGGTTAAATCGCTTTCCTTTCTGTGCTTTATTTTCCCTGGTGGTAAAGTGAGAGGATTGATCTACGTGATTTCGAAAGTCTTTCCCAGGTCTAAATCTATGATCCTACATACAGAGCTCTTTCAGTAACAAAGGGGGGAAAATGCAACAACAACTATAAATCCAAGGGATTAACACCACAGGTGGGCCCCACTTCCAGAAAATCCTCCCTGACAAAGCATCAATAAGCATGTGATTAATTGTGTTAACCAGCAAATCAGTCACAGATATTTTCTGAGTATTTACCAAATGTTCAGACAGCACTGGGTTTGGCTGGGGGAAAAGAGGGGGAGAGAGACAGAAGCAGATGACTCAGCACTTGACCTTCAGGTGTTCCCCGCCCAGTTGCCAAGATGAGTTGGAAGGTCAATAGTATTAGAGAGCAATGAAACCGTGTGGTTCTGATTAGCATTTACAATAAGAGCTCTGAGAAAGGGAAGAGAAATCAACAGAGGATTGTCTTCATGGAAGATCAAGCTGGAATAAGAATTAGGTCTTGAAGGATAAGTATGATTTGACAAGACAAGGAGATGAAGGAATGGCATCCCTAAAAAGATGAATGGTGTGGTCATGGACTCAAACAAAAATGGGGGAAAGTGGAATGTACTGAACTGATGGGCAAATAAGGTAAGAGAGGAGGAAGGAAGGAAGGAAGGAAGGAAGGAAGGAAGGAAGGAAGGAAGGAAGGAAGGAAGGAAGGAAGGAAGGAAGGAAGGAAGGGAGGGAGGGAGGGAGGGAGGAAGGAAGGAAGAAAAGAGAGAGAGAGAAGGAGAGACAGAGAGAGCTTAGTGTGGAAATTAAGAAGTCTTAAGTTAAAATTCTTCCTCTTACACCTATAAGCTGTTCAACCTTAGGAAAGCCATTTACTTTCGAGTGCCCATAATTTATTGTTGCAGAAGACACATCTCAGGGCAGGTGTCCATATACTTTAGTAGAGGCTGTTCCTCACCCGAAATTTCTGATGCCAGTGAAATTACAAATCTAATAAAAAACAAATAGAGATATTCCAACCCACAGTCAAAGAACCAACATCAAGGTTCTAAGAAAAGTCAATTATCTCTGCAGGGTTTTATTTTCCAATCTTTTTCCAAGTTTGCTCATTTAACATCTGTGATGCATGCGTGTACACATACACACACACACTGAGGCACACATGCATACACAAAATCTCCTCTTGGTTCTCCCCCTCCATTTCCTTTGTATCAGTGTTATTAAACATATAAATGCAATAATTCAATAAACATTAATTAAGTGCCTATGATATGCCAAGAATTACCTGGAGGTTTATTTCTGGAATCATTTATCTATCAAAGCCAATTTTTACGAGATCCTTCCTCCCTCGGTAGAAGATCCATTTATCAAAAGTTTCTCCTAGAGATTCTTTGAAATGTGCAATAGTAAGTATTTGTTTAGTTGTTTTTCAGTCCAGTTCTGACTGTTTGTGACTGCATTTGGGGTCTTCTTGGCAAAGATAGTAGAGTAGTTTGCTATCTCTTTCTCCAGCTCATTTAATAGATGAAGAATTGAGGTAAACAGGGTTAAGTGACTTGCCCAGAGTCACACAGCTACTAAGTGTCTGAGGCCAGATTTGAACTCATGAAGATGAGTCTTCTTGACTCCAGGTCCACACTCTCTCCTCTTCTCTACCTAGTTTGTCCCAGCTTGTTTGTAGTTAGATAAATGTCTCAACCACAGTCTAAGGAGCAGAGCATGGAAAGTTAGAGAGAAATTGGGCACACTAAACTAGAAAAGATCTCAGAAATCATCACCCAACCTTCATGTTTAACTTGAGAAAATGGAGGTTCATAGAGGTAAAGTCAAGTCAAGAAGTACTGATTAAATGCTTACTATTTTATTATTTGCAAGGCACTAAGTTAAAGTCCAGGAATAAAATCAATCAATCAAGAATCAATCTACAAACATTTACTAAGTGCCTATGTGTCAGACGCTGTGCTAAACACTAAGAAAAATGTCAAAGAAAAATATAGATCAAATGCATGCCTAACAATAATTCTTAGAAAAGATTTTAAAATACCAAAAAAAAAAAAAAGATTTCAGAAACTAAATAAGAATAGTAGGGGAGAACCGGAGTGAAGAATTGACAGCAATAAATGAAAATTATGAAAAGAGTATTGACGGCTGTATAAAAGAGGTACAAAACATAACCAAAGAAAAGAACTCCTTAAATTGGCCAAATGGAAGGTAATAATTCCATGAGACATCAAGAAATAATGAAGCCAAGTCAAAAGACTGAAAAAAATAGATGAAAATGTGAAATATCTCATATGAATAAACAACTGACCTGGAAAATAGATGGAGGAGAGATAATCAAAGAATCATTAGGCTACCTGAAAGTCATGAGCAAAACAAGATCCTAGAAATAATATTGCAAGAAATTATGCAAAATGGCCCAGATATCTTAGAAACCAAGGACAAAGCAGAAAATGAAAGAATCTACCATTCACCTCCTGAAAGAAACCCCAAAATGAAAACCCCTAGGAATACTATAGTCAAAACCCAGAAATTTTAAGTCAATGAAAAAGTTATTTAAGTACATAGAAAGAAAAAAATTCAAGTACCATGGAACCACAGTCAGGATTACACAAGATTTCCTGGTCACAAGCATAAAGAAACAGACAGTTTGGGATATGATCTTCTAGAAGGCAAAATATCTAAAATTGTAACAAAGAATAATCTACCTAGCAAAACTAAGAGTAACTCTACATGGGGGAAATGGTCATTTAATAAAAGAGGATTTTTAAGCATTCTTGATTTTTAAAAGAAGATCAAAACTGAATTTAAAAATTGATATTCAAACACAAGACTCAAGAGAAGCATAAAAGGTAAACACAAGGGAAAAATCATAAGGGATAAAAATAGCTTAAATCATTACATTCTTATATGGGGAGAAGATACATGTAATCCCTCAGAAGTTTATCATCATCAGGGTTTTAGGACAAGTCTAATTAGACAGAGGGTCTGGGTGTGATTCTATTATGTTGGAATGAAATTAAAAGAAGAATGGAAGAGTGAGGAAGGAAATGTACTGGGGGGGAGAATGGAGAGAGGAATGTGTAAAATCATCTCACATAAATGATGCACACGCAAAATTGTTTATTCAAATGGAAAGGTAAATGGAGTTGGGGTACTGGGCAACATTTGAAACTTACTTCATGTGAATTGATTCAAGGAAGGAGGAATAGATGGATGGGTGGATGGACAGATAAATAGATAGATAGATAGATAGATAGATAGATAGATAGATAGATAGATAGATAGATAGATAGATAGATAGACAGACAAATAAAAAATATTCCAAAAGACTCATGATGGAAAATACTGTCCACATTCAGAGAAAGAATTATGGAGTCTGAATGCAGATCAAAGCATACTATTCTCTCTCTCTCTCTCTCTCTCTCTCTCTCTCTCTCTCTCTCTCTCTCTCTCTCTCTCTCTGTCTCATTTCTTCTTCCTCATGGTTTTCCCCTTTGGTTTTAATTCTTCTTTACAACATGACTAATGTGGAAATACATTTAATACAATTATACATGCATAGTCTATATCAGATTGCATACCATCTTGGGGAGGGGGGAGGAGAGGGAAGGGGAGAAAATTCAGAGCATAAAATCTTATAGAAGTAAATATTGAAAACAAAAAATAAATAAACATATGTATATGTACATGTGTGTGTATGTGTATATATACATGTATATGTATGTATGTTCACATGTACATGAAATTTTTAATAAACAAAATTTATGCTCAAAGGTAGGGCTAATATAGCTTCTGTTGCTTGAATTGCCTTCAGTATTCCCTGAGTGGGCACATTTTTGAAAATACTGTTATCAACAATAATACATTTACAGAAAGTTAATATAAAACAAAAGAAGAAAACAAATAAAGAACACTAGATTTTAGGTGGGGAAATAATATTGACATTGATTCAAGTAGTTTGGAAATGCCTTAAAATTAATCCATCTCAAATTATGTAATAACCCATGATAGATTATCTTAAGACTGATTCCCAAATAAAATTACCATTGTTCCTACTTCTTCCGCTAATCACACATACATATATAGTAAAATGCATACAAAACATAAGAAAGAAGATATCAAAAGAAAATCCATTTAAAATAGCTGCATATAAAATGCTTGGGACTCTACCTGCAGAACATACACAGGGTCTAAAACAACATGATTATAAAGCATTCTCACAAAACACAGATCTAAATAATTGAAGAAATATCAATTACTCATGAGTAGGCTGTCAATATGATAAATATGACAATATTCTCAAAATTAATTTACTTATTCAGTGCCATATCAATCAAGATAGCAAAAATTATTTTCTAGAGTTAGAAAAGAATAACAATAAAATTCATCTAGATGAGCAAAAGGTCAAGAATATTAAGAGAATTAATTTTAAAATGTAAAGGAAAGGGATGTAGCAGTACTAGGAATCAGACTATACTATAAAGCTGTAATCATCCAAATGATTTGGTACAGGGTTAGAAGTAAAGAGGTTGATCTGTAGAACAATATAGCTACTCAATATACAGAAACAAATGAACAAATGCAGTTACCTCATGTTGATAAATCTAAAGATCCCTGCTATTGGAGCAAGAGCTCATAAACAAAACTATTAGGAAAGTGGGAAAGCAGTCTAGAAGAAAGTAGGCATAGACCAACATCTCACATTTGTGCCAAGACAAGCTCAAAATGAGTAGATGATTAGGCATAGAGGTTAAAATCATAAATAAATTAGTGGAGTATGAAAAATATATATCTGTCGGATGTATGGAGAGGAGAAGAATTTATGTTCAAACTGGAGAGAGAAAAGTTCATAGGAGGTAAAATGGATAATTTTGATTGCATAAAAGTTAAAAGTTTTTGCACAAACAAAACTAAAGCAGTCAAAATTAGAAGAAAAACAGGAAATTGGTGGTGGTGGTGGTGGTGGAATCTTTAAAGCAAACTTCTTTGAAAAGGTTTCATTTCTAAAATATGAGGGAATTGAGTCAAATTTTCAATTGATATGTGGCCAAAGGATAGGAATAGGAAATTTTCAGAGGAAGAAATCAAAAGCAATTAGTAGTCATGTTAAAAATATTCCAAATCACAAATATTTAGAGAAATGCAAATTAAAAAAATAACCTCTGAGTTATCATGCCCCACCCATTAAATTGGCTAAAATGACAAAAAAGAAAAATGATCAATACTGGAGGGGATGTGGAGAGAGGAGGGGGGCAGAAATACAGTGACACACTATTGATGGAGCTGTGAACTGGTCCAACCATTCTGGAAAACAATTTGGAAATACGCAAAAAAGTTAATGAGGTGTGGAAACCCTTTGACCCTGCGGTTCTAATATTAGATCTCTACCCCAAAGACATCAAATAAAGAAGAAAGCGACCAATATGTACAAAAATATTTACAGTAGCTCTTTCTGTGGTGGCAAAAAAAAATAGAGACAAAAAATATCCATCAATTGGGGAATGTTGAAGCAGTTACAGCATATGAATTTGATGGAACATTATTTTTCTATAAGAAATGAGGAAGGGGATCATTTCAGAAAAACATGGGACGATCTTTGTGAACTGCTGCAAAGTGAAATATGAAGAAGTAACGTTGCAATGAGAACCAAAGGACTCATGAGGCAACATTCTCTCTGTGTATATGAGGAAAATTGATGGCTCTAAAGTGTAGATTTTTTTCTTTTATTTTTCTTGTTTTTGTTTTGTTTCATAACCTGGTTAATGTGGAAATGTGTTTTGCATGACCATGCATGTTTGCAATGATTTTGTTTTTCTTCTCTTTTCAGTAGGCAAAGGAAGAGAAGAGGAAGGAAAGAATTTGAAATTATAAAAAGTTGTGCTTTAAAGCAACCAGTCTCATGGGAGAGTTTAAAAAAATATGTATAAACAAGCTATAGACAATATAGATGAGATAGAGGAGAGAGACAGAGACAAAGAGAGATGGAGATAGGGGGACAGAGACAAAGACACAGAGACAAACAGAAACAGAGATAGAACTAGAATTAAGAAGGGTTGGGAAACGCTTTCTATAGAAGATAGGATTTCAGTTTGGACTTTTGGAAGCCAGGAAGGTCAGTGATCAGAGCAGAGAAAGAAGAATGTTTTAGGCATGGGGACACCCAGACAAAATTCTCAGAGGGAAGAGAAAGGGTGACTTGATAATGGAACAGCCAGAGCACTGGAATTACTGGATAATATAGAGTTAGAGGTTGAGGAGTGCGATGTAAGCAGAATTTCATAGGCTAATAGAAACAACGTGCAAATAAATATGTGCAAAGCAAACTCTATACAGGATAACTAGATAATAATTAATAAAAGTAAGGCATTGGAATTAAGAAGAGTTGGGGAAGGTTTTCTGTAGAAGGGGACTTAATGGAAGCCAGGGAGATCAGTAGTTGAAGTAGAGGAGGGAGAGCGTTCCAAGAATGAGGGACAGCCAGAGAAAATACTGAGAACAGAGAGATGGAGTGTCTGGCTTGTGGAGTAGCTAAGGGACCAGTGTCACTGGATCAAAGAGTACCTGCCCAGAAGGAAGGTGTAAGAAGAAATTTACAGTCAAAAGGAAGATACAACACGCAGACAACTATACACAGACAGTATAAAGACAAAATAAACTGGATATAATCTCAGAGAGAAGGCACTAGCATTAAAGAGGACTGAGGCGGTTTTCTTATAATTACTTATTCAAGGTCACACAGTAAGATACAGAGGAAAATTCAAACCTACATCATGGAAGTGTATAGATCGGAAAGGGTCATTAGAAGTCATTTGGACCCTCTCCCTCATGTTACAACTTAGAAACAGCAAAGAGTGATGGAGAGATCTCTGCACTTGGAATCAAGAAGATTGGATTTGAATTCTGCCTCAGTCACTTCACATAGTCTCTCTGGGCCTCAGTTTCCTTATCTGCAAAATCAAAGTGTTAAATTTCTTGACTTCATGCGATGCAAAAGATGTTAGTTCCTAAACTTCTGTTACCATCAAAATGATATGAAGTTGCTTTACATAGTTAGAAATAGATGTGGAACCAACCTCAGAGACAAAAGTTCTTGGTTCCCATCTGGGCTAGATTCAGTGTGGCTCTGGGACTTGAGTGAACCATGGAACTCTGCAAACTGGAATTGAGAGAGAAGGGGCTTCTCTGCACAACGATGGAAAGGTTTACTTCATTTGAAGTTTGCAACAGAAATGAAATCACAGGTGCAGACAAAACAAGCATCTCCAGGGTGGTCTTGGCTCATTTTGTTCCTGATCACTGCAAGATGAAATGACTAAAGGTTTCAGGGATTGATAGTTTCTTGTTTGGAGAAATTCAGTGAAGGCAGCTCCTTTTGTAACCTCTCAAAGAAGACGGGAGTCATCCTTCTACTTCTCTATAATCTCTTTAGTAATTCAAGCACGAATCTACATTGGAGGCAGACTCCTCAACTCAAGCTTCCTGCACGAGTGATATCATAATCAAAACCCTTTTCTGTTCAGTCATCTACTTTTCATGACCCCATTTGGGCTTTTCTTGGCAGACATACTTGAGTAGTTTGCTATTTCCTTCTCCAGCTCATTTTACAGATGAGGAAACTAAGGCAAACATGATTAAGCAACTTTTCCCATCAAACAACAAGGAAGTGTCTGAGGCCAGATATGAGCTCAGAAAAATGAGTCTTCTGATTCTAAGTCCAGACCTCTATCCACTGTGATCCCACCTAGCTGTCCTATAATCATAATAGCTAGGATTTGTATAGTACTTTAAGGATTGCAGAGCACTTTACAGATGCTACTTCATTTATTCTTTACAACAACTCTGGAAGGAAGATGCTATTATTATCCTCATCTTACATATAAGGAAACTGAGGCTGAAAGATGTTAAGTGACTTGCCCCATGTAACAGCAAGTATCCCAGCATACACAGAAAGGCCTGCTCTACAAGTTCTTAGATCTGCTTTTCTAAAAGGAAAGCAACTTTTGAGAGATCAACAATCTACTTTAATCAAGCACATATATCATTCACTTAGTTTAGGGGGAAAAGTCAACACCTTGAACTTCAGAGAAAATACAAACAGAGAAATAAAGATCAACAGACAGGGTTCCCAACTGTCTGACCATAAGCAATACCTACATAACAGATCCACAGACTGATCCAACAGTCTGACCATTAGATACATACATAGTTACTAAGAGAGAAAAACCAACATCTGGGTTTTCAAAGCTGGAGAGCTCCTTAATGGCTACCCAGAGTCTCCTCTGGCACATCAATCTTCTTCCAAAAAATAGCCCCAAAGTAAAACCTCACTCCAGAATATTTATACACTTTTCAGAGCTGGAGGGAAGGACCCTCTGATCCAGTGTCTCAATAGAAATTAAGAAAAGGTATTGAGGCCTATTAATGGGCAGGGAAGATATTCAACTCATCCTCCTATCCACCATTAACCTTAAATTACCATTACACCTAGGATCACATGGAAATTAACCAAGGCAAGATTTGAACCCACAGCTTTCTAAATCTGATTTCCTCATTCTATGCCCTGCACTAGCCAGCTGCCTTAGCCATTAAAGGTCTAATGCTAACAACAACCATGAGGAGAAAGAAGGAAAAGAAGGAAGGGAGGGAGAGAGGGAGGAAAAAAGAAAGAGAAAAAGGAAAAAAGAGAAAGAAATGTACATGTATATATAGTGTTTGCATCTATTCTCTATATACCTAGTTATTTGCACATTATCTTCCCCATTAGAATCTATGCTACTTGAGAGAAAGGACAGGGTTTTTTTTTTTGCCTTTGTTTATATTACTAGATCTTAGTATATCACCTGACACACAGTAGCATTACTAAGTGCTTACTGGGGGCTCATTGGTTTGGTTGCTTGCAGGTCTGCCAACTTCCCATTCCATGTATATGTGGAAAGCATTTCCTAAGGATGCAGTTGAGTTCCTCCAGTTCTGTGTCAATTCCTTGGTCTTAGAACCAAGAATACTAATTAGGAACACGATCACTTAAGAATGGCCAATGGATGGCCAAGCATCTGGGAGGTTCTTCACCTCTCCATTCCCTGTGAATGCATCTCTATCACGATGGCTAAAGACACTGCATAGAACTAAGGGCCTTTGAAAGTGATGGTTCTGTCCATTTTATGTATTTCTGTGGCTAAAGGAAAATTCATCCCCTCTTGCCCAGCTGCCTGTCTTGGAAGGTCTTGGACTTAAGTCAGCCAGGTCTTAACAACAAACATGTGTTCTGTCGTCAGACCCACTCTTGAAGGCATCTCAGCTTGGTGCAGCCCAACAGAGTTTGGGTCACATAGTCAAATCCTTTCAGAAAACAGATCCACATACAAGCATCAAGTTGAAGTTCTCTCTGTGACAGGGTGTGAAGACAGGCAAGTCGCTGAACCTCAGAACAGAACCTTATTATAAATTATCATGGAAGAAAGGGCAAAATGAGGATTTACTTTACGCAATCTAATTAATGTCATGGAGTATGAACTGATAGTCTGATGGGACTATCAAGAGAGAACATGACAAACCCTACCCCTGACTACATAGACAGGTACAGGGATCACAAGCAGCCACTGGGAAAAGATCAGAGCCTTGAGGCTTGTTAGACAAACAAATGATTGGTCCCCCAGCAATATGGAAATTTGACTCCTGTTCTACTACTTTGCCTGTACTTAGAATCTCTGAAGCTCTTGAACTAGACTTTCCTGCTTATCTCAGCCTATTGTATTATGATAACCTGTAGATACCCTCATGCCAACTTGGCCTGGCCTTTGCTTTACATTTTTTTCCTTCTCCTAAATTAGATCCTACCCCCCCTCTATCTCACCTTTGCCCAAGTGTTTGCTTATTCACCCACACAAGTCAACCCATCCCAGGGTATGCTTGTCCCCAGTGGAGTACTTGTCTCTTTTGCTCCTTGGTGTTTAAAGTGCTCATTAATGGCTCTGGGAATTTGCTCTGTGAAGTTTGGATTCAGTCAAAGGGCCACACTTGAGGACCTAGAGCATCATATGTGGCTTCAAGATCACAGGTTCCCCACCCCTGGCTTAGACACTCTTTCCTGTAAATCAGCTTGGGCTGGCTTGGGAATAGTACCTCAAACTGGCTCCAAGAAGTTTGTGACCTCTAGTCAAGTCACTATTCTGTCACCAACCACTCTTCACAATGAGATGGGTTGTGTTTATTGTCATCTACCTGGATTCAAATGTTTCCCCAAAACTCAATCCAAGTTACTAATCTGAACAGTCTAAAAGGACGGGGGCATTTGTTTTATGTATATAAAGGGTTGGATTAAACTATATCGATGGAAGATTTGCAAGCAAAGGGGAAGGACACTTCACTCATTTATACAGAAAAACTGGGCTTTGCTAATCACATCCAAAGCCAACTTTTACTTCTTTAGGTTCCTTCTTGTGGGAAAGAGTTGAGGAAAAATCTAAAAATGTTTCCTAGTTAATTTGTGTCTTATGGAATGCTTGGGTTGTCACCCCAAATATGGTCTATGCAGATAGAGAAACACACTCATCTACCCCAGCCACAGCATCACCAAGATTGGCTGCTAGTCTCATACTTTGCAGGAGAAGAGCAGGTGAGCCCAAGCCCAGAGACCCTAGAATGTCTACCTTTGTCTCAAGATTGAAGATGAAATCCAGGCTCTCACTTCCACTCTGGCTCAATCTGGCATCTTTCTCCCAGAAACAGTTCCAAATCTGTTGCTGAGTTCCTAGTTTCTAAAATTCATTAACCTGTTGTGCTATCTGCTGGAACATCTTGTCTCTGTGGTAACACAGGTCACGACTTGTTGAAGCAGTAATGTTAGAAGGTAATCTTTAGAAAGATAGTCTAGGTAGAGAGATCTTGGGATGAGACTTGGATTCAAGTCAGAGGCTCTGAGTTTGAATCTCCAGCTTTTCATTTAGTCCATGTGTAACTTTGGGCACATCATTTCACATGTGGCTCTCTGTTTCCTCATTGGGAAATGGGGACATGATGGTTATTAAGATCCTTCCCAGCTTGAAATCTATATTCCTCTGATCCTTTGACTAGATCCCCTAAGGTTGCCTAAAGAAGACACCAAGATTCCTTCTAGGTCTAAATCTATAATGCCATGATCCTAGGAAGTTAAATTTCAACTTTATTCGAGTGTGAACCTTTTTAACCCAGCCCTCCTTAAATGCACACACACACCAACACACACACACACAATCACACTACCTTCTCTATTATCCAGTCATTCCAGCTGTTGAACTCAAGAGAGTGTCAGGGTCAATTTGCCAGGTTTCCATCTCATTAACTTTGGACACTTCTGAACCCTTGCATCATGGGAACTTTGGCAGCTAAATTGCCTGTTTTCTCTCCAACTTAACTGATTGCAGCAGCATTCAAAGCCTATCCAGGGTATTCTTTCTATTTCCTGCTGGAAAACTAGCTCAAAATTCAATTATCTAAAGTGACAAGCTCAACGACTTGCAGTGAGTCCCCAAGTCCTGAGCAACTCATAGCTTTAGCAAGAACCATCCAATGCAAAACTGCCCATGGAAGGAGAAACCCATCAGGAGCCCAGGTTCAGTGGAAACTCTCACATGCTTTCATTAGTGATTAATGACATGGGGGGAATGCCAACATGAGCTGACATTAAGAAGGGAAGATATTTTAAATATCCCCTCCTCTAATTAAATAGTTCTTATTATCAGGCTTACAACCTAAAAATAGGTTACAGCAGCTTCAAGACAGGCATGGAGAAGTTAATTAGATAGCTACTCATAGGAACAGTATTCTCCAAGGTTTGCCTGATGAGAGGCAGCTCCGTAGTGTCAGATTTTCAGAAGCTAGCCACTTTTTTTCCTCCAACAAGGCTGTTACACAATCTTTTAGTCTCGAGTAATCATAAACTGAACATGGCTGAGTAGCCTGCTATTTACTAAGCAAACTTTTGCACTAAAGAACTTCTTACAGAGGAAATGATTTAAAGACCATTCATTGGAGACTTGACATGTAATCATAAGATCCTAGATCACAAGCTAGAAGAGACCTTAGAGACCATCTATCCCTTTCATCCCTCTCACTTGACAACATCTTATTAGAGGTAGTAACTACGGGGGGTGGGGGCTTTCATCATCCCCATTTAACAGATAAGGAAACTGAGGCCATATGAGATTGGGTGACTTTCTCAGGATCATAGAAAGAGTAGGCATGAAAAAGAGAATTTGAACCCAGGCACTCTGATATTTTCCACCACATCAGTCACTTAAACAATTATTAAACATCTTTTATGTACAAGTCATTTTGCTAAGTCCTGAGGAGACAAAGAGAAGAATGAAATTTTCACTGACCAGAAAAAGCTTTTATTCACACTTCTGAAAGTAGGAAAATTTTTCATTAGCTTATTCTATATTAAGCTGGAACACAAAGCAGTAGCTCACCTGCCAAGATCATATGACCCTGCTGTGGGATGGCGCCAACATGAGCTACACGGGTTCCATTGTAGTCTAAGCAGTCAAATTAAAAGAAGGGAGGTCTCAGCTGGTTGTATTCTGCCCTGCTCAGACCATATCTACAGTGTTAAGTTTGGTTTTGCTGCCACATTTAGGAAAGACTGGGTTTGACTGGGAAATGATCAAAAGAAAGTAATATTGAAGTTCTTCAATGCCTGCCATATGAAGCTTGGTTGAAAGAACTGGGAATATTTTGACTAAGGCAGAGAAGACTGGGGAAGATATGATTGCTGTCTTCCAGTATGTGAAAAGTGGGCAAGTAGAAAACGGATCAGACTTTGTGTGTGTGTGTGTGTGTGTGTGTGTGTGTGTGTGTGTGTGTGTGTGTGTGTGTGTGTGCGCGCGTGTGTGTATATGGGGGAGTGGTGTTTGTTTCTACTTTCCTCCATCTCAGTTAATATAATCATACAAAGCAATGGTTAGGATAACAAAGGTAAGTTATATAGTTATACAGAGTGCAAGATAGATCTTTTCTCCTGTTCTCCCCAGTAGAATTAGAAAGGTAGCCTTCCACTAGTAGCTAGAAAATGGCTACGACTTTGGTCACCCTTAAAATTGAATCCTTCCAGTTTCAATGGCAGTGGAAGAATGGAGTATCTTCACAGAGTGTGACCTCTGCAGCTCTACCCAAGGGAAGTAGGCAAGGTGGGGAACAACATTCAATCCTTCCTTAACAGCCCACTACCCATCAGCCATGGCATCTCATAGCAGTACAACTCCCCCAGAAGGGGATTGGACATTCAGTAGGGGAACAGAGGGAGACACTCAGAATTAACATTTCAAGGCAGATTTTCTCTGATGAGAGAAGAATGGCAACCATGGAGTGAAGAGGGGCTTGGCCCTGGCCTTGGAAAGCTGGCCCACAGAGAAGAGAATACCCAAAGAAACTTGCTGATGGACCTTCCCAGATGTGATGCTACATCCAATGGTGAAGGCACCTCAAGAAAAGAAAGACAATCTGATCATGTCAGGACTAGAAGCCACATAGATTCTGACTGTGTGTCCTTCATTGCCAATGAACTCAAATCTAGGTCCACTCTTAGCTGATGCCATGTGTACTTGTGGAAATCCATGCTTCCAATTTATAGGAGGAATGTGGCAGAGCTGCTGCTCTATATCACTTTTGTCACCTTTGTTTTATGTTAAATGTGTCTGCTAGGTGACAAAGATAAGTACAGGAGGTGGAATGAGGAGGCTTATGGACTATAGTTTTAGAAATAGATCAACAGAATATTTTTCAGACCTTGGTCTGGGGACCATCCTTTGGGGACCCAATCAGTGAATTTGAGCATCACTATGAGCAAGGTGTGAGATTGTTTGTATTTATGGACTTGCCTATAGTCTACAGGTCTGTGTCTTGACTCAGAGTAGAAGAGAAGGACTTTGGCTCAATGTAAGGAAAATCTGCTAGTGATTTGAGCTAGCCAAAGGTACATTGGACTGTCTTATGTTATAATGGGATCTCCTTTGTTGGACATCTCCAAGGAGTAGCTAGGTGACTCCTTGACTAGTGAGTTGTATAGGTAAATCTTGCTCAGGGAAAGACTGAACCTTCATAACTTAGTCCCTTCCTACCTTTCCAGTCTTCATGTACCCCACCCCATCCCCAACACTTGCTCTTTGATTCGGTGACACTGGCCTCTTCACTGTTTCACAAACAAGACACTCCATCTCTCAATTCCAGGTATGTTCTCTGGTTGAAAATTCTCTGAAATTTCCCCATTCCTGGAGTACTCTAGCTCCTCACTCTGACAACTGACATCCCTGGCTTCCTTTAAATCCCAACTAAAACCCCATCCAATGCCTCTTAATTCCAGTGCTTTCCCTCTGTTATTTTCCATCTACCCTGTCTATAGTTTGCAGGTATTTCTTTAGTGTTGCCTCCCCCATTCCATTGTGAGTTCCATGAAGGCAAGAGCTGTCTTTTACTTTCTTTTAATCCCCAGCACCTAGCACAATGTCTGGTACACAGTACGTATTTCATATTTGTTGATAGGTTGACTGGTTAGATGTCTTCTTCCAACTACTAGTCCCTTCCAACTTTGTAATTCTATGAAGTCAATGTGAAGGAAAAAAATTATCAGGAAAACCTACTATTTGTCATGATGCAGAAACATTGCCCCCCACCACCAGTTACTTAAGTGGTTACTTGAATTTTTCACTTTGCTGAGGACTTTTTTGGGGAACACATACACCCTGTGAAGGTATCTGGCATTCTCCAAGGTCAAAGAAAGGATACCAATGAAGTGACCACACTGGGAAGGAAAGCTTCCCATTCAAAATTATGAACTAGAGGGACAAATATTTTCTCTCAGAGGGGATTATTTTGAAAGTCCTTTGCTTCAGAATGCCTGGGGAGGGAAAAGCTCAAGAAACCCAGGGAAATATTTATTCTGGCCAGTAAGGAACCAAAAGATAAGGAGAGGTAGTGGGTGAGGAGGGAAGATGGAAATCCCATGTGATATTCTAAGACCACAACTCCTTTGAAAAGATCAAGAATGTTTTCCAGATCCAACTGCTTAATGGATAATTTATTTGGATGTTCATTTCCTGTCCTAGGGTAATGATGCATATGTCCTTTCTGTTGATTAGAATTGTTAAGAGTTCTGTTGAATGTTGAGGTTTTAGGCTTTTTTTTCCCCAAGGTTTTGTAGGTTAGAAGGAAAATATGTTAGAAGTTTTCCTCCTAGAGTCAGGGATGGATGGGAAAGGCTTAGCGAAGGAGTATAGAAAGAGATAGAGTCAGAAAAGACTTGGTTGTAAGTCTACTTCTGTCATGTACTAGCTGGGTGATCATGGATAAAGTATTTCCCCCTCACAGCCTCAGTTTCCTTACCTTTGAAGAAGAAATGAAGAGTCCCATAGGACTTTCTCTCAGAGTTGCTGTGAGAATCAAATGAGATAATGTAGATTTGTTATCGTTCAGTCATTTTTCAGTTCTGTCCAACTTTCTGTGACCCCGCTTGGGGTTATCTTGGCAAAGATACCAGAGTGATTTGCCATTTTCTTCTCCAGCTCATTGTACAGATTAGGAACTGAGGCAAGCAGTTAAGTGACTGGCCCAGGGTTACAAAGCTAGGAAATGTCTGAGACCAGATTTGAGCTCAGAAAAATGAGTCTTCCTGACTCCAGACCTGGCACTCTATCCAATTGGCTACCAATATACAATTTACAATATTACACAAAACAATCTGACAATATACATAGCTAAGCATTATTTACATGGCAATTGCTATTTTCAAGGACTTAATAAGGACTCATCTAGTGGATTTTTCAATGTCATATAGCCCTTGGCTTGTCCCTATTTTCATTATTTGCTGTATAAACTCCTTCACTCTGTGACTCCCGTCTTTTTACCAGGACGTAGTTGCTTGGAAGAATGTGGCCTCCCCCAGCAAAACAGGATTCTGTGAGCACAGAAGGAGGGAGTGACAGTGTCTAGGGTCAAGAAAATGATTGGGGATCCACAATAGGACATGATGAAAGTGGATTCAAATTGAAGAATAAGGGGCAAAGTCAGGAAAGGGACCAAGAGATAATGAAATTGGAGTATGTCTGCGTAATGGTAATTTAAATGGGAAGATCTTTCCCATTCATTAATAGGCCCATGTGGCCTGCCTGGATCATATGGAAGAATAAGTCACATGAGCCTGTGGTGGGAGGAGCTTGCTGAAGGGTGGAACAGAAAAAGGTGGATCTGGAGCACAGCTGAGAGGAAGTTGGTCAGAGTAGCTGGGAAGGACAGAGGAAGCAGGCAGCTAAGGTTCTGAGTGTTTGTTTGTGGGAAAGCCTGATAATGTGTATAGACTTCTTGGTTACTATGATGGATTTGGCTTTCCAGTGTTGAGATTCAACTTTCTGGTATCTAAATAAATGTTTTTCTTCTGCCTTCAATATGGAGAGTCTGTTGTATTTCATGATTCAGAATTGTGCTGGCATAATCATGGCAGCTGTAGGCATTGTGAGTGTCGCATTGGTGCTGCAAAGTGCTTATGAAACTGGAGCCAATCACACTATGGAGAACCAAGTTCTCAACACTCACTAGTGTAGAGGAGAATAGCAATAAGAAAAATTGTCAAATTCAGAGCCAGTGAGAACCTCAAGCACGCAGTTAGCCAGGACAGAAGCTGAGTAACTGACACAGTTACCTCTTTGTTATTAGTAGGAGGCAGAGACTCAAATCTAAGCCCGAAAATTATGCTCTTTAAATTCCTAGATTTTCTTAAGCCCTTGTCCAAGGAGAACAGGGAAGTTTGAATCTAAGCACCTGAACTATGTCCCTGACCTCCTGGGGTTAGTGCAACTGCACTACAGAAAGTCATGCACAATTAGTCCATCTTATAGTAGATTTTTTTTAGTTTTTTAGTCCTTTTGAATCTGTGTATTGCATCTTTGTTATCTTTGTTATGTGTATTGAGTAAAGAACTCAATAAAGTTAAGCCAGCTTCAGTAGTAAAGTCTTTTGTGCCATGCTGATGTCTTAAAGTCAATACAGACTAGAGGGAGGAATAAAGTGATATGTCTAGATAGATCACATTCTAGAGAAACAAGACACCTACAAAGAGTCAGAGATTTCCTCATGGAACCCTCCAGCATGAAGCAGAGTGAATGCCCAGCAGTGAAAAGTGAGGACTATCAGCCCTTGACACTCATCAAGCACTTATGATGGGCTAAGCAAAATGTTAAGTTCCTGGGATAAAAAAAGGGAGCAAAAGACAGGTCTTGCCTTCAAAGAGCTAATGAGGGAGACAACAAACAGTTACATCCAAGCAATCTACATAGGGCATAAATAGGAAATAATTAACAGAGGGAAGTCACTAGAATTGAAAGAGGTTGGAAAGATTTTCAGTAAAGGATGAGATTTTAGTTATGACTTAAAGGCAGCCGGGAAATGGAAGGAAGAAAGCATTCCAGGCAAATGGGGGCAGTCAGAGAAAGATACTCCAACTCAAGAGATGGAGGGTCTTGTTCATGGAACAGTCAGGAGGCCAGCATCACTGATTGGAGAATAAAAGAATGAAAAAGGAAGGTGGGAGAGAGCTAGGGTATGAGGGGCTTTAAATGCCACATATAGAATGTTAAATTTGATCCTGATGGCAGTGAGGAGTCACTCGATTTTATGGAGGTGGGCACGTAGTTGGACCTGCATTTTAGGAAAATCACTTTGGTGGCTAAATGGAAGATGAATTTAGACTGGGGAGATATGAGACAGGTAGAACCACCAATAGGCTTTTGCAATAGTTCAAGCATGCGGTGAAAAGAGCCTGGACCAGGCTGAGGGCAGCATGAGAGAAGCGAAGGGGCATATTAGAGAGATGCTACAAAGGGTAAATCAACTACCTTGGCCACAAATTAGATATGGGGGCGGGGGGGGGGGGGCAGAGACAGTGAAGATCAATGAACAGGAGCAAGTAACTTGGCACTAGTGCCCCCTGGTGGTTGATGGTGCTTAGATATTTAAAAGCCCAGTAAAGATTCTTTACCAGACAATCCCCACTGCTTCAAAGCTGGGCAGGGAAGGGGCAATTGCCATCATCTGGGAGCCCTACCCTTCTGTTCTCTCCTTAATAGGTTTTTCATTTCTGACCCTACTGTTCCCCTCAGGGCTTCGTGCTTTAATGAGTTTGCCCTGGCCCACAGACTGCATGTATTTTCTGGTCAGCTTGAGCCAGCCAGCCAGGGAACTCACAGCCACAAAATTCTACCTCTTTTTTAAAGATGAGAAACACATGCCCAGTATTATGGACTAACCACCTCTCTAGCTGCTGATCAAACTGTGTTTTCTCTTCAGCCCTAGATTAACAATGCAGTCTCTGAAGCTGAGATGCAAAAAAGTATGGGTAAATTCTCTGCTGCTTGTGCTCATTTTGGCCTAATAACTAACACCAAAAAAACACAGGTGCTCCATCAGCCACCAGCACACCATCCATATGTGGAACCATCAGTTACGACAAATGGAGAAGTTTTGAATGCTGTGGATAAGTCCACTTACCTTGTAGTGTACTTTCCAGGGAGGTACACATTGACAATGGAGGTTGATGCATGCATTGCCAGAGCTAGCTCAGTGTTCGGGAGGCTCCTAAGAAAGGTTTGAGAGAGAAGAGGTATTAGACTGACTACCAAACTGAAGGTCTACAGAGCCATTGTCCTGACCTCATTGTTATATGCTTGTGAAACATGGATTGTCAACCAGCGCCATGCCAGGAAACTGAATTGCTTCCATTTGAACTGTCTTAGGAAGATTCTGAGGATCACCTGGCATGATAAATTACCAGACACCAAAGTCCTTGCTTGAGCTGAACTGCCAAGTATTCAAACTATGCTTCAGAGAGTGCAACTCCAATGGGTTGGCCATGTTGTTCAAATGCAAAATGTACGCTTGCCAAAAAGACTATTTCACGGAGAACTTGCATGGGGCAGGCGATCATATGGTGGCCAGAAGAAACGATACAAGGACACTATCAAGGTCTCTCTCAAGAACTTTGGATTTGACTGTGCAACATGGGAGACACTGGCACAGGACCGCTTAGCATGGCATGCCCACATAAGAAAAGGTGCTGTGCTCTGTGAGCAAAGCAGAATTGAGACAACACAAAGTAAACGCAGGATGCACCAATTTGGGATATCCACCTCAAATATTCAAATGGACTATCTGTGCCCAACCTGTGGCAGAGCATTCTGAGTTATATTGGTCTGATCAGCCACAGCTGGACACACTGAAATTTCACTTTACTATGGTGATGTCATTTTGGCCCTCTTCGAAGACAAAGGAAAACAAGCAGATTAACAAAAGGGAGTGTTTAATCTTTTCAGGACAGGATAGCTTTCCCAGTGTACAAAATAGCATGGAATCATGTTTTTCACACAACAGCAAAAAGCTCATAGCAACAGACAAGGCAGTCAACAATCATTTATTGTCTTTTCTCTGTCCAAATTTCTCTCTGTCTCTGACTCTCTGTCTCTGTGTCTCTATCTCTTTCTTTCTCTGTCTTTCTTTCTGTTTCTCTCTGTCTCTGTCTCTCTCTCTATCTCTTTCTCTCCCCACTTCCCTCCCTCTCTGTCTTTCCATCTTCTCTCTCTTGCTTTCTCTTGCTTTCTCACATTCTCTTCCTTTTTCTTCTACTTTTCTCTTTCTTCCCCTATCCCTCTGTGTAACACACTCTTTCCTAGATGGTGGTCAATCAACCCAATTTCCAAGTTCACTTGTTGAAATTACAGAGTAGGACCTGTTGTTGTAAATGGAGCCAGATAGAGAGTCAAATTCATTTCTAGTTGACACACACATTGGCCTGACTTAGCAACTCTTTATGGATCCTTGGGATTGGGGGAGGGAGGGTTTGTGTTGAAGATGAGTGGTGACAGAAACAGGAGGAGCCACCTATTCTGTGGACTATAAAGTGACCGCAGAAGAAGAAACAATTCCACTCTTTTGGAGAATATCCAGTGTTTTATCTCCCCTTCCCCCCAAACAGAGGCAATGATAACTGCAGCATATGGTAGCTAGAAATATGGTTACCTGGGTGAACCTAAGCCCCCAGCTGCTACTGCAGATGCTTTCTGGACTTTTTTTCTTTTCCCCTTCAAATGATCTTGGACTCACTCCATTTATTTATGCATATTCTGTATCCCTCCTCCAGCAGAAAACAAGTTCCTTCAATTTCATTGAAGAGAAGCTGATTATATGCCTATGATGTACCAGGCACAGTGCTAGGGGCTGGTGATAACCAAGACAAAAATAAGACATCCCTGGGTCTCGAGTTTTCAATATGCTGGGGAAGGGGGAAGACACACACAACATATACACAGACAAGCAGAGGCAGCTAGCAGGTACAGTGGGAAGAGTCAGGGAGATCTGAACTAAAATCTGCCACCAGATGTTTATTACTGTGTGACCCAGGCTAAGTCACTTAACCTCCATCTGTCTATAAATAGGGAGTATAATGGCATCTTCCTCCCAAGATTGCAGTCAGGACAAAATGAGATAAATCCGTAAAGTGTTTTATAAACCTTAAGGTCTTATAAAAATGCTAGCTATATTTAGTAATACTATAAGTAAATTCCATATGTACATATATATACACATGTGTATATATATATATATATATATATATGTATGTATGTATGTAAGAGGTTAGACTTAAGCAAATGGTTGAGGTTACTAGGGGATCTAATTGTAAAGGGGAAAGTCTTCATACACAAAATAGACCTCTCTCCTCCTAGAAAGGGCCATAATTTGAATAGTTCAATTGAATATGAAGAGGTTAACTAGACAATGAATTTGTCTCCAAGGTTGGAGTGCATTCAGACCTTTGACCCTAGCACTCATCTCCATAAGATTCTCAGCAGACTATGGGAGGTAGAACCAACTGTCACACTAAAGGGGCATGATATGACTAAAAGAGAGAAGCAGGAAGAATTGTGGAATGGGGAGGCCATGCTTATTCCATCCGATTAAGGTGCTGAAGGAACCAAAGGGAAGAGGCCTTTGTGTAACCAAAACTAATAGTCTCTGACTGAGCTGGAAGAGCCCTGTAGCACTCCAGCTAAAATGGGCAAGCACAGTCATGAGCTGGGGTATAGTACTACCCTACCAGGCCAATGCCTGGAGATGGAAAAGATGGCATGAACCCATTGAAGCAGTGATTGGCAGGCCACTGCCCAGCCCAACAAGCCATCCAAACTGAGTGACTGATCCAAGGCCAATACCATACCCCTAATACTATACCCCTACCATCCCTGCCACAAATGCTTGGAAGATTGCCCCAGGGAAGAAAGAGCACCAAGAACCTATAGTTCTAGCCTCATGAATTTCCTCAGCTGAGTGTATTCCTTCCCTATACTTCAGAACTCCTGTAATTCTCAGTTCATGCCCACTCTCCCCCAACTCCCAGACTCTGAGTGTATCCTTGGAAGAGTGTACCTCCAGTTAACATGAAACATAGACAGCACATTGCCCATCACATAATAAGTGCTTGAGAAAGGTTCCTTGACTGACTGATGTAGAAAACACTCTTTACTCCTGGATTTGCTACAGCATTGGAGTAAATGTTTTTGCTAAAGAACTAGATCTATTTCATTAAGAGGAAGAAGAACAGTAGTTACCCCTAGTACTGATGGAGCTGTGGGACCTGAATCCCCAAAGAGAAAAGATCATGTCTTTGAAAGCAACCCAGTCCCTGAAGTTTTCCATATGTTTCAGCAGCCCAGATCACTGGTGCCTCCATCCTAGGTAACTAGTCTATCCAGACGACCTTGATTATTTAATTAGCTTCCTTGATACTCCTTAATTCCATCTAGGTCTTTCTACTGTTGCACCTGGCCCATTCCAAGCTATTTACCACTCCTTAATTCCATCAAAATCTGTTCCCTGACCCTATTTCTCTTTTCTGTATACACTAAACATCAAATTCTCAGATTCACTAGGAACTCTGAAGTTCCTCTAAGCTTTACAGTACTACAGATTCTCTAAGAATGCCCTCCTCCTATGAGCATTACAATGAACCTTGCCACCTTGACGGAAAGAAAGCTTGAGTGTTTGAATTCTTTCCAGGGATACTGGCCCTGTACCTTTACATTTCGGGGTTCCCAGCACCCCAAATCACAACTAAACCATGAAAGAACTAGCAACTATCCTTCTGGGCACTCAGCCTAGATGTACCAGTAGAAGGCCAGCATGGAAGCTTGGAGAAGATTGGAGAAGAATGTTATATTTACAAAGTCCATACAAAGTTATTTGTTCAGAGTGGGAACAATGATGATGATGAGGATGATGATGAGGATGAGGATGATGATGATGATGATGATGATGATGATGATGATGATGATGGCTAGTACTTATATAGCACCTACTATGTGCCAGACACTATGCGAAATACTTTTCAAAAATTATCACATTTGACCCTCGTAACCACCCTGACAGACACATGCAGTTATTATTCTCATTTTACAGACAAGGAAACTGAGGCACCCTGAAATTGTGACAACTTCAAGGTGTGAGGAAAGGTATCACCTGGGAATCAGAAACTGTGTTTCAAGTGCATCTTTATATCCTGAAGACTTAGCATGGTCCCTCACACATGGCAGGTCTTCAGAAACATGCGTTGAGTTGAATTAGATTGTTCCATGTAGGGGGAAGGAGATGTCTATGTGCATACAAGCAAGCTCCACCATCCAGAAGACCCTCTCCCTACTAGCCTCAGCTTTGTCCAATCATCTGTTTGGTTGGGGGAGGGGAATGGTAATAGATGGGGTGCAGATATACCTGATTTTTTCCTTAATGTAATAATGTAAGAGCTTTTCTCACAACAACCCTGAGATGGAAATACAGGACATACTTTTTGATTTATGGTTAATTTACTTACATGAGGTCCCAGTCCCTAAGAAGAATCAGAACTATGACTGGAAGCCACATCTCCTGACCCCACGGCCCTCTCTCTCCATCCCCCTTTTCTGTCTGAGGAGTATCAGTTTGTCTCCTCTGGAACTATAGGAGTAAGAAAGTCTAGAGGACTCTGTCACATCCTGGAACACAGATCTTCCTCCTGGGGATTTTTCTTTAGGTCTGGATAATGGCTGTGCTGTGCTATTTCATGGCATTAAGCTGTCATTCTCAACACGAGTTTGGATTCTTTAAATGCAATGGAGGCTCTATGAATAACGTGTCATGGAATTTCAGGATGGGGTAGCTAAGTGGCTCTTCAGTGGGTAGAGTACTGGACCTGGAGTCAGGAGAACCAGGGTTCAAATCCAACCTCAGATGCTTATTAGCTGTATTACAATGGACAAGTCACTTAATCTCTGTTTGCCTCAGTTTCCTCGTGTAAAATGGGCATCCTGGAAAAGAAAATGGCAAAGCATTCTACTATTTTTGTCAAGAAAACACCATTAAAGTGGGGTCATGAAAAGTCAGATACAACTAAATGAATTAACAACAATAAAAGTTTCATAATGAGCTTTCTCTTTTCAATTACTCCTTAAATTTGTCCCTTTTAACCCATCCCCAAACTTACTCATGTTTTTATAAAGCAGTCTCTTTCTTTGTAGTTTGGTTTTGTCCAAATAGATGTTAAACTCTGTGATGGTAGGAATGGTGTGCCAATTGTCTTTGTGCCTTGCTCAGTGTCCAACTCAATCCTGAGTTACCCAACAAAATTTCTTGAAGGTAAAGCTTGAGTTGATCCCTCTGGTTCCCAGGTAATAGTTCCCAAGTGTAGGTAATAGGATGATTGAATGACTGTTTTAGGTCTGTGAGCAGCTTCACAGTACATCTAGTCCAAAAATTCTTAGTTTGGGGTCCATGGACCCTCAAAGGAGAAATGGATAGAGTTCAGGGAATCCATGAATTTAGATAGGGGGAAATTACATCTTTCTTCCAATATAATTAATTTCTTTTGTAATCCTTTGTGTTTTATTTTATCCATTTAACAATGTGATTCTGAGAAGAGGTCCATAGACTTCACTCAAGAACTGGAGGGATCCATCACACACAGACACACACACATACTTAAGAACTCCTGATCTAGTCCAACACTTGCATTTAACAAAGTAACTGAAGCCCAGAGAGGTTAATCAATTTGTCTGACATCACACAGCTACGTTAATGGTAGAGAAAGAACTCAAACAGCTTCTCTGAATTTAGGTTTTCACTAGTCATATAAAGACACTGAGGCTCAGAGTAAATGACTTGCCCAAGGTCATGGAGTATTTGAATAGAGAAGTTAAGATGTGAATTCAGGGCTTCTGATTCCAAATTATAACCCTTCCACTCCACTCCATTTTGAACATGTGTCTTCATTTTATATTGATTTCTCCTCTTCACAAAACACCAGAAAAAGACCAATGCTGTCTTCCTCTCCATGTATATAGCCCTTGGTATATACTTTTTCACACAATGGTTCCTTTGAGGAAGAATTACAGCTGTTCAAGCTAAGCCTCTGTGACCCCTGGTCAGAAATGCCATGATGAGAATTCTAGTATGGGTAGAAAGGTAGAGAACTTGGGGTTCAAAGGACGTGAATTGTTCTGGTTTCAGTTAAGCTCTGGGCACCATGGTAACTTTGGTCAGTATATCTCACCCCTTTGCCCTCAGTTTCCTCCTCTAAAATGAGAAGTTTGCACCCCATCGGGTGCAATGCAGGTCTTCTCCACCTCTGAAAGTCTATGATTCTAGGGCAGCACCCTTGACATGCTGACACAAATTTGCATGATATGTGAGGTGGGTGGAGGATGAATGAGGATGATGAGATAACAGAGTGGACCCCAGGGTAGTTGAAGCTGAATAGGAAAGGGAGGATAGTGGTTAGAATATAGCCTTCCCTCATGAGACCTTTAGCTGCTGCATCTGTTCTGAGGTTCTAGCAAGAAGCTAGAGAATTTTCCCATCCAGGTTGTGAACATCTCAAGAAGTCTGGAAACTGGGAAACCTTCAGGATCTACAAACAAGACCTGATGCACTGAGCATAGAGATCACTGGAATTGTTATGAATGGAAATCGAACTGTCCTGGTATAGCTGAACCAGAAATGTCAGCAAGAGAGATTTCTGTGAAGATGACATCATTATTTCAATGTAATTGGTTTCTTTTTGGAATCCTTATTGTATGCATTTAGCAATGTTTTTCTGATAAGTGGTGCATAGACTTCCCCAGAGCCCCAGGCAGTAAAGCTGCTGTACCTTCTGCAGTGATGGGGCATGAGTGTTTCCCAAGCCTAGCTGCTCCTATCTCCTGTTGTCCAGCAATGGAAGTGACTTGGGTTGGGAGATTTGACTTTGCAGTTGAATGATAAGGTAAGACCTGATGCTGACTTACGTTGAAATTTCTGTTGTATTGTGCATTATTACTTTAAATGTTTGTTGTAACAATGCCTGAAGGATTGAAAACATAGAAAACAACAGAAGTGGTGAGGACAAGGTAGGAAGGGGAAGTCCATGAAGAAGGCCAGGAAACTCGCTTCATAGGAGTCATGATCTGCTTGGAGAATCTCTAGCCCAATTCCTTAGAAAAGTCAAAAGGCTCACATAGTGGGAGAGTTAATGGGACAGGACAATCTGGTCTTTGGGATCCAGGGACTGTTTCGGGATTACCCAAGAGCACACTCTGGTGTTATGTGGTACACAAGACAGGTGGGCTAGCCCCTTGAAGACTCTTCCAGGACCTTGCTCAAGATCTGGGTCAGGTGGGACCACACAGTGCCCCCTATCTATTAAAAATCTTTGAGAAAGTAGAGGAGATGATGGGACTTGTTCAAGGGCATTGAGAAAGTCAAAGCTAGGACTCACATCTCTTAATTCCCAGATTTCTGTTCTTTTCACCCTGGCAGGCCATGATTTAGAACCGATGATGAATATAAGTAGGTATGCATACACATGCATACATACATACAAATATATGTGATGTATATATGTATGCCGGTATTATATAAATATGTGTGAGTGTGTATTGGACACAAAGGAATTCCAATTGTTGTGTCCAATTCTTTGTGACCTCATGGGGGTTTTCTTGGCAAAGACAATGGATTTGCCGTTTCCTTCTCCAGCTTATTTTAGATGAGGAAACTGAGGCAAACAGGGTTAAGTGACTTGCACAGGGTCACACAGCTAGTAAGTGTCTGAGGCCATATTTGAACTTACCAAGAAGAGTCTTCCTGACTTTTGGCCCTGCACTCTATCCACTGCATCACCTAGATGCTTTAACCTGTTTTAGAGTTAGGGAAACTGAGGCAGACTGAGATTAAGTGACTTGTCCAAAATCACACAGCTAGTAAGTGTTTGAGGCTGGATTTGGCCTTGACTTCCTGATTCTAGGTCCAGTGCTCTACCCACTGAGCCACTGAGCCACCTAGTATTTGTATCTGTTTGTGTTATATGTGCGTATACTATCCAAGAGTATATGTATGTGTGTGTGTATATATATGTATACACACACATACATATATACATATACACATATAAATATAGGTGTTTATGTTAGGTGAATATTGTCTATTATATAGGCATTTATCTATACAAATACCTGTGCAGGCGTGTGTGTGACACATACATATACATGCATTTATATGTATATGTGGATATGTGGATATTTATGAGTACATACGTAGATCATATCATATCATGGTACATTAACCTGTCTAGTAAATTCATTGTAACTTGGAAGCTTCCTTTTCAATTTTGCCTATACATTCTATACTCTTGTCTATCCTGCCTCAAACATAAGTCACTTAAAGCCTCAGTTTCCTCATCAGTAAAATGAGAGGGTTGGCCTCTTGTGTCTTACCTCTATGATCCTCTTCCTCCTCTGCTTTCCTGCAGCATTCATGTTATGACAAACACCTCTCACATAGACAATAGACTAGAGTCTGAGAGACTCCCAGTTGGCCTCCCAGCCCACCCTCCACACAGCTGCCCAAATAATCTTCCTAAGTACAAGTGTGGACATTTCCCTCCCTGCTCAAGAAGTGTCCAGGGTCTTCCTATCTAGAATAAAATGCAAAATCCTCTTGTATTGGCATAGCCTGGGGTTAGTACCTGGTAAGCTCTTAAAGCTTTTGCCTTCATCCATCTTGGCCTCTCCCTTTCTAGCCCCAGCCTGCCCTTCCTGCTGCTCCTCTTCCTCAGCTTCGCTTGGAGTCATCCAGATGTACCTGCTCACAATTCTCTGAATGTCCTACAGACTTTCCCTCTTCAGCACCTCCTTTAGGGCTCAAGGCAGGTGCCATGTCCTGGAGATCTCTCAGGAAGTGCCTGGCTGTTAGCCTCTCTCTCTTCAAAGGAGGCTGTGTCTCTTGATCTCACATGGCCCTTCTCCATACTAGAGCACAAACTTCCTGAGGACAGGCACTGTTGCCATTTTTTTGCCCCAGTATCACCTCTAGCAAGGTGCCAGGACACAGAACTCCTTGGATTGCCCAGAGGCAACTGAGTCAACCCTAACAGAAACAGGGCTACTATCATCCTGGGAATCCAAGTGGGATACACAATGCTTAGTTTTCAACTTTATTGTAGTCTATGTTTTGTTGTATTTTATTTTATTTTGATAATATTTTCCAATGGCATTTTAATTGAGTTCCTTCTCCTAGGAGCGTTTGGGGCCAAGTTGCTGTATATTTGATGCCTCTGCTCTGAGGGATCTCAGAGACCCCTTTACACTTTTATAACCTTTACCCAAAGGAAAGAGCTGAGGTTCAGAGGATGGAAGTGACTTACCCAAAGCCACACAGCTACTTAATGTCAGAAGTAGGATTAGAACCTAGGCCTTCCTGACCCCACATGCAGCAGTCTGTCCAACTTTGAGCAAGGTCATAGATTAAGATCTTGAAGCCACCTCAGAGGTAGAGTCCAGTCACCTTATTTTACTGAGGGACCCCAAGGAGGGTCATGACTTGCCCAAGGTCACCTAGAGGTGACCCTGATCTAGCATTCTCTCTACTCTGCATTCTTGCACAAGGTAGGAGGTGACACTCCCTCACTGGACCCAGGCTGACCAGAAAGATAGCAATCCTTGGTCATCTACCCTAGGCTTTGTTCCCAAATCCTATCCCCCAATCAGGTAATCTACCTCTGTGCTCTCCCACCCCAGGACTGAGTGTAGCCAGGTCTAGGATGGTCATGTGACTCTCGTTCCCTGGCCATACCAAAAGCTTTGGCTCCAGAGGACGGGAGGGTCAAGTCTGGCCAATGAACAGAGTGAGAACACTCTCCCAGGCACAGTACTATGAGCTAGGAGGAGCTGGATGAGACTACTGGACTTTCTCTCCAGGGAGTACCCCCAGGGTCAGAGGGAGAGAGAAGTCCTGATTCTCCTGGAAGTTAGTTCTGAGGTCTCCTCTCTCTGTGCAGCTCTGTTGGCAGACTGCCCATAAACCAAACTGAGTGTTTATATGGAGAGCACAGAAGGGGCCTGCTGGGAGTTTTCTAATGAAGGATGAGGAGAAGCTGGTTTGGGAGAAGACACTGATCCTGGGAGTCTGAAAGTAAACACAAAGCAGGCCTCTGGGGGCCTTGTAAGCCAATGCCATCCTAGCCCTCCTTGAGACGTCAACCAGACTTACTTCTCCTCTCCCCCAACAGCTGTCCTCTGTTTAGCTGACCATTTGTCAGTCCAATCTAGAGGCCATTTATTAAGTGCCTACCATTTGCAGAGTATTGGGCTAGATTCTGGGGTTCCTAACCAAACAGGGAAAATCCCAAATACTGTCCTCAAGGGAGGAGGGGGAGCCATATACTATATGGCCATGCCATAGGAGACAATCAAAGAGCATTTGGCAAACACCTGTAATATGTCAGTCTCCAAATAGGCAACGGGGTCACAAAGACAAAGTTATAACCACCCCTGCCCTCAAGAGACTTATATTCTACAGGAATGAATGCCATGAATATCTAGGCCAGATCAATCAGTCAAGGGGTATTTTTAAGACCAGGAGCTGTGCATGGTGCTAAGGCCGCAAAAACCAAATTAGATTGACCCTGACTGGGGAAGCAAGACCGATACCCCTGCTCTGTGAGGTTCAGTTAGGAGGCAATTAGGAAGCTTAGCTTGGAGGAAGGAAAACTCAAGGGGTCATAACTTGGTAGCATCTTCAAGAATTTGAAGAGGGGTTGATGCTATTCTGCGTAGACCCAGAGGACAGAACCTGGAGCCAAGGGCAGAACTGAAAAGAAGTGTATTTTATTTTGGATAAGGGTCTCCCAAAGACAAATTGACCTCCAGGGAAAATGGGAAGTTTTGTCTTCCTAGAGGGTTGGAGACAAAGGCTGGAAAATTGCCTAGTGGGGGCATTGTAGTGAGATTCATTTTTCAGGTATGGTTTGGCCTAGATAAATAGTTTGGCAGATCACTTATCCTCTTCAGCCTCTATATTCTCATCTGTAAAATAGGGTCAGCAAAGTATCTATAGTGCTGACCTCACAAGGTTGTTGTGAGACTCTAATGATATCAATACCATGGTAAGGGTCAACGGATCTCTGAGCCTAAATGAATGAGAGCTTTCTTGGGCATCTTTAGCATTTCTTGATACCTACCACCTGGCCCAGACCAGCTCCTTTAGGACTGGCTCACTACCAAGGCTTCTGATTCTCAAGTCCTGGAGGTAAATGGGATTAGAACAGGGAGTGAAAGGGGGACTTTCCTTCCCTCCTCCTGGCAGGGATAGTAGGTAACTACACCCCATAAGTTCTCACCTGATTGGGGTCCTGCAGGGAGGGGAAGGTGGGAAGGACTGGAGATCAGATTTCCAATTTAAAACTCTAGAGAAGAGTAGTCAGGGTGCTCACACTGAAAGATGGCATGCTGGAGTGCAAAGAGAATTCAATTTCAAGTCGAAGGATCTCGGCTCAAATCCAAGACTGGCTGCTTCCTAGCCGACTCTACGTGACTTTAAGCGAGCCCCTTAAGTTGTCTGGCTTTCAGCTTCCTCACTTGTATGCTGAGCCTTGGCCCTCTCAACCCTAAGTCATAAGAAGGAGCAAAATCCACCCCACAATGGCTAAGTATTGTATGAATGTGTTGAGCTGCTTTGCAAATTGTAGATGTCCCTCCCAAATTTGCATTTTTCAAATTCCTCCCAAGTGCATCTGGAATAAATTAGAAATGGGTCAGACGGGTTCAGACAATATTTGGGTAGCCCTGGACACAGGAGCACTAAGTCGTTCTCCTCACTCCCCTGCCAAGTCAAAGACTTGCTGAGAGCTCTTTTGTGTCCCAGCAGTGACTGACAACAGAGAGGGCAGGTGGCGGTGGGTCTGCTCAAAGCATACTCATCCCCACTGGGCTTAGGGCAAAGCCCAGTCCTTCTGGAACATCCTCCACAGTATCTTCCCTTTCCCATCCCATCCTCCAACCTCGTCCCACCTTAGGAGTTCATCAATAGATGTTGAGATTAGTTTCCTCCCCAGTGAAGTGAACTTGGACATGAACTCTACTACAAAGATGTGAGAGCCACAAGTCTGTGATATTGGCCCAATTCTTCATGATCTTCAACAAACTGGTAATACCTTTCATAAAGGAGAAGAAATTCCTACTGCCTCCTCAGCCCTTGTCTTTGCTTTCACATCAGAGCTCCACAATTCTCATTAGGATTTCACCTGAAGTGAGAGAGCAGTCCCAGGGTGGGCTCCCCCTTTTGCATCCTCCATTCTAGTCAAGCTGCTTGCTGCTTCTCATATAGAGTATTCCATTGTTTACTTCCACGTTTTGGAAATGTGGTCTGTAATGTCTAAAATTCTCCCTGACGCCTCTGACTATGGGAATCACCTATATTCCTTCCAAGCACAGTTCAAGTGGGAGAAAGAGAGAGAGAGAGAGAGAGAGAGAGAGAGAGAGAGAGAGAGAGAGAGAGAGAGAGAGAGAGATGACAGATATTTATAGAGTGTGTGTGTGCAATAATTATTTCTCTATTTACAGATAATGTTTTCCTAGTAGTTAAGAGTAAGTATTATTAAAATTTTTTTGCCTTTATACAGAGCACAGTATCTTGTATATACCAGCTGATTAGTACATGCTTTTTGCACTGACTTTTGAATTGTTGAAAGATCTAGTTAATGGCCACCCACACCATTAGCCTTGATGCTAGTCAAGGTTGACTTTTTTCCCCTCACAGCAAAAGGTGTATCCCAATTTACAGTCCCTAACATTACAGATCTCCATTATAGGGAAGGGATTAAGCATTTTTACCTGTCTCACCTAGTATGTGCTATACTGTGCTAAGTGCCTCATGATAACCTCATTTGGTTCTCACAAACCCGATGGGGATAGGTGCTGTTCTCATCAGCCTTTCACAGCTGAGCTTAAATGATTTGCCTTGGGTCACACACTAGTAAGTGTCGGAGGCTAGATTTGAACTCAAGTCTTCCTGATTCCTTGTCTGGTAAGCTATTCCCTGCACCACCTACCTGCCCAGATTTTCACTGTCTCCTTTTGGGAAGCTTCACCAAACCAAACGCGCTCATGCAATGACTGGCAAATCCTTCCTTTGGTGGAGCTCTTAGGCTCTCCTAGCTGCTCTTGTGATGTGCTCCCTGACTTCTTTGTCCTGCTGGCGCTCGCACCCTACATGGCTCTGTCCTTCCTCTCCAGCTCCCCAGACCTAATCCCCTTCAAGGTCCCACGCAGTGATGCCTTGCCTTCTTCCCAAAGTCTTCTCTGCCCAGTGTAACATTCTCTCCCTTCCTTTCTGACCTCATGAAAATTCCTGTGTTGCAGTGGACAGAACCCAGAACTAGAAACTAGTGAAGCCAAATTCTAAACTGAGTGCTGCTCTTCTCTCCCTAGCTGTTGACTTTGGTCAACTCAATGTACTTCATCAAGCCTCAGTTTCCCCAGGGCTTCCCTTCTAGCTCTCATATTCTGCCATTGAGCCTCATTAAGAATAACTGTGTCCCATGTTCTAGAATCTAATTATGTCCCATTTCTGCCTCCCATTATTCCCCAAGTGTTTCACTGCTGGCAGTCTGGCTCCTATCTTGGCTGAACGATAACTGAAGGGCCCTAGAGCATAAATGGGGCCTCCTCTCTCCCATCTTCCATCCTAAGTCACAGCCCCTCCCCCTTCCTAACTCCTTTAGATTCTCAGAGCTGCTGCCATGCCCACACCTCAGTACAATAGCCTTTTCCCAAAGGTTTCCACCTAATTGCTCCCCTCCCTTCCGTCTAATAACCACTTAGCTCCCCAAGTGTACACTGGATAAGCCACAACATGTCCCTTGTCTGGATGCTCAGCTCAAGACAAGGAACACCCATCTTTTCTCTCTGCTAACTGCCCTCCCTTCCCACCTACCTGTTCCCACCTCGCCCAGGGACTCTTGCCTCTTATCAGCCGTGTTGGGCACACCTGTTAGCAAGCATGGACAGAGAGGTGGAAGATTACTTTTCAAATGGCACCATCACATCACAGACCGTCAGTTCTGAAAAGCAGTTTAAACACCTCATCTGATCTTTCCTTCAGCAGGCAAAAAAACACTCAGAAAGGGAGCTTGACTTGCTCGAGGTCACCAAGCTCATTAGAAGGCCTCCCTACCCAGGAAGCTGCCCCAGTTATCTTTCTAAGGTCTAGAACTGACCAAGCCACTCTCCTCCTCAAAACCTCGACAGCATCATCACGGCTTCAGCCTCTGGCAGTCTAGTGAAGGCTACGGATGCCTTCTCAGAACGATCTTTTTATTGATGGCTTTTGTTTTTACATCAATATTTTTTTCTAAAATATTTTCCTACCTCTACTCCTCTCATGTAACAAAGAATTTTTTTTAAAAGAAAGAAAAATAACTAGGAGAAGAAGGCATCAACAAAACCGATCAATACACTGAAAAAATCTGGTAACATATGCAATGTTTCCCACTTATGGACTTCCCACCTCTGCAAAGGAGTGTGTGGGGCAGGGAGTTTTTTCACCTCTTCTTTGAAGTAAAGATCTGGGTCACCACTTGATACGGCTGGGGGAGATGGTAATGAGTCAAGAATGACTCCAACTCTGAACCTGGTTGACTAAAAAGATGTTGGTAGTATCAAAAAAAAAAAATGGAAATTTAGAAGAGAGATGAATTCCAGGGGAAATATACTAAGTTCTAGTTTGAATGCGTTGCAATGGAGATCCCTATGGGATATCTAGGTGGGAATGTAGGGCAGTAATTTGTGATGGAAGCCTGGAGCTGGAGGGAGAGATAAGGAAGATTTGAATGCCATCTACATGGAGTGCAATTAATCAACAAACCCTTATTAAGCACCATGTGCGGTCATTGTTCTAGATACTATAACACAAATAGAAAAGGAAAACAGCCTCTGCCCTCCAGGGGCTTATATTCCACGGTACAATGTACACAAATAGATAAATACAGGATAGTGATAGGGACTGAGCCTCTCAGTGATCTCCTTGGTAAAAGGAGTTCCCAAGTAAGTTCTTTCTACCAATACACAACAGCACTTTCTCTGCAACATATAGTCTTAGAGTTGCCTGGGACACCTAGAGGTTAGGTGACCTTCCCAAAGTCACCCAGCCAGTAAGTGTTACAAGTGGGACTTGAACTCAAGTCTGCCTGGTTCCAAGACCATTATTTTTTAATATACTACCTCTCTGTATCTTTAGAGATGACCATTGAATAAATAGAAACTACTAAGCTCACAAGGAGTATGTGAAGAGGAGAGGAAAGATGAGAACTGGAGAAGAGAAAAGAGGGCAGAAGAGGAAAGGTCCAGGGCATAGCCATAGAGTACACCCACCCATGGGATTATTGTTGGTGTTGTTATATTAATGAGAAAATTAAAAGTAATCTTAGCCTCAGAAAAAAGAAATCATGAGTGTATAGAGAGAGACGGAGAGAGAGAGAGAGAGAGAGAGAGAGAGAGGAGAGAGAGAGAGAGAGGAGGAGAGAGAGAGAAAGAGAGAGAGAGAAGAGAGAGAAGAGAGAGAGAGAGAGAGAGAGGAAGAGAGGAGAGAAGAGAGAGAGAGAGAGAGAAAGAGAGAGAGAGAGAGAGAAGAGAGAGAGAGAGAGAGAGAGAGACAGAGAGAGAGAGAGAAGAGAGGAGAGGAAAGAGAAGAGAGAGAGGAAGAGAGAGAGAGAGAGAGAGAGAGAGAGAGAGAGAGAAAGAGAGAGAGAGAGAGAGAGAGAAAGAGAGAGAGAGAGAGAGAGAAAGAGAGAGAGGAGAGAAAGAGAGAGAGAGAGAGAGAGAGAAAGAGAGAGAGAGAGAGAGAGAGAAGAGGAGAGAGAGAGAGAGAGCGAGGAGAGGAGAGAGGAGGAGAAGAGGAGAGAGAGAGAGAGAGAGAAGGAGAGAGAGAGAGAGAGAGAGAGAAGAGAGAGAGAGAGAGTCAGCTGTTACAAGGCCAAAACCAAAAGTCACCTCATGGAGCCAGACCCTCAGTAATGTGAGTATCAATTCAGCCTAACCATGTGTACTGCTCATGCCACAGATGCTTGGATGGTTCCTGCAACCGTCCTAGAATGAGGCAGGCTTTGAGGTTTAGTGGGCTTTATCACATGCCTGGAACTCCATGATGTCTCAGTCAGACATCATGGGGAAGGGGGTGGGGTTTTTCCTCTTAATGTCAGGAACCTCTGACAAACAATTCAGACCTGGAAAATCCCAACAGAGGAGCCTACACACAGGCACACCACTGAGGAAATCCTCAAACTCATGCTCCTCCTTGCATTGGAGAAAAGTTCTCTCTTTAATCGCTATGGTCAGCCATTTTAAATCAGATTAAGCTGTAAGTGGGTATACAAATTGTCAGACCCTAATGAAATTTAGGAGGAGAGAGAGAAGGAGGCAAAAATATCCAGAACTGGCTTCTTGGTTTGGGAGACTGGATTTCAAGTGGTTTAAGCTGCTCTGGGAAAACCTAAGGAACTGTGGCTTTGGATCTGGCAAGAGGAGGTAGGAAGGCAATTCATGGTGAAACCAGAGTTGGTCCCAACTGGGTAACCACACCACCTAGGAGAACCCTGGGCCCTGCCACGGAGATCTGAAAGGGTGACCGGACCGGGCTTCAGGCACGGGCAGAAAGGGTGGTATGAGGTGGAAAGGTGTCAGATTTAGAGCTAGCTGGGAAATTTTACAAATGAGGAAACTGAGACCTGGAGAGAAAGTAAGCAGCACATTCAAGATTTGAACCCAGGCCCTCTGATGGCAAATCTAGCGTTCAAACCCAGCATCAGGCTGTTCTGGCAGAAGACCTGAGTTCCAATCCTGACTGTCCAACTCACCAGCTCTATGAAACTGGGTGAAATTAATTTCATCTGAACTCTGTATAGTGGGGATAATCCTTGCATCCACATTCACATGTTTTAGTTGTTATTGTTCACAAGGAAAGACTTGGTCAATATGAAAACACTGTAGAAATGGAAATTGTTGGTATTGTTCTCAGGGCAGCTAATATTGTAATAATTATTGCTATTACACATGTAGTCTAATCATAAGAGATCTACATAGATCCCCTTGTAAAATTCAATTCTCAGTCCAATTGCAAGTCATTTATAAAGTGTCTGCTACATACTTGAACCTGTGCCTGATACGGAAAAATGAGACAAAGGGGAAATAGGCGCCATCTTCAAAGGTTTTCCATTATTCTGGGTGGAAATGGAGATGATATTTACCTGGCCTGGGTGTAATAATATCCACCCACTTGGCATGGGGCAAGAGGAGGATGCCTACAGGATTATTTCTCCTGGATTACAAGCCAATGATGTAAACAGATTCATGAATACTAAATACATAAGAGGTAGGTTTAAAGCCAAAGGAGGCTTCTTTGGTGCCTAGACGTGTGAAAGGGCAAGAATGTACTTAAGAAGCAGTGGAGAGTGATTGGCAGCTGAGCTTAGCTTTTCCTCTTGCTTAGAGTAATTTAAATAGCAGACACAAAGCATGCCAGGTTCCCAAAGAAGGAGCAAGGAATGTGACCCAGAGAGGTCTATAGGGTTTCTGTTCTCCCCTGGAATGAATCTGAAGGCACAAGATCTCTGAATGGATATTGAACAGGGAGCCACAGAGAATGAGATAGAGAGAGGGAGACAGAGACAGAGACAAAGAGACAGACAAAAAGACAGAGAGAGGGAATGAGAACGAGAGACATCTAGAAAATAAGAGTCTATGGTCACCATACGCGCCCGTGGCCAGGATTTCCTATAGAAAAATGAAATCTATAGATTTCCTATAGAGCTATATTTATAGCTCTAAACCCTGAGAAGAAGAAAGCCAGAAGCTACCAGCTTTTGTGGTTGTCTGGTCCTATCCAACTCCTTGCGACACATTTGGGGTTTTTTGGCAAAGATATTGGAGTGTTTGCCATTTCTTTCTCCAGCTCATTTTACAGATGAGAAAATTGAGGGAAAAAAAGGTTAAGTGACTTTCCCAAGGTCACACAGCGTCTGAGGCCAGACTCACCAGAGAGAGTCTTCTTAACTCTGGGCCATGCATTCTATCCCCTGTGCCACCTAGTAGCTCTTGACAATACCAACTAGCTAGGAGTATCTCTTCTCTTTGTTCCCAAGAACTTGCAGCCTAGACCAAGGAAGTATTGAGAAAGAAAAGTGTTTTCTAACTTGGGAATAGCCAGAGCTGGGGAAGGTGAGAAGGGAGGGGAGGACTAGGTAGCAATTCACACCTCTGAATCTACTGGAATGAACATTGTAGTGCTGATGGATTCAGGTCTCTCTGGTCTCATAGCCTGTGCTTCATAGTGACTCTGTTAAAAATCTCTGGCTGTGGTAGTGGTTTGGGTGAAGAAGGAACGGACAATCTTACCCTATGAGCAATAGAAGCTTCCCCATTCTTGCTCTCTCAGTCAGGGCCCAGAGGATTCCAGTCTCCAGTGAAGAACAGAGTCCTCCATCAAGTGATTGGTCTTTAGCCTCTTTGCTTGTTTTGTTTTGTTTTTGCATGTTATTTTACTAACCATTACTGCTTCCTAAATTTGCAGACCTGCTAGCTAGGTCTTAATCCAGATCATGTCCATTTTTCCCAATAATGACCAAACAAAATCCTCTGGGGTTCAAGTTTCTGTTTTGTGAATTTTTCCCATTGGCCTATGCAAATAAGTAGTCAAAGAAAAGAGATAACAATAAAGAAGGTCTCTTCTAGGCACTATTTCTTTTCAGCTAACTTCTTTGTGAATTCCTGGTCCTTCCATATGCAAATGACTACGCTTAAGGTCTGAAAGGGTCTTTGTCCTACACTCTAACAGAACAGACAGTCATCTGCAGATGAGTGATCCTCTGAGCCATAATGCTTCACAGTTATGTCCAGAACTAGTGCCCAAGCTCTGGGCAAACCTACTTGGGATCATAGATTCGGAGCTAAAAGTTACTTTAGGGGTCAGGAATTCCAGTCTCTCCTTTTAGAGATGAGGAAGCAGAGGCACAGAGAGATTAAATATCTTTCCCAGGTTCACATATCTAGTTAGTATCTGAGGCAAGATTTGAACTCAGGTCTTCCTGATCCTACCTAGTGCACTCTACTGCATCCTTTACTTGTAAGGAGTTTTGCTTGGGAGATAGGACCTGACCCCAATTTCTCTCTAAAACATTATTTTCAATGGTTACCTCCTTTTAAGTAGTTCTCAGGTAATAAGAAGACACAGGACTTGGAGTCAGACACCCTTTGAGTCTGCTAATTTCCAACTATTTAATTCTGATTGGGCGAGTTACTTTCCCTATCTGGGGCTTAGTTTCATCAACTGTGAATTGGGAATGATTATAGTTGTGCCACCTACCTCAGAAGGTTGTGGTGAGAAAATTACCTTATACGCAGTAATGCAATGCAAACATGGGAATGTCGGATGTTAGGTCTTCTCCAGTCTCCACACAGACACTGTATTTGGAAGTGTACCATTGCACTCCCAGCATCATCCATGTTGCTATCTTTAGCACCCACAGGTGCCTGGCAAACTCTCATTCTCTTTTCATCAAACCAACTTTCAGGAAAGCACTGTTGATCCCTAATAGCATCATCATCCCAGGATGCTCAGATCTAAAGCAGCTATGTAAAGCAGAAACTGGTACGGCTGGGTTTAGAAACCCACCAACAGTCATTCAGTCAACAAACATTCAGTAAGCATGTACTATGTATCAGACACTGTGCTAAGTGCTAGAAACACAAAGAATTGTGATATACATTAAGGAATTAAAGTAGGTGGGAGATAGTCCATCAAGTTAGAGTGAAACTTCCCTTAGATCTTTACATTATGATACCTTATGTTTTCAGACTCAGTTAAATCCACTATCTTCAAGAGAAGATGCACACAGGACCAGTAAGTTCTAGTACCATGGAGAGCTCTAAAGAGGGCCACCATTGCCTCAACTTCACCCTCATGTTTAAAGATGCCCTTTCCTTTAAGGTGGGACACTGTAGATACTGACAGGTGTTGGTAAGCTGGGTCATATGAATATGTGTTATGAAAGAGAGTCACACACTGCACATGAATTTGGCCTTCAGCCTGAGAGGCTGAGAGTCCTTCCATGGACTCAAGTGATTTGGCCTACTTGAGGCTAGTCTGAACGAGTCTGATATCCACTTATTCCACTATTACCTTCATTGACCCAGAAACCTTTTGTGGCTGCACCAGGAGTCCCAGGATCCAGAAAGTGAGAAACACTTAGGAAGAAAGCAAAATTTTCCTAACTAACTTTCTTAGCACCAAGATGATCCACAGCATCCCCAGCTATCACTAATTGTCTTGACATTTTTGTCTTGGTTCTGAAGGAGAGACTGGCAACTTCATGAAACCTGGCCTTCCTTAAATCCAATTTATGTATGAATCAAGCCATGACCTGTATCATTTTATCATTTTAACCTAATTCAAAGTCCTATAGTAGCAGATAAAAGATAAAACAGCAGGTCGTCATGATCCTGCACACAGGAGGTCCAGGCCATAGGGTCACCTTCTCACTGGGCTGAAGCTGCAGTGGGATTTGACAGCCCCCTGGATATCTGAGCAGCCTTTTTTGAGGACTATGCTGCTCACCTCTTGGTGTGAGGAAAGGGCTAGAAAAGGTGTCCTAAAAATGATCTGTTTCACACAACCCTGATTACTTTCCACAGCAGGCAAGGATCCAACCCAGGGTTTGAAACACACACACACACACACACACACACACACACAAATGTACACAAAAACTTTTGCAAAGATGATTCCACTCACCACTTGTACATGGAATGTGTTTATGGACAACAGAGAATTCAGCATGTATCTCAACCAAATAGCAGCCCTGCATGAGACATGGCTGGCAAATGAAGGCCAATTTACCAAAGCTGGAGCTGGAGACACATTTTTCTCGAGTGGCCAAAGGGAAGGGGGTAGGTTTGAAGCTGGGGTATGTTTTACCATCAAAACTAATCTAGTCAACAAGCTTGCATGCTTCCCAAAGTCATGAAGAACAGATTCATGACAATGATATCGACACTTGAAGGACTCAACATTGAAAACAAAGAGCACCATCCTCAGTGCCTATGCTCCCCAGGATGAACCCTGATGAGGTTAAAGAAAAATGTTATGAAGACTTGGGGACCATCATCAGTAATATGCCAAAAGAGGACAAGCTTAAAATTCTAGGTGACTTAAATGACAGAACAGGCATAGATGATCAGACGCAGCAGGAAGTCCGTGGGAGGAATGAAGTCAGGAACAGCAACAGCAATGGTCACTTACTCCTGAAGACTTGGGCATCTCATGACTTCCTCATCACCAACACTGTCTTCCATTTACCTAAATTCAATAAAACTTTGTGAATGCACCCTCACAGCCAACACTGGCGTTTTATAGACTGTATCATTGGAAGAAGAAGAGATAGAGGGGATATAAGAATGATGAAGGCTATGTGTGGCTCAGACTGATCATAGACTTATCCTTCAAAGCTAAACATTCACATTCAATGAAACCAGCAGAGCTAAGGCAAGGCAACTATCAAAAGACTTCATGTGGCAGCTTAGAGTACCTGCCTGTGAACAGTTCATTGCTAACTTGGAGGAAAAGTGAGGCAACACAAAGTTGGTAACAGTGGAGCAAAAAGGAAGTGAACAGCTTTCAGAGATTTGCTGTACAGGATCACAGTTACTCATCTGGACCAAAACACACACACACACACACACACACACACATACACACACACACACACACACACACACACACACACACACACACACACACACACATGAAGACTGGTTTAACAAAAATGACCAGGAAATCCAGAAGCCAGCCTAGCTCAATGTTTGGGAGGCTCTGAAGGAAAGCTTGGAAGAGAAGAGGTATGAGACTGCCTATCAGAATGAAGGCCTAAGCAGCTGTTGTGCTGACCTCATGGTTGTATGCGTGTGAAATCTGGACAGTCTACCAGCACTGTGCCACGAAACTGAATCTCTTCCATTTGAATTGCCTTAGGAAGACTCTGAAGATCACCTGGCAGAATAAGGTACCTGACACTGGGTCCTTTCTTGAGCTGAGCTGCCAAGCATTTTAAACTCTATTGCAGAGAGTGTAACTCCGATGGTCTGGCCATGTTGTTCAAATGCCAAATGTACATTTACTACGGAGAACTTACACTAGGCAAGTGCTCACATGAAGGTCAGAAGTACATGGATGTGCTCAAGGTCTCTCTGAAGACATATGGGAGATATAGGAGACAGACACAGGACAGCTTTGCAAGATGTGCCCTCATCAAAGAAGGCACTGTACTCTATGAGCAAAACAGAATTGCAATAGCTTAAAAGAAATGGGAGGTGTGCAGATTGAGAACCCTCTCCACTCCAAATGTTCATGTGGCCTGTTTGGGCCTGACCTGTGGTAGAGCTTTCCGAGCTTATATGGGTCTAATCCCCAAATTCAGAAACACTGTACTTTGACCCCAACATAGTGATGTCATGTCAGTTCTCTTCGAAAATGAAGGAGATCAACAAGGAAATGTAGACAAGCTGAACCCAAGGTAGTTTAGGGAGGGTGGACTCTAGCACCTTGGGGAACCAAGGGAGATTTCATGAAGAAGATAGCTCTTGAATTTTGAGTAAAAGCAGTGATTGCAAGAGGAACAGGTGAAGAGGAGTTCCCTTCTCAGAGTAAGGGACAGCTAACTATTACAAAAGCAGAGCATCAAACTTGAGCCCTGTGTGTGGAGGCGGCAAATAGGCCAGCTTGGCTGGGACATGGGCAAGGAGAGAGAACCAAAAGATGATTGGAAAGCTAAGAAGGGACAAGGTTGTGAAGAGCTTTCAGTATCAAGTGGTGTTTATGTTGGATCCTAAAGGCAATCAGGAGCCACTAGAGGTGGTGGAACAAAGGCGAGGAGCGATAATTAGATGTGTGCTTTATGATGAAGGGCATGTCAGCCTGGACATGGATTCCAATCCTGCCTTCCTCACATGTTATCTGTTGCGCCCTTTTCTAAAACTGTCTTTTTCCCTACCTACCTCACACTTCCCTTTGCTACAGAAATAGAAATGACTTAGCGATACTGATGCACATCAGGAAGCCCAAGATGTGAACCTCTATACCCATCAGCTAGGGACGGCTAGGGGCGCCATAGTGGATAGAGTGCCATGACTCGGTGGAATCCTGAAAGCTCATCTTCCTGAGTTCAAATTTATCTGAGACACTTATTGTAGCTGTGTGACCCTGGGCAAGTCACTTCACCCTGTTTGCCTCAATTTCCTCATCTGTAAAATGGCAAATGGCAAACTACTCCAGTGTCTTTGCCAAGAAAACTCCAAATAGGGTCATGAAGATTCAGACTCAGCTGAACATCCAGCACAATTCCTCTTTGGCTTTTTCTTTTCTTCCCACCTTTGCGGCTCTCTTCATCCTGTCACCTTCTTTTGTTATCCAGGAAGCATTTAATAAATGCTTCTTTACTTGAGTCTTCTTCCTTCTTTTTCCCTCCTCTATGTATGTTTGCTCCTTTCTACATCAACTTCCCTGTATATACTCATGCATTCACACACACATACACACACACATACACACACATACACACACATATACACACACACACATACTCACACATACACACACACACATACACACACACACACACACACACACACACACACACAAAAAAAACTTTTGCCCAGAGAGGGAGGCAACTTATACCAAGTGACTGGTACTTTGTCATTATTTTCTACTGATGGAAAGTGGGCTAGTACAATATCTTAACACTCCAGCAGATATGTGATCTCCCTGATGTGTGTGCCTCCTCCCAGATTGCTGCTGGTCAGTACCTTCCCATCCTGTGAGATTTTAGTCAGTATCTTCCCAGAACCCTCCACAAGAGATCCACCCCATATACCTTCTTGTTACTTACCTACATTGCTACAGAGCCCTCTGTCTTGTGATTGGTTCACAGGTTGAGAACTGGAAGGGATAGTGAAAGTCATTTAGTACATTCTCCTCATTTACAATTAAAGAATCCCAAGGCCAGAGGGATTAAGTAACCTCCCCAGGTTGACACAGCCAGTAAGTAAGAGGTAACTTTCAAAGCCAGATCTCTCCTCACTTTTTTCCACCAATGTAATGCATATGTGTCTTAATAAGCCAACAAAGGATGGCCTTGGTTTTCTGAGTTAAATATTAATTTTCTCTACATTGATTTCTAATACTTTCTGTTTTGTAGCTAGCCATCTCAAAACGAATACAGGAATTTTTTTTTTCTTTTGGCTAGGACAGTTCTGGCCCACATAGAAATTCCTTAGTTTGGTTAAGGAAGTAAAAAAAAAATGAACTAAATCCTCCAACCAAGCAACAGTAATCGGTTGGGGGGAGGGTGGGGGAGGTGTGGTAATCAGATTCACTAGCAAGCTTTTGCTGACTTTAAGCCCTAGATTGGTGATCCACTGTGACGTTCCAAGACAATGGAAGGACTCCATAGAGTAATCTGCCCACATCACAAGTTATTTCATCTCCTTTCTCTTCTTTTCACACTCTGATTTTGCAGTAACTAGCTCTCCCTTAGGTACCTCTTCTCTGAATCTGCTGATGTTCCCACATGATTAGGAGCCTGTTCACAGTGGAATGAAGGTTAAAGGGAAAACTCCAAAGATCCAGATCTCCAGACTTCCCTTTACTACCAGTATGACCTTGTGAAAGTCATTTCAGTTCTAAATCTGGCACTTGGTAAATAAGTAGAAATAGGAAGATCAAAAATAGGAAAATGATGTTCATTGTTATGCAAAATAAGTGTCCTCGATTGAGTCCACATAACGAAAATACAATTTTTCTCCCTGCCCCTCGTACATCTGGACCAGGTCATCTGCTAAGCACACACACAACTGCACTATATTTTATCAAATGATTTTAATAGAAAAGGTACATGATATGAACAAAAATAAATAATCTTTATCTCATATCTATCCCAGCAAATTTTACACTGCATTTGAAACGGCTTAAGATGCTGCTTTTCTCCTTTTGTTTATTCCACTTTTGAAACTGATGGCATTTTGATCCACTGTTAGATTCCCATGAATACACCATTAGACAAGTCACACCTATTCATTGCTCCAGATTCCATCATTATGATTATCCCCCCTTTTTCCTGGTGACTAACATACAAATATTTTCTTCAAGCAAAATATCATCAAGCTATTTTATATTACCAGTTGGAAACCGAGTGCATGGAAGAAAACAGAAATCCTGTAAAAAAAATTAAATTCTCTATCCTACTCAAAAGACTTTGAATCCAAAGTAATGCATTTCATTTCTTCACCTTGCTTTCAAAAAGACTGCATCTATTTTTCACCATTCCATGCAGGAGGGGGGAGACTAGAATAAACTTCTTTTTAATAAATATTTTAAATGTATATTTTACAGTGACAATGCAATATTTTAGACATGTGCTTTGGTGCTTATTTGCATTACATATATGCTTCAAGTTATATATATATAATATATAATATATGTATATTTTATATTATGTACCACCAACTTTGGGGGAGGGGGCCTGTTTTCCCCAATGACCATTTTTTGCTATCAGCCGCAAAGCACAGGAAATCAATCCCCTCCAAAACAAATCTCTTGCCTGGAGTTCACTCTTTCAAGATTCTTCACTGGTCTTGGGTCTTTGGCAATACCAGAAGCTCCAAGAAATGTTTTTGCAAAACTGGCTTGCGAACCAGAATTGGCAGTACCACATAAAACCAAGGGGTTGGCTGGATTCTGCACATACATTCTGGTGCCAGGCTAGGGGGTATCAGCAGCAGCAGCTTACAGAACTGAACAGATAAGCTCAGGAACTTAAAACAGCCTCCCTTTGAGTTCATAATGACTATGTTGAACCTGGCCCTGTTTGGCTGGTGCAATATAAAAATTTTGTTCATTTTCCTGTATTGGAAAGGTCTTGAATATACTCCAGTATGAATACATGTATACATACACATATTTGCATCTATGGGTATATGTATGTATGTGTGTATATTATATATACACACATATATGTATATACATATATATACATATACACACACATACACACACACATACACACATATATTTAAAATTGCTGACTCTCTTAAATAGAGGCTATGTTTTTGCAATAACGAATACTGGTCAATATACAAATGAAGGAAAACTGAAACAGATGTTAGTAATAGAACCACAAGCGTTTACATTTGCCCAGAAATGCTGCTATTTTAAACACTCTATATGTTGGTCTACTGTTTTTCTGTGGAATAATGCATTCTTGGCATCTTTGAAAGGTTTCAATATGTTACAAGGTTATCCTAAAAAAAAAAAAAAACTGATTTATCAATCTCTCTCCAGCCTGGTATAAATTTAAGATTTTTTAAAAGTACATATGCTTATATTAATTGCACGTCCTAAAAAATGAACCTTTCTTGCCCTCCTGGGCCTGAATTCAAGTTTTTTGCCAAGCTTTCTTTCAAGGGGCACTGTTGGCCAGTCCCACAGTGCACAGCCAAAGTCTAATAAAGAAGTCCCACAATTTCAATGGAAACCACAGAGATACATTTTCTGGGACGACAAATCTGGTAACAGAAAAAAGTATATTTCTTCCCGCCCTTCAGATCCTCTAAGAGCTGCTACAAATCCCAACCCAGCGCTGAGACGATGACAGGATCAGTGTGGTGCTCAGAGAAAGCCCGGCCTCTTCTACCAGCTTTGGACCATGTGCGTGGGGTTTGTGAGATTCATATAGAAGAAGCGAGGGCTCCCTCTCAGCTAGGTTCCATTTACCATGATATATATATGCCTCAAAACAATTTCGATTTGGCCCAAAAGCTTCACTTCCCTATTTTAAAAAATCATCTCAGCAACCTAACCTCTCCTTGGTTTCTCTGATAACCTCCCTAGGCATAATCTAAAGGACAATTAAAACCACTTACCAATATACAACCAATGTTTTATTTTATAGTCTATCTTTCATCACCGCAGAAACCTGTCATTGCTATATCTTAGACCAGTGAAATTTACAAATCACACAAGGCAGAAATATGTACATTAAATGTACAAAGAGAGAATAGAGAAGATTTACAGAATATCTGAAAGACCAGTAAAATATATTACATTAAATATTGTTTAATAGCTTGGATTGTTCAACTCAGCTCTATTCAAGAACATGATCACTCAAAAAAAATTTAACTTAAAAAACTCTGATTTATCAAAGGAGAAAAAAAACTAATTCATGGGGTTTTTTGGTAGAAAAGACCCCCAGAAGTGACATCTTCGACAAATGGGTGTTTTTCTACTTTAAGATATTTTATTAGCCATCTCCAGCAATGAAGGGTAAATTTATGACCTTGTACAATAAATTAAAATGAGAAAGCGAGGATTAAGAAGCTTAGAAATGATGGAAAAATTGGGCATCCTACCAGCACTGGACCTGGGAAGAACTATCCTCTCTCAGGACTGTGAGAAGAGGGTATCATGGAGATGAAATAAATACTGAAGGGCAGATTCAGTGGGATTTGGGTTGAAAGAGCTGTCTTAGAAAACAACAAGAGATATACTTGTGAGCTGTTTGTTGTTGTTATTTTGGGTCAGCTTTCAAGAACTCTAAAAGGTTTGTATTCCCATTTAAAGAAATGCATGAATAAAAGGGACCAGTGAAGGAGGCTGGTGAACTCTTCTCTCTTTCTCCTTTTCAGTGATCAATAATGCCCTCTCAGGAAATTGAAAGAAAAGAAGGGACAGGATCAGGGAGGGTGGAAAAAAGATGTCTTCTAACCCATGAGACCTTATGTAAATCATACCTCATCCATAGCCCCAAACCCTAGGAAAGGACACCTGTGTGTGACATCATCATATCTAACCCCAACTCAGAAAGCCTTGACCATAAAAACCCTGTTTTGCACTAAAAAGAGGCCTCCGCTGCCCCAAATTGAGAAGTAGCCCCACAATAAGCTGTAAAAGTTCAGATCACTGACTGTATTAAGATATATTTATATACGTATATTATATATATATATATTATATACAAAAACTTTGAGATATCGGGCACCTTCAGACCACATTTCCCCATCTAGATTCCCCTGTCCAAGTCCTTTCTGAGTTCCTGGAGTATCTGTCTGTCTGTCCATCTGTCTGTCTATATGCAGGCTATTACAAGAGGTAAGAATGTATCGTCAAAACACAGGGTCATAACTTGTATTGCTGCAACACCTCCTTGAAGTGAATTAGCCACATAAAAGTCATTAAAATAGAAAGCTCTCATCTCCTCTGAATAAGACTCTTTACGAAAGTCCACGAGGAATCCAGAGTTCTCAGAAGGTGGCTTGCATGATTCATTTCCTCTTGTAAAAATCACAGGGGAGAGATGCAGAGGTACATTTGGAGAAGGCGGCCAGCCATCACAGCCCAGGATCAGGGAGGCCTTGGGGGTCGGATCAGGGGAAACCGGTTTTCGGAAATGCCTTTTTCTGGCTGGGGCCATCCTAGTTGTGGGCCAAAGAACAGAGGCCTTCTGGCAGGTTTGGGCCAGGTGGGACATTGCAACACTTGCTCATTCTCCCTCCTCTCCATCCCTTGTTAACCAGGCACTTCTAAGAGAAATGCTTTATTTTTCCTTCAAATTAAAAATGGGGTGGGGGGGAGAAGAAGATGCCCTTGAAGAAAGCGATGATTCTTTGAGGCTGGAGGCCTCTTCCATCTCACAAATGAGATTTATCCACAGGTTTCAAACTATTGACCTGATCTTGGCAATAAAGGTATTTATTTAAATTCCTTCTCCCTCTCACCCTCTTCTGGATTTCACTATTAGAACCAAGTTGTTCAATGACAAAGGACATTAGGCAGGTGTTAAGAAAACCCATCGGACACCTTGTCCCCCTGAGTGATGCTGGATTTTCTCTGCTCCGTTACAAGGAGCCCACCCCCCTTTGGAAGAGACGCACAGCTTGGGCAATGCCTCCCCGACCCCCACCCTGGACTGGGCCTTGGTGTCAGGAGACCTGCCAGGGGCTTTCTCGGGGGTCTCTCTTACAGGCACAATTCGCTGAGAATGCTAAGTCCCGCAGTTCCTTTTCCTCGTCTCTGAGCCGCGTGCCATGTTGGCACACCGGGACAGCTTTGATTTCCCCTCATTCTGCACTATCAGAAGTCTCATTTCCACCTTTTCCCCATAAAATAAATATTTTCTTGGTCTTCCCCCCCCCCATTTTTTCCAAATAATAATAATAACAATAACAATAATTATAACAAAATAACCACGTAGTTCTCGGGTGGGAGCAGAGAAATGGTTCTGGTCGCTCGTGTGGGCGACGGGGCGGGGTGTGGGCAGGGGAGGACATCGCGGAGCGCTCTATAAATAAAGTGGACAGTCGGGGAAGGGGCGCCCCTGCGGAGGCAGCGGCCCTGCTATTTGCACACAAACTGGTCCACGATCTCCGTGCACTTCTTGCACTTGACGTAGCAGCACCAGTGGAACTTGCAGTGGCAGCGCTCCGTCTGCACCGTCTTGAACTGGTCGTAGCCGCGGCCGCAGCACATGAGCTCGCAGCCGTCCATGCCCTCCGAGGTCTTGTTGCACAGCCGGCCCTGCGTGCCCAGCGAGCCCGTGCTCTCGTTGCGCACGCAGTAGTCCGGGCTCGGGTCGATGTAGACCAGGTCCTGCGTGGTGGGCGTGTTGAAGCGGCTGTTCACCTGCACCAGCTTGCCCCGGCTGTTGAGCTTCATGGCCGCGGCGCTGTCGTACTTCTCCTTCAGGGCGTCCCCCACTTTGCGGAAATCGGCCAGCTGCAGCCAGCAGGTCTTCAGGCTGCAGGAGCCGGACACCCCGTGGCACTTGCAGGCCACGTCCGCCAAGTTGTAGACAGTCTGGGAGAGGAGAAGGAGGAGAAGGAGGGGAAGGAGGGAGGGAGGAAAGAAGGGAAAAGGAAAGAAGGGAAGGAAGAGGAGAAGGGAGGGAGGGAAAAGGAAAGAAGGAAAGGAAGGAGGGAGGGGAAAGGAGGAGGAAGGAAGGAAGGGAGGGAGAGAGGAAGGAAGGAAGGAAGGAAGAGGGAGAGAAAGAGAGAGACAGAGAGACAAGATATGGAAAGAGACAGAGAGAAAAAAGCCAATGGATCAGTATGTTGTGGGTAAAATGTCATCTCACCTGGAGAGCATGGACATTTGCTTAGAGAGTAGTTGAGTACATATTTCCTGGGCTTATAAAAAAGTGGGAGTGGTAGAACTATTTACCTGGGGTAAAAGTTGTTGGGAGGGCAGGCATTGGCAGTATAGTTCCCAAGGAAAAAGGCTACCTTTACATTCAGCCTCTCCAAGTCTCCTACAATGAGGGACAAACTATCACCTTTCCTAGAGACAACCATGTTCCACAGTGGCCAGGAGCTATTAACAGCCAAAGGGGTGAGCTAAGAGGATGGAGATCCTCCTGGGGAGGATATGTCCCTCACTCATTAAAAATCAATGCTGTAAATCCCACCATCATTGTTCCATGCTAGTTATGGGTCTAGGTAACAGATGTGGTGTCAGGTATTCGGCCTCCCTGCAGGTCCTTAACAAGGACCTTTAAGAATGCCAATCACGTGAGAATATCCACCCAATAGCCAGAAACTTTATACTTTTTAGATCCACTGGTTCCAGGCCTTCCAGCAAAGGCCCCTATCCAGATGTTTTTACCGCTACCCAGAGTCTGTTCTCACTCCTTCACTAGGTGACCAAGTGGGGGTGGGGAGGGGGGGCATGGAGAGCCATCTAGAAACTGGAGCACGCATCCTAAATGATCATCTTTTCTTCCCAAGTCATTTAAAAGGAGACACCAAGCAAAGGCCAGGGCCAAAGGCCCACCCTGAGGTTGGTAATGAGGGCAGCCACCCAAATGAACCCCAGAGGGGCCAAGGTCAGGCTCCCTGAGGAAGCTCATCATTTATCCCCTTAACAATATAAATAGGCCCAATGCAGTGGCCACCAAATTCTTGGATGTCACCCAGGAGAAGATAGTTAATACACAAGGTAACTGAAGCTCTCCTTTCATTTGGCCTCGGTTGCCCTTGCAATGGATCTAGAAATGACCAGTCCCCCCTCAAATCCACCTGATCTCTCCTGGCTACCTTGTGCTGCCTCCATGTTCCCATCTCTAAAATGAGAGGCTCTCCCTGGAGGAGCTCTCGGGGCCTTCCATCTCCAAAGGCTGGGCCTCCGTGATTATCTTTCTCCCTTCTTTACCTCAAAACACAGAAGTGTAAAGTCTCCAGGCGAAGGGTTCTGGCATCTACTATGAAAAAATAATGACTCTGGCTTTCTGAGTTGCCAGTGTTAAGAAAAGTTTACACCCTTTCATTCAAACGTTTTAAAGAAACCATAAAAAACCATGTGTTTAACCACAGGAAAAAAAAGGGGGGGGGTGTTTTTAAATATTGTGGAGAAGCTTTTCATATCCTCATGAGGGGCCTGAGGGAGGGGGAGGGGGAGGGGGAGGGGGAGAAGTAGGAGCATGGTGGTGGCAGAGGTTTATAGCACCCTGCAAGAACATTCTTCTCAGGGACATTTTGAGCTCTTTTCTTCCCTCCCGAGTGTCTCTCGTGATTGGCCAGGCTGTCAGACCTATAAAATTCCAAACTGTTAAAAACCCAGCAGCTTTCCTAGAAAAAGTATTTTTTTTTTTAAGTCAGAGCCTAAGGTGAGTGATCTGATTTCAGAAAGGGAGGGGCCCAGGCAGGCAAGGAAAGAGCCAGAGGCTGAAACCTGGGGAGAGGGGTTCTTCTCAGCTGGGCATCCACCAAAATAACTTCTTCATGAGGGTCCCAGGCAAGATCTTACCCCTTCCCAGAATTCGAGCCAACCACAAATATGTCAATCCTCCACTGGGGTGGGGTTGGGGAGCATGTAAACTTGGGTATTAAGAATTTTATGTCTGAGCTCACCGGCAGATTTCACTGAAATCTAATTTAAAAGGCCAGGAAAATATCTCCTTGGTAAAACAACATGCTTGAGAACCTTCTAGAGGGGAGCCAAAGCTGGAAGATTGGTCCCCAGCTGAGCTACCACATTGCTGACTTCTCTCTGGGGAAACCTAGAAGGGTCAGCTAGGTATGGAAGCATGTCTGGGTGGGCACCCAGGACTCATTTCATAGGAGGAGGGAGGTGTAGGGCACCCAGGAAGGAGTTACCCTCCAGTTACCCTCCAGCTCCAGCAGGGAGAAGGGCAGGGCTCAATCCCCAGTAAGATACTCACCCTCCTTCCAGCTTCATTGTTGTGCAAGTTCATTAAGGTCCGGGCACTCTCATAGGAGCCCTTGGAGTGGATTCTCTCCCTCTCCCGGGCATCCACAAACTCCTTGGCAAAACGGTATCCATATTCAATGTTGTCCCCACAACCTCCCCAAAGCCAGTCCCGGGGCAAGTCTTTGGGACGGGCTGCTCGGCTGCAGCCACAGGTGGACAGTTCCCCTTCCCTGCAGGCCCGGCTCATGGCATTCACCACACCAGCAGCACTGACTGCATAAGTGAAGGCCGTCTCCCTGCTACCTGTAAGCAAAGCAGAGACCAGCAAACAAACATCAGGAAAGCAAGATCACGTTATCATTGCCAACAGAGGTTTACTTCTGCTCTCGCTTCTCCAAGCAAGTGTTGGGGTTAAATAGTCAGAATAACTGGGTTTAAATCCAAGTCCTGCTGCCTGTGAACCCTGAACAAGTCACAGCAGCCCTGGGCCTCAGATTCTGCACCCATCAAGTGGATAGGCCAGCCTGGTGATCTCTTTGGTCCCTTCATGCACCCAATCCATGACTGAAATAACAAACAGCTTGAAATTCCATGAAATTCCCTGTTGACTGGGAAGTTTAGCAATGACCCTGTAGGCCTTAGTTTTCCCATCACTTCTGCCCTGTCCCAAAACAATGACATTACCAGCTTTTTTTTTTTCCACTAGAACACGCACGTAACCTCTTTCTGAATGACTGCTAACACCCCCAACCAAGTGCCTGTCTAGGATCTTCTAGAGAATTAAGATAAAATTCGCTGCTTCTAAACCTTAAAGAAACCATTTCTCTCCTCCCAGATCACAGGACCATAGAGAGAAGCTGGAGAGGTTCAAGTGGCCTCCCCATTCACATCCTTCACATGCAGGTGAAGGCAATGAACCCTGCAGAGGCTAAATGGATTCCCGAGGTCACAGAGCTAAGAACTCAAGTTCCCCATTCCTAGTTATTCGTGTGTCTGCATTTAAGCCTTGTTCCCGTTTCAACGGGTGCCTGACTACAGCTAACGAGTCTGCTGCGTTAGCAAGACAGTCTTTGGCCCCAAGACGAAAATTCAGGGAGGAAAAAACTAGCAAGAGCCCTTTGTCCTTCTCTCCCCTCTAAAGCAGGAAATCTTTATGGTCAGCAGCCTTGGATATTCAAATAAAAATCCAGATTAACCCTAAAGTGGGCAAGGAACTGAAAAGATGGGGCAAGAGGGCTTTCCCAAACTATCTTTGAATTCCATGGCTCTGTGGGGAAATTTACTTGTGTTAGAAGAAACCACTAAAGTATGAAGTCTTATGATTGGGGGGTTAAAGAGGGGGAGAAAAGGAGAAAGTAAACGCAGAGGAGGTCAAAACTCTGGAAGGACCTCAGTCTCTTCATCTGTAAAATGCAAGCTTGGACTAGATGGGCCTAAAATAGCCACTAGAAAGTGAGCAGAAAGGGCAGGATTCCATGGCCCTAGGCCTGTTTCTCTGCCATCCTCTCCTGAGAGCTAGCTCTGGGGTCCCTCAGAGAGCAGCAGAAGGAGCTTTGATCACCCCCTTGGCGCCAAACCCAAACAGCATCAGCTCCCCTCTTCTTGGACTTCTCCTCGACATAACCCTAATTCCCTTTTCTAGGAATGGTGAGAGTTCCGATTTGCAGCCAGAGCCTCTCTTACACATTTGGAAAATAAATAACTCTGGGAGTGAGCCCGTGGTTGGCATTTCCTGCCATGGAGGAGCAGAATCCAAATGAGTGACTGAGGGTGGGGGAGTGGGAGATGGATGTCATATCTACCTTGAACTTGGGGTAGGGATAGGCAAGAAAAGGAAAGCAGAAATGGGAATAGGCAGGCAGGGCATTGGGTTTCTGTTCTTCAGATGGGAAAACTCCAGATTTAGAAGTCCTGAACTAGATGAAGAAGGGGTGAAAAGAAGTCAATACAAAGAGAGAAAACAGAACCATACTCTTTATAAAGGACATAATAGGTCCTTATAAAATAAAACACATCTAGACATACACATACACTAACTTTAAAACTCCATATGTATTTATGTGCATTTGTACATATATACATACGTATACAAATACATTGCTGTGTATATCTATGAAGCAATGAGATGTGATAATCAGCTCTGGGGCCAGGGAGATCTGAAGTCACGTCCCCCCCAACACCTACGAGTGATTTGATCTTGAGTTTGTCCAAATTTTCTGTGTTCCAGAAATAAATTTAAACCTACAAATCACAGAGGAGATGTTCATCTACACAGGTGGAAAGAGTCCTTAAGGACCAGGAGTCCCCTAGGAGGATGAAATCCTAACCAATAAATCCACACACACACACACACACACACACACACAGACACACACTAGAACGGCGTAGAGTTCTTTCACTATGAAAGAACTGGGTTCAAATCCCTCATCTGGCATTTACTAGTTATGTGACTTGGGATTAGTCACTTCATCTCTTCATAACCTCATTTTCCTCCTCTGTAAAAGGAAGTTTAACTAGATTAGGGATTCTTAACTTTGAAGTCATGAACTTTTTAAAATAGTGGTATTTCAAAATAATTGATTGGTTTCCTTGGTAATCCTATGTATTTTATTTTTTGCACTTAATATGATTAGGAGAAGGGGTCCACAGGCTTCACCAAAGTCCTGCCACAGGGGTCAGAGACACCAAAAAGGCTTAAAGGAAACAACACCCTGGTATAGATGACCTCAAAGGTTCTCTCTCTCTCTCTTTCTTCTCTCTGTATATATATACACATATATGTATATATGTGTACATGTGGTATGTATCCTCATATACATATACATGCATGGTTATACACACACATGTATGTACATGCATGTATGTGTGTGTTTTCCAAGTTATAAGGGGAAACTGGTTCTGTGATTTTGGCGGAATAGAAACTCTCTCCTTAAAATTTTACATTTTCCTCAGAATACAAGAAAAGACTGGGGCAGAGGACCTTAAAGCAAATTTGTCCCCCAAAGAAATACTATTCTTTGGAAAATGTGCATTTTTAGCTCGACATCAATCAGTTAGCTCTTTTATTCTGTAATACTGCCCATCCCATTTGGTATCCTACTGTGTGAAATACTTTCATTTACTGTCTCCCCATCTCTCTAAATGACGTTGCCTTTTTAAAACATCTTTGTGCTCTATGAAAATAAAAAAAAGCAGGGACTGAAAAGTGGGGGGGGGGCTACTACTTAATGAAAACTGAGAAACTCTTTTTTGGAGATGGAAGAAAAGAGTCTCTAATGAGCCCTGTTATACAGAACGTCTCAAAGGCATTGACACGTAAGAGAAATGACGTGCCTAAGTTAAAGAGGACGGGGCTCAGGCATATCACCCTAAGCCTCTGTGACACTGGTCCCATTATAAGGTCAGATTTTCACATGGATTAATTATTTCTGAACAATTTCCCTGATGTATTAGGCACTCACACACACACACACACAAACACACACATGCTTTCTACCAATAGACTGTCTACCTTCTCCCTCAGTATATTCTCCTCAAACAACATTTATTGTGAATAAATCCAAACTTAGTAACTTTCTCACCCCTTCAAGATGGTGAATTCTATTTATCTAGGAGTCTCTTTGATCAGGGTCTACTATACCTGCCTCCTCCCCACCCCATTCTTCATTCTGACAGTTGATGTGTCAGCTGTTTCTTGCTTAGAGAAGCTGATGTTTTCCTGAAACTTGCTGAAGGCCATGATCAATAGTTTGGCAGGAGAAGCTCCTGCATGTCCTCCTCTCCTCTGTCCAGGATATCATCAAGGAGGGAGCCCTCTCCAGAGAGTCTGGACACATTCCTCCCCATCAACCCACCCACTTCCCATGAACACAAACAGGAGTCAGGTATCAGCAAATGCTGTCAAGGGACAATTAAATTATGCTCTGGTGCAAAGCCTTCTACTTGTCCCTGAGGAAGGTGGTTCTTGGCTCCTGGACCACACTCGCAATAGGTTTGCCTTCAGACCTCAAATTCACTTAGTAAATGAAAACTTTTTCTGAAGCTTGTGGTATGGAGTGTTCCATTGACAGAAGAACTCATGAATGGAGTGTGGAAACAAAGGCACTATTCGAGTGACTAGGGATCTGCCCCCATTACAACCACCACCACCACCACCACCACTACCACCACCACCACCACCCCAGTACTCTCATTAACATAGGATCTATGCTCACATATATTAGTGAAAAATACAATAAGCATGTACACTCTCATATTTGAGAACAGGTCAGTTCTGTACTATCTTGAAGAACCGAAGACATTCAAAAACCCACAAGTCACAAAGCCCTATGCAGCTGACACCTGGTTTGTCCCACACCACCTCCTGTGGCCTGTATACCTTTCACCATATGAGCAAAGATACCCTCTGGGGTATCCCATGTAGCAAGGCCCACCAACTCAGTACTTCCAGACTGAGACCCTTATAAATAAATTGGTTACATTTTAATCATTAACAGAACGGATAAAATCCTACAAAACTTTTCAGGCTGAAAATGCAGACTATTTTTCCATTTTATTAGGAGAATGACTTCCAGTCATGCATTATTTTAGCTTATGAATCTGGCACTCATGATGTCCAATGACAGCCTATTTTTTTTGTTCTTGGTGAATAAGCTTTACAGGTTTCTTAACATATTTTGCTATCCCTGATGGATCCAAAACTCCCTTTTCCTAGGGAAAGATGAATTGCCTCGATCAATTGCATCTTCTTATAAATTGTACTCATATTCATTTCGAGAGCTTGTCAGAATAAAAATAAAGACACCTCAAGAATATTCATATTCAGGAATAAGCCTGGAGCCATGTTTGCTAGAGTGCACCCTTCTTTTCTATTAAACCAAATTGAGGCCTAATCAAGTTTTTAGATCTTTGCCTTCAATCCCGTTTAATGCCGTCCCTACTAGTTTGAAAGACTAAGTCTCATATAACAGGTTGTTTAAAATCTTGGACTGGAAATTTGAGCAGTATCAATCTTTATTTCTAACCTGAAATTCTCAGTTGAGATGCCTCCCATGCCCTTTTCCAAAAAGCACCAAAAGAAGACACGCAAATTATTTCTCTTTTTACTAAAACTCCCTTCCCCCCATGTGACCCCCACGTAGGTTTCTTTCATATTCCACCTACAGGAAAAATCTATATATACTAAGTATTTCTTTTCTTTTGGTCTAAACGAAGCACTCTTAAAATCAAAAGCCTTCAGCTTGCCACTAGGGTGATGTTAATTGTTTCAGAAGCTAGGCAACTTCTGAAAACCACAAAAGTTTTGGAATCCCAACCCCCCAAATGCCAGAACCCTTGCCGTCCACTTCTGGAAAACCAAAAAGAAGCCGGATTGCTCCGTTCAGAAAAATTCTGAGATCCAGGGCATTGCTATATTGAGAAGATCAAGCAGGAATAAAAACTGTTGGCAAACTCATCCAACCTGAATTACTGTTATTAATAACATAACGCTGGCACTACAGGCAATAACAACAGAAATAAAAGATCTAAAACCATATTGTGCAAAAACACCAGAGGAGAACAGTAGGTAGGCTTTGAAGTAAATTGGAATAAATATGTATTTCCAACAAATGGCTTGGGGGTGGAGGGAATAAAAAATGTATTTCCTACCTATCTGCATGACCCTTCCAAAAACGGAGGTGTTATCCACAGTGCTACAGTTCCATCGTCTGTGTCGGAATTGGTACTGACACTCCTTAATGCCCGTCTTTGCTCCTTCTCCAATATATTGCATATGGTCTTGATAGAGGTGACAGAGTTTTTTCTGGCCTTGAGAGAGTCCTGCCAGTTGGCTACACAGGGGCTGAGCTCCTATGATATAGACTTCTGACATCTGAACAGGGTTATTCATGCCTAATGACCTAAAGATGGGGGCAGAAAAGAAACAATCATTGGAGGTTTAAGATCGGATTCAGTCTCCAGGTAGCATGTCAGCCCTCCATGGATCTGTAAAGACACATAGCTTTTCTCTGGTGGTCCTTCTGACAAAGTGAAAAGAGTCTGTGGAAAGTTCTGTGTATAAATTCAATGGTGTTGTGGCCCATGCTGTCTGAGGCCCGCAGTCTGACTTGGCCTTGGTTCCTTCTACCCCCTGCCTTGTCCTCTCCTTCAATATCCTTGGACCCAGGTGGTTTACAGATTTATTTAGGCACATGCCAGAGAAAGTGGAGAACTTTCAGGGAGGAATTCAAACTGCAAGATGGGATTCCCTCCACGCTGGGTGTCCTCACCCTATTTGGAGGTAACTGCACAGAAAATTGAGAACAGCCCTGAATAATCAAGGTTAGAAATAAAGACAGTATTCCCTTCTGACACAGAGGAAGAAAAAAAGACACAGAGAGAGAGAGAATATCCAATATATACCAACCAGCCATACACATATGTGTACATGTGTATATATGTATGTATGTATATACAAAGTCTACTACAAAAACCAAGTACTATTTGAGGGAATTTTTTAAAAGAGCTTCTTATATAACCCCAAAGGACTAAAACTGGGTGTTCAGTCAGGAAGCAGTCAACTTAGACAGTAAGAAAAATATGGTTCATTTAAGGGAGGGGGGAAGAATTCAAAGAGCTGTCATAAATCATTGCTGGATGTGCTGTAGTCTGTAAAATCAATGACTGGAAGAAATCTTTAGGTGGGGAGCAGCTGCGATGTGGCTATTTCAAGTTTGTTTGTTTGTTTGTGTTTTCTCAGCCCAACTTGGAGAGTTTAGCTGTCATCTCAAAACTCTGCCTATTTTCGGACCCTGTAGGTTAATAACCTAGAGTGACACAAAATAAAAGTCAAAACTCACTTTTATTGTTGAGAGGTGACAAACAAAAGTTTATAGATAACTTTACAATTATTAGAGAAGTGAATTTCTGTTCCCCTTTATGGCACAGAGTACTGAGATGACATGGGCATAGCAAATGCACTCCTATATCCTAACAAGGATCCTATAGAAATCTCTGAGGTTTACATGAACATATTCCCCATGGAGCTTAAGTTAATCTTATCCAATGCTGGGGAAATATGAGAGAGAGAGAGAGAGAGAGAGAGAGAGAGAGAGGGCAGGGGGGGGAGGAAAGCGCCTATTAATATATGCATGTTCCATATGATAAAAGTACATACATATATAGATAGACTCCCAAGGAAACCACCGACATTTTTGGTCCTAAGTATATATTGGCTGCCATGAACTCCAGAAAAAAAGAATGCAAATATACACATATTTCAGATCTGCTTACCACCAAGAGCTGGCCTCTATCACAACTTGGGTAACAGAGACGAAAATGGCCAAGGCCACTAAAAACAACTTCGAAGGCATCGCAGTGGCACAACCCGCTGATCCCAAAGTACCTCCTTGGACCAATATTCCAAGCGACTTCTGGAGAGGGAAAGAGGGAGCAGATGTTTATTGTTTCTCAGTTCATTTTCGAGCCTGCAAGTTTAAACAAGGGAAGCATCTTGGGTCTCGGAAGTTGCCTGTTGCCTGGCTCCCTGGCTGTCCCTTCTCTTATCCGGGAGTTTTTGATGGCAAGATATAGGCAGCTGCTTTTCCAAATTAATCCACCCACGCAGCCTCGGGAGGAGGAAACCTTATTCCAGGGCGATGCTGCTTGCGGAGGAGCAGCCCAGCGATTACAAACATGTCTCAGGGCTGTTGCGTCCCAGCCCAGTGCCAAGCCAGCCGGCAGCAGCCTCCACTCTTTTCCCGAATTCTTTCTTGCCTCCCGCCACTTTCATTCACTCTGCTCCGCTAGGAGGGCAGGCAAGCATCCGATGAGGGCTGCCACCACCCTCACTCATCCCAGACCTGCGGCACCCAGCAAGTGGCGTCCGACTCAGTCCCAGGGAGAGAGGTGGCCAGATGCTCGGGGAGCCGACTGGGAGCAGAGAAGCTCACTGTGCGCCGACTGGGGGGAGGGCAGCCAGGGAGGGCGGGGAGGTGGTGAGGACCTGGGGGTGGGGGACAGAACTGGAGGGAAGGGCAAAGGGGTATGGGGCGGGGGCGGGGTGGGGGGAGGCGGCCAGTGAGACAGATACCCAGCTGGTAAATTTAACTCCGAATTGACAACGTATGCTCCATAATCAGTTTATGGGTTGGTTTGTTGGAGAGCCACTTCCAGATGGCCACGGGCAGGGCAGGTTTCGTTTAGGACTTTCTCAAGAGTGGATGAAGGGGAAGAGGGAAAGGAAGGGGGTAACCTTCCCAAAGAAGAAGTGGACAAGCCACTCCACCCCCCTCCTGCCTTGGGCAGCAGCGGGGGAGGGGGACTGTTTGGGGACTGGACATTGGGAAGGGTCGGGCTAGTGTCAGGCACAGACAGGGGCAGTCATTTCCCTATCGTTACAAGCACAAGTCCAAGCGCCAAGTCCGACCTTCCCTTCTCCACGGACCCCTTCCCTAAAGCTGAAGCAGCTGAGAGGATGGGGCACATTTGGGTGTCCTCAGTCGGGTTGTCTGTCCCTCCTGTTCAGCCCAAGCTGACAGAGCTGAGTAGGGGATTGCAGCTTTCTTCCCTGGGTTTTCCAGGGCCCAGTAAGACCAGGTTTCATTCTATCCGAAAAGAGGCAGGGGGCATTGGCCAGGGCACTACTAGTAGCTTCTTCTGGGAGGGTGACAAGACATCGGAGTTCCCTCTGAGCTTCTGACTGTGGGGGAGAGGGCTGGTAGGGGGAGGGGTGACTCACGGAGGGAGCAGAGGTTCCCTCCCCCAGGGAGGGGAAAGAAGGGCGACGCCGATAAAGACGCAGAGATCCCCTCCAAACAGCCTTAAGTATTTATCATTGAGCCTGCCTTACTCGGGCCTCAGGAGCCTCCCTGGTCTTCGAACCTCCCAGGTCTCCGGGCAGCAGCATGGGCTGAGCCTGCAGGGCGGGGACCTGGAGTCTGGAGGCCAGCTCGGGGGTGAGAGAGAGAGAGAGAGAGAGAGAGAGAGAGAGAGAGAGAGAGAGAGAGAGAGAGAGAGAGAGAGAGAGAGCTAGGGTGGGATGGAGATTGGAATTGTGGGTGGGTAGAAGGACAGAGGAGACTCAGCGGCCAGGCTCCCTACCTGTTTCTGCCACCATCACCCCCAACACTGCTCTCCTGGGACAGAGAGCAGACAGGCCTATTTCCCTCCCCCTGTCCCGCCTGCAGCGGCCAGACTGGCCTCCCATTTTCCCTTCAGCTAGATGGGCGAAGCCTCCCCTCCCGGCACATTTCCCAAAGCTCAGCAGCTCCTTCTCCCCTTCTCCCCCGCCCCAAAGTGTCAAGTTTCGGGACTTACTGGGGGAAGAGGAGTGAGTGGGGGGTTTGTCTGCGTCTGCCCGCAGCCAAGGTTCCCATTTAAATTTTCCAGCAGGGGCGACCCCAGCGGGAGCGAAGAGAGGGGGGCAGGCCAGGCAGTCTGTGGTGTGCACATGCACACACATCTAACATACGTGTTTACGTGTAGGCATAAAATGTACGGATGGGAGTTGAAGGGTTTCCAGGCTAATGCAGAGAGAGGCTGGGAGCGCAGAGTAGGAGAAATTGATAACAGATCTCAAGGATTAAAGCGGATGGATCCCTTTGTTACCGGCAAAGCCACACAGACAGAAAAGAGAGCCCGCAGCCTACCATAGGGAAGGGGCAAGTTCACGGTCCTTCCAATCAATGGAAAGCCAAGGGATCCCACCACGTCCCCGAAAGTTCAAATTAGCGCTGTGGAAGAAGTGGATGGGTGTGAAGGGGGCGAGGAGAGGGAAAGGGGAAAGTTTTTGTGTCCCAACTGAGGGAGGCGGGGGAAAGAGAGACCAGGGGGGAAAGAGAGACCAGGGGAAAAAGAGGCCAACGGACCGCTCACTCTATTGCTTCATTCTCTGGAAGGGCCCCACCCCCAACCCTCACCCTCACCCAGCAGATTATACCCCAGCCCTTATTACTTTTTTTTGGAAGGGCCCGACAAGCCAAGAAGGAGGAGAAACTAGCGTGTATAATACAGAGTTGCCCAATGGACCTAGAGTCGAGCTCCGGCAAGAAAGAGTTCAACACTTTTCACACTCTGTCCTGCTTTGGAGAAAGTCAAATTCCAGAGCTGGCCCAGAAACATTGAAAAGGGGGGGGGGGGGGAGGGAATGTAAAGAGAGTATCCTAGTTAAAAAAGACCCTGTAGTAAAGCTTTGGGTGAAAACTCTGAATGGCAAAGTGAGGGGTGTGTATATGTGTGTGCGTGTGTGTATGTGTGTGCGTGTGTCTGTGTGTGTGTGTGTGATTGCGTGTTCCTCTGGGGAAGTATTTGTTGTTCTGCAGTCCAGAGTCTGTGCCTTTCCCAGGTTCCTGGAGATGGGAGGAGAAAAAGTATTTTGCCGGGGACAGACATGGTTTATCCTGCCGCAGGACGCTCAACGCTGGGGGCTCCCTATTCTGTTTTTTTTGTTTTTGTTTTTGTTTTTTTAATTCTCGCTGAATTAAAGGTGCTCTTAATTCTTCCTGAAGGTAAGGAAAGGGGGAGGAGGGAGGAAAACCTGTCACTACAACGCACAGGAAATTCACGTTAACCTGAAACCTGCCAGAACTCAGACACACACACAGCTTGTGGCAGGAAAAACGGAAATTAACGGCACCCAAGCACAGAATGGGAGGGGAGGGGCTTCTGTTAAAGCACCCCTAACTTTAAGTCTTCTCTTTCCCTCCTATTTTCCCGTCAGCTCCCTATCTGATGGGGATAGCTTCTCAAATTAAGCAGGCAGCCCCGGGCCTCTCTATGCGATCTGCCGGGTTCCTCCTCCCAGCTCTCTAGTACCTCTGAGGTCCCAGATATCTGGGAAGCCGCTAGAAGTTTAGGAAAGGCTGGTGGGGTGGACAGGGGGAAAGTCAAGTTTACATACATATGTAGCCAAAGGAAAGTCACAGGCTGGCCCAAGCACATAATGGAGACAACAACGATGGTAAACTCCCAAAGTTCACGGATTACAAGTGTGTGTACGTGTGTTGGTTTGGGTGGGTGCCCCCCACCATGAGCCTCTCTATTTTAGATTTTATTTTAAGATGAGCTGGTAGGGGAAGATGCAGAAATGCTTTTCATAGGGAAAAAAAAAAGTTTCAGCCTCGTTGATAATAGGAGATCCCAACCAGGGAAAGTGAGACCTACTCAGCTTGGTCTTAGAGTAATTGCAGGCGGCCAGCAGTAGACAAACGGGTCATCCTTGGTCTGGAGTTCTCTGACCCACCCAACCTTCCCTTTCTCTCCCCGGCGCCTGCCTCTTAGAGCCCCGGGGGCTGAGTGGCAAGGAGCCCGGGTCACATTGCTAGCACCCCGAGGTGTTCTCCCCGGCTCGCCCAAGGGAAGCTCTCTCACTAGGGAAGTGCAAACAAGTACTCCCTCTCTTTTCATCAGTATCCGGTGAGCTCTGATAGGGAGAAAACGGGAGGAGGGGGGAGGTGGAAGGGGGGGAGATGTGGAAGTGGGGTGGGGGGAGAGAGAGAGAAAGAGGAGAACGAGAGAGAGAGAGAGAGAGAGAGAGAGAGAGAGAGAGAGAGAGATGAGGAGAGAGAGAGAGAGAGAAAAGGGAGGTCAACTTTAGCATTCTTCATCCCTCATCCTTCTCTCTCCAGAAACACATTTCTAGAAGCAAGAGCCCCCATGATCCTACCTTAGTCCTCTACCTTACACCCTACCCAGCTCCCAAACTCCAGTTTGCATCTGGCAAACCAGACCTTGGCCTTGGAAGAAGGGGGACGAGTGGGGGGGAGGGAGGGGGAAGGAAGAGTGGATCCGAGGGATCCTCAGGGCCAGCAGGAGCCTCAAGAATCTGAGTCTGTGCGTAAGTTGGTGCTTCTTAGAGTCAGCGGCCCAGCTGCAGGCAACCGACCTGCGCAAGTCACTCCTTTCGGGCTGCCGCGGAGGTCGCCAGGCTATCGAGTCCCCTTTGGCCCTGAAGGAGAGCCATCTTTTACCCCAACCAGAGAGCCACCCGGAGGAGCTTCAGAAGACCCACAGCGCCCAGAAGTGGCCTTTGGAAAGGCAGGAGAGAAAGGAAATTAGACCGCCTCGGATGTCTGGGAGGCGTCCTATCCCCGCGTGGCCAACAGGGGGCACTGGGGACCGCCCCACGAAGCGAGAACAAACCAGGCAACGAACTAGCGAGTGAAGGTGGGAGAGAGCTTACAGACCCACCCGACCCAGCTTAGGCCATTAGATACCCAGTCTAGGTCGAACGAGTCGCGAGGCTGCGGGTAGTGGACTAAGAGCGTCCTTCTCTAATTCAGGATGCCGGTAACTGCAGCGGGGAGCGGGCTGCTGCCACATTTCCTCTCCTGGCCAGCATCACCGGCTACACTCTCTCCCCTGCTCCCCCCATTTGTCTCCTTGGCTCCCCATTTCCAAGCTGTGCACTTGAGGTGGGGTGGGAGAATGAACTTCACCGATCACTGGAGCAGCCCGCGAGCCATCCCCTTTAACCTTCTTGGGTAGAGGTTGTCTGGCAACCTGGCTGCAACATCTGGATGCCTTTGAAGGGGGAGGGGAGGGGGCGGGGGGCGGAGCGAGGAAGCCCTGTGGCACCGGCCCGGCAGGCTCCTAAAGGGACTTCCAACACTGGGGGTGTCCACTTAAGAAGGGAAGGAAGCTGCTGGAGAAGTTGTCACTTATTCACCCAAGCAAGGGCAGAGCTGAACCCAAGCTGGTGTTAAATGGAGAGACTTGGGGGCGGGGGGCAGGGAGGAACGGAGAGGAGAGAAAGAGAGAAAGAGAGAGAGAGAGAGAGAGAGAGAGAGAGAGAGAGAGAGAGAGAGAGAGAGAGAGAGAGAGAGAGAGAGAGAGAGAGAGAGTTCGTGATTCTGGGTGGGGGGAACAGATGCAGGTTTTATTTTCCAATGGGGGAGCCGTTGTCTCAGGACTCAACCCCTAGGGCAGGTTTCGTTCCTCCCTTGGAAATACGGCGAGAGCGCTGGTGCTAAGATTGGGGGCACCAGAGGATTTTCGCCAAGGAAAAGCACCTCTGTCTGCGCCAGGGAAACTGAGTGGACTATGGAAGGGGAATGGGGGATGGGAGATGGGGGGGTGGGGGGACTGTGAAAGTGACCTCTTGGTGACCCTCTGAGTGCGGGGCTCTGTTGAGGCCGGGCACAGCTGACAACTCAAACAAACCCCAGCGACCAAACTTCTCCCCCCGCTCCCCCCACCCCATCCCTCCCGGAGTCTGAAAAACTTCAAAAGGAGTAAGTCAAACGGAGGGGGGGGGGGGGCTGTTAGCTGGAGGGCGCGGGCAGAGTGGGGAGTTCCCCCCCCCCCCATCCAGGAGACTGGCCCCCTTACAGATGCAAAATGCCGGAGGCCGGCGCTCACAAAGCGCTCCCACTAATCCTCGGGACGCAGCCAGGCCGGCCCCCTCGGGCCCCAGGGTGTCCGCAGAGACTCGGGCCAGGCGCTCTTAAAGGGCCAGTGCTTCCCGCGGCGGGGCCCGCCCGGGCAACAGGCTGGGAGGGGAGAGAGCCAGGGGCGATAGGGAGGAGAAGCGGGAGGCAACGAGGGAGAACCAGGGGCTGTTATTGCCTAGTCCCTCCTCCCGACCCTCGGGGTCCAAAGAAATCGAGGCCGGCCTCGGGCGCTTTGGCCCTTCCACTTCGGGGCTGGCCAAACATCATGGAATTATCATATATGTGACTGATACATTTTACAGTCACGACCCGAACCTGCTGGTGAAAAAAAGAGAGAGAGAAAGAAAAGGGAAATAATGTGGGCCTTCCTCCTCTTCACCCTCTTACTCCTGCTCGGGCCCCCCCCCCCCCCATTCCCTAAGACTACTTCGACTTCAGAGTAGAGACTTGTAAGAGAATTTGGAGACGAATAGAAAAAAGAGAGAGAGAGAGAGAGAGAGAGAGCCTCGAACCTACCTCCATGGCTCACGGGGAGGCGGGATGGAGGTGAATGGAAGTCCCCAGCTCAGGGAGAGCAGCCCAGGAATCCCAGCGGAGTGGCGTCGGGTCAGGCAGGACCGCACAGTCCTGGGTGGGTGTCCTGGAGAGCCGGGACTGCCGACTGCGAGCGCAGCAGCGGCTGTAGCGGCAGCAGCGGAGGCGGCAGCAGCAGCAGCCCCAGCGGGAGCCCGTGTAGGAGCCCAGAGTGGTAGTAGAGGGGCCTCGGAGGTCCAGCACCTCAGCCGGGGCCGCGGGGCAAGAGCTGGCCACCTCCCGGGCCCAGGAGGCCGGGGTGGGGAGAAAGTCCGGGGACGAGGCGGGCAGTGGGACCGGCGGAGAGGGACCTGAGTCCTGCGCTAGCGCCCTGGCGACCGTAAGCTGTGCTGCGCTCTTCTGATGGCTGGGTTCCCAACGTCCATCAGAGATGGCAGTAATTAGGGCTTTCCAACCCCAAATGTGGGCGTGATTGTGCGAAACACTTTACAACAAATAAAAAAAAAAAGTCTTTCACGAGGGGGTGAGACCCCCCCCCTCGTCCCCGCCCGCCCCCACGACACACACTTGCCCCGAGGGCAACGATCCTTCCACCCAGGTGCCCCTTTCTTTCCACCACGACTGTGCAAGCTTCAGGCTCGTCTCGCCTCCCCTTGGACTGCTCTCTGGGTCTGGGGCGGAACCATTCGCTCCGGATCTCTAGTCCCTCGGTCCACCGTGAGAATGTGTGTGTGTCTGTGTGTGTGTGTGTGTGTGTGTGTGTGTGATGAGTGTGTGTGTGTGTGTGTGTGTGTGTGTGTAAGCGCGCGTGCGATTGTGTCTGTGTGCACGTTTGTGTATATACACACACACTTGTAGATTTTATGCGACAAAACAATCCGGCACTCCTGGCTTTTCTTCGGGAGATGCAGCAGAAAACACAGTGGTCCGAGGATGACGAGGTGCCCCCTGCTTCTGTCCTTTCATTTTGGGGCGCGGGACTGGAGTGGGGAACACTTGGGTTGCGAAAAGGAGAAGTCCCAAGAAAAAAGTTTAAAAGGTGAATTCAACTCGGCTTCCCCCAGGGATGACCAGGGGGAAAGTTCCTTCTCCACCCCCCCCCCCTTCCTTCTTTCTTCTTTTTAATTGTCCTCTCTTTTTCTCCTCCTCCCTCCTCCCTTTTTTTTCAAAACGAAAGGCGAAGAAAACCGGGACTGAAGGCGAGGGATGGGGGCGGGGCTCCTGAGATCCGTGGCAGCTCAGCTTTCCCGGGTCTCCAGACACAAGTCACTGAGCCCCCGGCGACTGTCCCGGGCAAAGGAGGAGAGAAAGGGCGAGCCAGGGGGGTGAGCGCTGGGCGGCGGAGGCAGCGGCGTGTCCAGCGGCGGCTTCTGCTACCTCCACGCTCCTGGACTGACTCGGTGGGCTCGGCACCGCTCGGGGCTGCTTCTGCAGCTGCCGCTGCTATTCCAACTCCAAGCTCCCTGGGCTCCGAAGGAGAAAGATGGTCTGCCCTCCCACCTCACCCCTGGCCAGTCTCTGTCTCCCTTTCTCTCTGTCGGTCTCTTTTTGTCTTTTCCTCTCTGCTTGCCTCTCTCTCTCTCTCTCTCTCTCTCTCTCTCTCTCTCTCTCTCTCTCTCTCTCTCTCTCTCTCTCTCTCTCTCTCTCTCTCTCTCTCTCTCTCTCTCTCGCTCTCTCTCGCTCTCTCTCGCTCGCTCTCTCTCGCTCTCTCTCTCTCTCGCTCTCTCTCTCTCGCTCTCTCTCTCGCTCTCTCTCTCGCTCTCTCCCCCGGCTTCTCTCTGAGCCGAGTTCCCTGAAAATGTTTAAGAAAAAAAAAAGTTTTGCAGAAGGAAAAGGCTAGAGAGGGAGGGAGAAGGTGTCGGGGCTGTGCGCATGCGCCTCCGGGCCCGCCTATGACAAACTAGACAGGATTTTAAAGGGGTACCACAGACGAAGGTGGGTGGGAGTCGGGCCTCTCTCTCTCTCTCTCTCTCTCTCTCTCTCTCTCTCTCTCTCTCTCTCTCTCTCTCTCTCTCTCTCTCTCTCTCTCTCTCTCTCTCTCTCTCTCTCTCCCTCTCTGTCTCTCTCTCTCTTTGTCTCTCTCTCTGTCTCTCCTGTAGCCCCCTGGCTCCCCATCCCCCCATACTCCCCTCAGATGATACTCCCTGCCCTGGGGCGCGTGTAACCTCAAAGATCATCCGATCTTATCCCCCTTAATTCCCCGACCCTACAAAGGGAGAAACTGAGGCCTAAGGGATTGCCCGAGATCCTACAAGTGGTAAATGTCAGACGTGGAATTGAAACTCAAGTTCTGCTTCCAGAGAACCGCGATCTTTGCACGGGACCCCAGCCCATCCCGAGGCGAGGCTGAGCGCTGGGCACTAGTTCTTGGCCTCCTTTCCTTCTGCTGCACTGAGGAGGGTCAGGGAGGTGCGGAAATCCTTTTCTTTTAGAGTCTGAGAGGAGGGGTACTTGACCCCTGGCCAAGCGGAGTGCAGTGATGGCGCGTTGCAGGGGCCCGGACCCTGATCAATTGCAGGCCCCTTGTGTGTATGGGTGTGCGCGCGCATCTGGGGGGGGGGGGGGGGATGTGCGTCGGTGTCCAAGCCTTGGCCATGCATGCGTTTTTCTGGTCAATGTGCTTGATTCTCGGTGGGGCCCACAAGTCAACTGGAGAAGGTGGGGAAGCTGAAAAGGATGGAGTTTGACCTCAAGAGTTTGCCTATACTCCTGGGGGGGAGGGGGGGAGGAGGCGGGGGGTGCCTTCTGGGGAAAGTGACTTGGTTCTGATCCTTCTTCCCTCCCTAGAGCACATCCCAGGGAATCCAGGCACTCGGACATCCAAACCAACTTCGAGGCCCTGCTGGCCTCTCCTTTCCCTTGCTCAATTTGACTTCTCTTCCACACTCCTGCCTCAGGCGGGGCTCTGGACACTGGGTGGGTCCAGACGCACAGACTTTTGAGGAAGGACTCCCCTCCCCCCACACCTGGATTTTCTTCCCTCTTTTTTCTACTGTCCTCGTGGGACAATCTTCGGATGACAACGAAACCTCCTATCCAAGCTTGGGTGGTTGTTGCGAGTTTTGTTTTTGGACTACTTCCCCCAGGGCATCCCACCCCAGACTCTGCTGGCTTCTGGATATGGCTGGGCAGGGACTCTCAGGACCTTGGAAGATCTCCAGCTCTACCCCTGTCCTACTGGAAACTCCTCTTTTTTCTTGTTTCTAGTTTTTCTTTCATTCTCCTTTAATTAGGTCCATCAAGGCAACCCTCGAAGCCAATTCCTGTTGCCAAACAGAGATGAGGAGGGAGTTTTTGTCCCCTATCATCTCTACTCTCTCCTTAGCTACCAGGGAGGTCTGGAAAACACCCCATCTAGGCAAAGAGTTATCTTATCTCCTTTACTTCCCCCTTGCCCACTTAGAAACCCTTACCATGAAAGCCTGGCTTTCCTCAAACATCTCAACTGTCCTTGAATAAATCATTTTTCCTCTTCTGGCCTCAGTTTCCTTATCTGTAAAATGAATGGAATGCATCAGATCACTTCTAAAGGGATGATCCTGGAATCCCTGACCACATAACTATGTAAGATAAGGCAAAAGGTAGTAGAACTTTGAGGCAAGAGATACCCAGCTACCAACATTTCCCTGAGTCTTTTCAGCTCTCAGACTCATCAGTAAAATGGAGCAATAAACCTGTACTGCCTGCATTCCTGGGGTGCTGTATCCAATGTCAGCCCTAAAGTACCTAGAACCTAAACTCAAAGCTTAGCTCAGAGAACACCTACCTCCCACCAGACACAATGCTAGATATTATATTTTCTGGTAACCTCTAAAGGCATTCCAAGTCTTTCATCTTTCTTGAGCCTTCCCCACTCCCTGAAGTCAGAAAAGAAAGTGAAAAATGTCATACTTAGAAGGCTGTTTCTTTTTAATTTTCCAGAGCTAAGCGTTAGAAATTTGAGGCACACATTTAGAACTAGAAGGATCTTAGAAGTCAACTACTCCAATCTCTCATCTTACAGATAAGAAAAATGAGTCACAAAAAAGGGAAGTGATCATCATGGGATCACAAATTTAGAAGTAGAAGGGACCTCAAGGGCCACCTACTCCAACAGCTTTATCGTATAGATTAGAAAACTGAGGTCCAGGGGTGTAAAAACATTTACCCAGGTCCACACAGGTAGTGAGTGAGAAGTAGTAGCATAATTTGAATCCAGATCCTCTGCTTCTAAATTTCCTTTGGAAAAATTCAATCCTTAATACATTTTCGAACTCCTTCCTTCCTCCTTCCCACAGCAATCAATTAAGTTGTCCTTTTTCACTTTGTTGTCCTTAGCTCCACATCATGATTGCTACACATGTTTAATACTAATAATAAGCAAGACATATGTGGCATTTTAAAGTTTACAAAGTCCTGGGAAGACTTTTATGAACTGATGCAAAGTGAAGTGAGCAGAACTAGGAGAACATTGTATATAGAAACAGTAAGGATGCTCAAATGTGACTTGGCTACTCTGATCCATACAGTAATCCAAGACAATTCCACAGGACCCTGGATGAAAAAATGCATCCAGCTCCAGAGAGAGAACTGAGTGTAGACTGAAGAAGATATTTTCCACTTTATGTTTCTTGTTTTTCTGTGTTTTTGAGGGAGGAGGAAATATAGCTAATATGGAAATATTGTTTACCTTACTGCATACAAGTAATTGACATCATATTGCTTGCCTTCTCAATGAGTAGGGGAAAGATGGAAGGAAGAGAATTTGAAACTCGATTTTAAAAAATGTTAAATAAATATACAAACAAATTGATTAAAAATACTTTTAAAAGTTTACAAAGCTCATTACATTTATTTCCCTGTCTTCTTTTATGTTAGTGTTTTTCTCCTGAGATTTGCACCAATTCATCCCATCTATATTTTGTTTGTACATAACTGTTTGCTATATTGTCTCCCCATTAAACTCTGAGGTCCTTGTGAGGAAGGACTATCTTTTGACATTTTTGGTATTCCCAGTGTTGAGTACAATGCCTGGCACACAGGAGATTCTATAAATACTTGTTGATTGGCTTCTTGATTTATTTCACTGGATCCCCACTACGATCCTGGGATGTAGACACTATCATTCCCACTGTACAAATGAGGCAACTGAAGCTTAGAGAAGTTGAATAACTTGACTAAGGAAACATGGTGAATAAGCATTTGAGGCAGGATTTGAATTCAGGTCTTCCAGACTGCAAATCCCCCATGTTATCCAGTACATCAAGCTCAGCCCTCAAGGCCATCTCTTGTCAACAAAGCATCTTCAGTACTATGTTTTCTGGGGGTATCCCCTTTGTGATAACAGTACGAATGTACAGAAAAAAAATCTTGGGGAGGGAAAGAACTAAGAAGAAAGCTCTTCCTTTGCCCCTGACCAAAGAGGAACCCAAGCTGGAAAGAAGCATCTTACAAGATCAACTCAAAGACACCTTGATGCTGAACTCAGGATCTTGCTGAAAGAAGCCAGACCAAGTGAGGTACAAAGGTCAACCATTATCCAGAGCTGTTGATGCATCCAGATAACCAATCCAGAAAATGTGCATTCTTCCTGTCCAGACTCTCGTTGGTGTTTGATTCAAAGGCAATAGAGCATGACTGTTCTAAGCTTATTGTGTTCCAAGCATCATTTAACCAGGCATCCCTGGTTAAAGGGAACAAATGGTTGTGAGGTAGGGAAAGGTCATATTAACAGTCATAGCTTAAGTGAGTCCTTTTCAATGTGGGAATTTTGAGAACACATCCAGGTACAGAGATCAGCTCCTGAAAGGAGAGAACAGTTGGGACAACCCAGAGAAGAGGGCAGGAGCTAATTAGAATGGCTGGCAGGAAGACATGGTTCTGGCTCCAGCCATATGGTCCCCATGCTACATCCCCTTGGAAATGAAGAATCTTACCTTGTTTTAATCAGAGAATACACAGTGAGATGAGACTGAACAATCCAAGGGAGGCCTAAGAGTGCACCCCAAATTGCCAAAGTGCTCCTTTTATTAAAATAAATGAAAAAAAAACCCTCTAGTCCATGGACCTGAGAAATCAGTTCTCTGGCTGTTGGGGCACAAACCATGAATGTTAGAGATAAGGAATGGCTGAACTATTTCATTGCTATTCCTCCATCTCTGAGTGAAAGGCATGTGCTTGTGTGTATTTGTGTGCATTCACGTGTGTGTGTGTACATATTCTTTCATTAAAGTGGTATTTTAATAAACTGACTCTAGAGCAGTGTGTTAAATACACCCCAATTTAAGTCAAGAGGGGATGGAGGGAAGAAAGGAAAGAAAGAAAAGAGAGAGGGAGGAAAAGAACAAGGGAAGGAAAAGGAGGAAGGTGGTGTCTGAAAGGAAGGGAGGGAAGGAGGAATTATGGATGAAAAGAAGGAAAGAGGATAGGGAGGAAAAAAATCCAAAAGGATTTTAAAAATGAGTTAAGGACAGTTCCCTGTCTTTCTCTTGCTTAGGCCCTCACCCACTCTCCCTTTTCCCTTCCCCCTAACACATAGACATCCACACACCTTTCTCGTGGCTCCAAAAGAATGTCTTCAGTGCAAACAGACTGATAAGGGAAATATTTTCCTCTGAAGAAAACTAATATCCCATTCATTTACCTACTTAGCTTCTTCCTTTTGAAAAATATTCTGCTCCCCTCTTTCCACTTGGCTTCTAACCTTCCCTCCTCTTCCCTCCTGAGTGACACTTGGCAATAAAGAGAGCCTCAAATCTGATCCAGTTGTTAGAAGGAGCTGAGTAGGCAGTATGGTACAAGAGATCAACCAATGGCTAAGGAGTCGAGAGGACCTTGGTTCAAAACTCACCTCTGACGCTTGTTCCCTGGGTAATGGAGAACAAATAGATTAACTTCCCTATCCAGTTTCCTCAACTGTGAAACAAGACAGTTGAGCTAGATGGTCTCAGGTCTCTTCCAGTTTGAGATAGATTGAATTTGTTTCAGGTTTGAACCTAAGGCTTAACTTAGGAAGCTCATTGGGCTTTCATTCATTGGATATTCCTGACTGGAAGGTGATTGTTTACTCCCCTTGGTGAACACAAAATCCATCTCTGGTACAAATATGAAGGACAATAAAGACAGTCCTTACCCTCAAGGAGCCTGCATGCTCCTGGTGAAACACAATATGTAAAAGCTTGAAAAAAAAGAGAGTGAGGCATGCTGTGGGAGAAAGGAAGGAGAAGGACTCAGGGTAGAGAAAAAAAGCCAGAGTAACATCAGGTGTTGGGACTCAGAGAGGAAAGAGCCAGTGAACATGGATGAACTGGAGACCATTCCTTAAGATGCAAGCCAATCAGAAAAAGGAGCTGTAAGGGAGGAGGGATCTTCCAGGATGAGCAGGGTGTTTGAGGCTTATAGAGAAAGTTACTGGGACAGGGTGAGAAAGAAGTCAGAATTCAAGAGTAGGGACCCACAGAAAAATTAGCTGCCTACTATATTGTCCAAATGGTGCAGCGTTTGATTCAGTCTTGTGCTTCCCATCTGCTTATGCATCATTTCAATTGGTACAATGATGTACTGTTGGTGGAGTTGTGAACTTATTCAACCATTATGGAGAATAATTTGGAACTATGCACAAAGAAAAACCAAACCTTTGACCCAGCAATAACACTACTATGTCTGTATCCCAAGGAGATCATAAAAAAGGGGAGAAAGATCTATGTGTGCAAAAATATTCATAGCAGCCCTTTTCATGGTGGCAAGATATTGGAAATTGAGGGATACCCATCAATCGGGGAATAGCTAAACAAACTGTAGTATATGAAGGTAATGGAATGCTATTGTGCAATAAGAAATAATCAACAGGAAGATTTCTGAAAATCCTGGAAAGACTTGTATGAAACTGATGCAAAGTGAAATGAGCAGAACCAGGAAAACATTGTACACAGTATAAGCAATATTGTTTAAGGATCGACTATGAATAATGATCAACTATTAATGACTCAGCTTTTCTCAGCAATACAATGATCCAAGACAAACAAGTGCAAAGGACTCACAAAGGAAGATGTTGTCCATATCCACATAAATAACTGGTGCACTTTGAATGCAGATCGAAGCATTTTTTTTCACTTACTTTATTCTTTCTTGTGGTTTTCTTTTTTTTAATCTGTTTCATCTTTCACTATTGTGAATATAGGAAAAATTTTTTACATGATACCACATGTATAAACTATATCAAACTGCCTACAATTTTTCAAAAGAGGGGAAGGGAGGGAGGAAGAAAAATTTGGAACTCAAATTCTTGTAAAAATGAATGCTAAAATTTGTCTTGACATATAACTGGGGGAAAATACTATTAAAAAAATTAAATGTTGCATCCTCTCCCTAAAGAAAAATTCGAGGTCATTGGGAAAGAAATAGGTGCCAGGCTGAGGAAGACCTAGATCAGTGAAATGAAATGTCAGATGGAAAGATGGGCACTTAGTGGCAGATATTTGAAGTCCAACCCTTTCAAGCACAGTGACTTAATAACTGGAAAATGTCATCACAGTATGGTTCTGCTTCCCTTAAAAGAAAATGAATGTACTTGAAATAAGTGGTCTCAACTTAACCAAAGATTTCAGTTTAAGAGAGGAGGAAACAGTAATTCTACATGGACCTGCCTTCAAATTCTGGAAAACAAGATGAATAATGGTGAAGGATTAAGTTGACCTAGGCTAGGATATGTGTACATCTGCCTGGGATATACAGAGGAATGATGGTTTGTCTTCTTTGCCATTCATAGATAACCCATGCTCTACTCATTCCAGAAACTTGATCCTCCCCTGCCTTTCAATCTTTACTCCTGCAGATGTCATAACAGAGATTAGGCAGTAGGTTAAGCAACTTCCCCTTTGCCAATGCTACATCTCCAGTGCAATAGGGTGCAGAAGAAAAAAAATGGACTTGTTGTATTGGAATAGAGTACCACCAATGGAAGGCCAATGTTTTTATCTAAATTCACAACAATAAAATAACAAGAGATTATATGTCTGGAGGACTAGGTTGTCATGACTAAATTCCAACTGCAAATCATAAATCAGAGGGCAAATTAAAACAGTGAGGTGTGTCAGGGAAAAAATATGAAAGCAACTGACTTGGCTAACTCCAAAGACAGTTTTTTAAAAAAGCATTCCACTGTCCATTCAAAGTAGGGTTTATAATGTTCATTGCATTTCTACAGGCATCCTGGAGGATCAACTTGGTACAGCAGATGGTGGGCTAGCCTTGGATTTGGAAGACCTGAGTTCAAGCCCCAGTTCTGACCCACAATAGCTGTGTGACCCTGGGTAAGTCACATAAGTTCTCCATGCTCTAAACAATTCTTTAAAAGAGATGTTCTTAATACTGGGTCTGTGAACTCATTTTTTGTTTTTAAAATATTTTGATTACTGGTATTTCAAGATATGTAGTTTCCTATGTTCATTCTCTCTCTCTCTCTCTCTCTCATATATATATATACATATATGCATGTATATATATTCACATACATATATACACACATCTGTGTGTGTGTGTGTGTGCATATAATTTGAGAAGAGGTTCAAAGGATTCACCAGACAAAGGGGTCTATTATACAAAAAAAAAAAAAAAAACCAAACCAACAACTCCTACTTTAAGACTACAATTGCAGAGCATGTGTCAAACATCATTTGTAAAAGGACTTTCCTCACCACAGAATTCCCTTTACCAATGGAAGCATAGGTCCCCTCCCTATCTCTAGTTCTACAATGGATTCCACTCCTACAAACCTATTAGCTGGCTCAGTGGGTGAGGGTCATGGAGATACTGGTGGGGCTAAGGTGCCAAGTTCAAAGGATCACAGGAAAATAGATTTAAAGCCAGAAGGGAAATTAGAAACCATAGACTGCAATGCCTTCATCTTCCAGAGTGAGGGACTGAGCAATGTTAAATGACTTGCCCAAGATCAAACAACTACTAAGCTTTTTGGGCAGGATTTAAATCCAGATTTCCCTGGCTCTGTCAGTGCCTTCATTGTACCACAATGTCCCAAGTTCACTTTGACCAGCTAGCTTGGTTCCCTTCTTACGGCCACAAATTTATATTGCTAGCTATCTCAGAAAGACATGCTCTCTCACCAAGGGCCCCAAGGCAAGAGATTGGATCATCCATAACAAATCCATAGTCAACCTAAGAGGGAAGGAAAAAGAAGAAAAGAAAAAAATAAGCTAAAACCTCACATCCTATTGACAAAGGGCCTATATAACAGTCTTGCTGTGTGGATCCCAGCCCAGTGTGAGACCACGGACTCTACAATGCAAGTGATCCACTGGGTAGGAGTTTGGGCGGGGAAGCCAAGGCATTGGCATCCTTTCTGATTCTTTGTCCTTACTATGCCCTCAGATACAGAACAGAGGGGAGAGAAGGAGAATTTTGGATAAAGGAAGAAGGAGGAGGATCTTCAGAGCAATTTGCACTTTCCTCTACCCCAGTGGAAATAGGAAATAGGAAAGCACCATTAAGTCAACCAAGAGAGCTGGAGATCTGGTTTCCTCTCCATTCAAGGACAATTTAGTGTCCTAGGATTTGTTTTTGTAAATCTGGATTCTTCTCCCATCTGCTTTTGGCTCATGTCTGTAGAACCCTAAACAACCACATTTAAAAATGAAAAGATTAAATCATCTAGGTTTCTTGAAATGTAATAATCTGTCGCAGAGAGACTTCTTTAGAATGCTTTCTTGGAGAATGTTCTTCGTAATGCAGATGCTCAAAAGGGCAGATAGCATGGCCTCTTCTCAACATGTTGGCAGACCAAGAATGCCAGACCAAAGTCTTGACTAAGTTCAAAGTCAATTTGTGGGGATAGTATTTTTAAAATGTATACATGTATGTATGTGTATATGTATGTAAGCACACACATATATCCCAATTACATGTAAACATTTTTATATTCATTTTTTTATTTTGAGACCCAAATTCTCTCCTCTCCATCCCTTAAGAAGGCAAGTAAAATGACATTGATTATGTGTGTGAAGACGTGAAAGCATGTTTCCATACTAGCCATGTTGCAAAAGAAAACACACACACAAGAAAAACAAGCAAAGCAAACAAGGCCTGCTTCACCCTGCACCCAGAGTCCTTCTGTGCTTTCTCTAGATGTAGATAATATTCCACCTCATGGGTCCTTTAGAAATTGTCAGAGATCACTGCCTTGATCAGAACAGTTTTTTTCACAGTTGGTCATCATAGCACTATTGCTGTTACTATGTACTAGGTTACTATGTACAATATTCTCTTTACCCTGCTCATTTCATTTTCTATCAGCTGACCTAAGTGTTTCCAGGTTTCTCTGTGATCATTCTGCTTATTTCTTATAGCATAATAGCATTCTATCACAATCATGTACCATAACTGGTTTGGAGGATGCTGACAAAATTTTCAGAAAAAAGGAAGAGAACGGGGCTTAGACCACAGGCTGGGGAGTCTGATTTCAATGATGGCAAATTTCTGGAGCCTAATATTAAGGATATAGTGAACATCAAGAAAAGGGAACAGTGATCACATAGAGCTACCATGATTTCAAGAAAAGCAGATCATGCCAGATTGACTGCATTGCCTTCTTTAACAGGATTAGCAGGTGGGCAGTACAGAGAATTCTGCTGGGGTGGTTTGCCAAGATTCCATAGAGCATTTGACAGGAACTCTTGAGTTTTTTCATGGTTTACCTAGGTCCCCAGTGGACTTCTCACAGGTGTATTTATTTGGTTCTGTGCCATTAACATTTTTAAGGTAATTATTTAGATTAAAGCAATTATTTAAATCTGATGTGTTCGTTATTGAATAAAAATCAAAAGGGACCCTGACAGTCTAGAATGCTTGATTGATACCAGTCAATGAGGATATAAGTGTAAAGTTGTATACCTGGGTTCAGAAAATCAATCTCACAAATGAAAGAAGCAGGAGATATGTCTAGACAGCAGAATTTCAGGAGGAAAAAAAGATCTGGAGGTCTTAGTGGACTGAAAACTCAATCTGATTCAAGGGTGCAATGTGACTATGAAAAAAATGTTCTAAATCACTACTAATTAGAGAAATGCAAATTAAACCATCTCTGAGATACCACCTCACACCTATTATATTGACTAACATGACAGAAAATGAAAAGAACATATGCTGGAGGAGATATGGAAAAACTGGAATCCTAATGCACTGTTGGCAGAGTTCTGAACTGGTCCAGCCATTCTGGAGAACAATTTAGATCTACACCTAAAGGGCTGTAAAATGGTGTATACCCTCTGACCCACCAATGTCACTGCTATGTCTATATCCCAAAGAGATCAAAGAGAAAGGAAAGGGATCTATTTGTACAAAAGTATTTATAGCAGTTCTTTTTGTGTTGGCAAAGTGGAATGGGGAATGACTGAACAAGTTGTGGTATATGATTGTGAGAGAATACTATTGTGCTGTAAGAAATGATGAACAATGTGGTTTCTGAAAAGCCTGGAAAGCCATATAACTGATGCAAAGTGAAATGAGCAGAATTAGGAAAAACATTGTGCACAATAACAGAAATATTTTAACAAAACAATATTATAACAAAACAAAGATTGTACCAACATAAAAACAGCTGTGGAAAAATTTGCCTGTTCTGATCAGTCCCATGATTCAAGACAATTGCAAAAGACCTATGATGAAAAATGCTGTCCACCACCTGAGAAAAAACTGATGAATTCCAAATGCAGATTGAAGTATACTTTTTATTTTCTTTATTTTTCTGGTTTGTGTGTGTATATTCTTCTGCAACATGGCTAATATGGAAATATGTTTTGCATAACTTCACATATATAATCAATATCATATTGCTTGCCTTCTCAATGGGTGGGGGAAGAGGAAGAGGGAGAGAGAGATCTTGGAACTCAAAATTTTCACAAATGAATGTTATTTTTTAACATGTAATATAGAAAATTTTAATGAAATAAATAAAAAAAATTTAAGAGTGTAATGTGGCATCCAAGAAAGCCAATGAGATGATCTTAAAAGTTGCATTAATGGAAGCATGGTATCCAGAACTTGAGAAGTCACAATTTTACTATGCTGAGCTCTGGTCTAAACCCAGCTGGTGTATTTACTTCAGTTCTGGACAACCTATTTCAGGAAAAATATTAGTGTTCTTGAGTATACCCAGAGTCAGATAGCTACTACAGTGAAAGACCTTGATACAATGACATGAGAGACCTGGTTGCAGAAATTGGGAATGTTTAGCTTGAGGAAAAGAGACTGGGTAAGGGGTAGAGGGGATATGATATTGTTGGAAGAGTCTGGGATTAGGGACAGGGGATTCTAGGTTCAAATTCTCTCTGCCACTTACTAGAGTCAGTTTCTTCTGTAAAATGGAGGCAGGATTGGAATAAGTGACCTCAAAGTTCCATCTATAATCTTATGCTAACTACATTCAAATACCTAAATGGCAGTTGCGTCAAAGGAGGTTTACAATTGTGTTTGGGCCCAGAGGGCTTAATGGAAGAACATGTGACAGATGTATAGAGACCAGTTGAGTCTAGCGGTAAGACAAAATTCTTTGACAATTGGAATTATCCCAAACAGAATGCACTGAAAACCTGATGACCCATCTCAGAAGATAGTAGGATCTCCTGCATTGAAGGTCTTCATGCAGAAGTTGGATGGTTATGTGTTCAGGATCTTGTGGAAGCAATTCTTATCAAGGTATAGCTTCGACCAAATGACCACTAAGGTCCCATGCAACTCTGATTCCTCCATGAATCAAATGAATTGAACAAGAATGTTTGGGGTTTTGTTTTTTTGTTTTGTTTTGTTTTTTATTGGTTCTAAGAAAATCAAATATTCAATAGACAAACTGAAGTTAAAAGTTGAAAATAGTAGACTCAATGAAATGGAAGGAATCAGAGACATCATCCCTCTCCATCCCTCTCCCTAACATGTGCAAACATTTACACACACACACCCACACACACACACACACACACACATTTTGTTAAGTGGTTTTGTTGCAAGCTGATTGAACATCAATCTTTGATATCTTGAGAAAATCTATGATCTCTTGCGCAATGACATTTTACCAGGGAAATGGGAGCTGTGAATTTTTTTACCAAGAAACAGAAAGGATATAGAGAGGGGAAATCAATGTGGTAGGATGATTGCCAATACTATTCTTGGTGAAGTAATGATGCAGGAGGACTAAGGTCTGAAGTGATTATGAACTACCAGAGAAAACGTTGAGAAGGATTTCATGATTCCTAGGCTGCCTCTCACCCTAAGTGCAGAAAGCATTTGATAAATGTCTGTTGAATTGGTTGTTGACATACATTTTTGATTTTGCATTCTCAACACCCGGCACAGTGCCTGGCACATAATAGTTGCTTAAGGAATGCTTGTTCACATAGTTTCCATGAGAACTTTGGAATAGCTGAGGCACTGGGAAGACCTTCATTAAACATCGCCTTCATTAAAAAAAATCAATGGAACCTAAAATTTCATCATCTAGTAGAACATAAGCTCCTTGAGGAGACAAAAATATTGTCTTTTTTTTCATTTGTGTACCCAGTGCCCAACATGGTGCCTGAAACATAGTAGGCACTTAATAAATCCCTACTGAATTGAGTCAATTCCTAGATTTCACTAGAAATCTTTTATAATTGAAGGGAAAATAGTGCTACTTTCTTAAGATACTGATTCCTTGGTTAGAAGGAAATCAAACATTTGTCTTTAATAAGGCATGGTAAAGACAGCCATCATATCAGGGCATCTGAAGCATTAACAGCTGTAATCATGTAAGACAAGGTAGTTTTGGAGAACCCTCCCCTCTTGAGAATTCCTAAGGACTTTACAAACATGACCCTATTAAATCCCCTCAATACCCTGATGAGATAGGTGGTTGAAGGTTATTATTGTTCTCATTTTCAGTACGGAAAAAGCTGAAGCAGGAAGAGATTAAGCAATTAGTCCCAGGTCAAAGAGGGATCCAGTGGCAAGCCTGGGAACCGAGCAAATTTCTCTTCATCCTCAGATCTCTTGTGAGTCTGGGCACTCTCATTTCCAAATGGAGAGTCTGAAGCCTCAGTATTCAGGGGAGATTTTTAAAAGCCTGTTTCTGTTGATCCATGTTATACTGTTGATGTGGATTTGGCTTCATACAATTATCCAGACTGAAATCAGATTTCCCAGTGTATCTACTGGGGAGGAGGGAAGGGCACAGAAATGAATCCTGCAACAAATATGGTCCACATTTTACCGAGTTCTTCTCTAACTAATCTTACCTGGGCAAAGGAGTTCTAAATGTCAGTGCAATACAGTGTGGTGAGACTTTGAAGAACTTGAGAGCTCTCCAGAAGAAGTAATGTAGCTGGCTAGACTGTAAGGCAGACAAAATATTCATTAAGCATTTACTATATGCCAAATCCTGTTCTGTGTGTTTGTGTGAGTGGGTAGGTGAGTGGGGGAACAAAAAGAAGAAAGAAAGATAGTCCCTGACATCACGAAGCTCACATTTTTACAGAATTAGAAAATAGAAGAGATCTAGAAAAGGGGCATTGAGTGTAGATGCCTGACAAAGTTTATGGAGATCTGGTTCCAGGCATGATAAAGTTTAAGTTTATCTAACAGAACCTGTGATTCTAAGATCAGAGTTCAAGATTCCAAGGAAGGATATGGAGGATAAGAATTGTGGTCATGTCATGGAGGATCTTGAGTGGGGACAGGACACAGGGTCATCTCAGCTGTCAATCATAGGTGACCATTGACACCTTAGAAGGATGGGGATGGTAGAAGATGCTGCCATCTCCCTCATCTGGCTTGCCAGCATAGAGATGATCTCCTAACAAATCATGAGATCAAGGAGCCCTTGGTCAGATGGGACGACATCCTCATGAATCAACGCTGTAGACCCCAAATAGTCACATCCACAAAGGGATAGCATGACTTCACCTTTCTTACTGTTCTCTCTTTGCTCTAATTAAGACCTTGCATGTTCAGCAGGGGTCTGATTTTGCAGCCTTTCTCTCTCTTCTTTATTTCTGTTAGGAACCAAAAAGTTCATGTCTTCTGGTGACAAGGCAGACCTTTCTGAGCAAAGGACAAACATTGATCAGAGTACACTCTAATCCTCATTAAAAGAAAAATTGGGAGACTTCTATATTCATAGTTATCGTTAAAGATTTGATTTTCATTACAAAAGAGTCATTTGTGTGGGATGGTATATTCATTATTGAGCTAGGAATTCCCCAGTAGGTCCTGTAGTGGCGATGTTCTCCATTAAATCTTTAATTCAGCTGTCTTGAACAAAATCATATAGTTCTTTTGTGGGATTTAGCTTTACAGCCATGTTATGACCAAGGCTTAAAATGATCCCAAGATTTCTGGATCAGGGAAGTACAGAGTTGGGCCTGCAGCAAACTGGTGAAAGTTGAAGGCTCCCTTACTATTCTAGCAGGAGCGCTAATAAGTTATAAATCTAGGGAGAAAGAGATACTGCTATGAATGTTTCCCTCTTAAGGCAACATTTCAGACAAGACGTTGTGTGGGAAGTGCGTTGGGAAGGTTGATACTTTTTATCCAAATCCAATGGCTACTTTGTTTCGTTTTGTTTTGTTTTTATCTACTGATCACTGTTAAGTGAAGCACTGTAGATCTTTTTCAAAGAAAGACCAAAGGCATGAGTTCGGTTCAGAGAAAGCTTCCACATGTGCCAAGCTGAGTCATGCATTTTTATCCAGAACCTAGAATTTGTTAGATGTTCAAAGCGTATATACACAGAAAGGACCACATATGGGGGGGAGGGGGCAGTAAGCTGCTGGAAGCTCTAGCTATCCATCCGATAGCTTTCAGCTTGTTTGTTTGTTTCAGTCAAACAAATCCAATGAAGTCTGTCCACAGTGTTGAGGAATTCACTTCCCAATTTTAATGAATTGACAGTTGTTGGAATTAGGCTCAAGAACACACGCGTTTGGTGGCAGTGTCTGGATCTTTATGAAATGGGCAAGTGGAAATGCATTTTTAACTCTGCTATTAAGAATTCGCAACAATGGAAACGATTTTCACTTTGGTGCATATTTCCAGGGTTCATACAGACTGAGATATTTTGCTTCTATCAACTCTGTGCCATCTCAGGCCCTCGAGGGGCCAAATAAGCCAAGCTATGAAGGGTCTCAGCCTTTGGAGGCTGGGGACTAGAGAGGACCTACCCTAATGGGGACTCTGGGTCACCTCAGATACAGAATCTCTGATCTTCCTTTGTTAGGGAGGGTGTTTAGGAGGTGATTCCTGTGCCCTGCATAGCAGGTCATCTCCTGAGTGTCTCACTGCATACTCTCTTGGATTAAACTTCTCAAGCATGAATTCAGTGTGGCCCCTGGGGATGTAATCACCCACGGTCCTACTGGGGTGTTATAACTACAAGAAGTCCTAGGCCTCTGGGACTTAGAGGCCACGAAGACCTTCACTGATACTGTTCTCTGCCATCTGCAGAGTTCCTCCTATTATCTAGTTGTCTTCTCATCTATGATAGAACAATTCCCTGCTCATATTCCCCTGTCCCTGTGCTGCTGAGTCAATATTGATTGAAGTAAAAACACTTTCCCCCATTATCTCGTACCTTATTCTCATCCCTAGACACCTTAATCCTGACTTCATGATATATATATATATATATATATATATATATATATATATATATATATATATATATATATATATATATATATATATATACACACATATCTTTTTCTGTTGTCCCTTCTGGAGGCCCTGTTCTGTCTTTAATAGACTCCCCTTTATTATAAAGATCTTAGATTTTCTTAGAACTTCTAAGATCTCATCATTTCTCACTCTTTCCATGTGTTAGGATATCCTCCCATTTACTGCATTCCCAGTCACCCATTTCAATGTTAAGGGCTTCTCCCGTGATCCCTGAAGCCGTGGCTCAGAGGTAGAAGTTTATTCCTTGCTCCTCAACCCTATTTCTAGACTATCTATTTGCCACCATCATCAAGCAAATTCTCTTCCACTGAAGTTTACTCTATCCATATTTATCACTTTTAGTCAGTCAGTCAGTCCACAAGCATTTATTAAGCAGCCCACTAAATGCCAGGCACTGTGCTAAGTGATGCCTAAGAAAGGACAGAAAGATTTGCGGGCAGAGATGGAAGATTAATTAACACTTCAAGGAAGTTATTAAGCAGAGATAATGAAAGAAATGGCCTAGAGGACCATCCGAGAAAAGGTTTAGAACCAAGAGATGGACAGTCTTGTTTGAGGACTGGTATGGAGGTCAATATCACTGGAGGGAAGAGTTCCTTTAGGGGAGTATGACTGGGTTGGAAAGAGTTTTGAATGCCAAACAGAGCATATTGTACTTGATCCTGGAAGCAATAGAAACCATTGGAGTTTATTGAGTGACATGGTGGTGGTGACAAGATCAGACCTATACCTTAGAAAATCACTTTAATGGTCAAATAAGGCTGGAGTAGAGGTAGCAGAGACTGAAGGCAGGCTGACCCATCAGCAGTTATCACCGTAAGGCGATGAGGGTCTGCATCAAGGTGGGAGAAGCATCAGAGAAGAGAAAATATGTATCACCAAGGTGAAATCGATAGAACTTGCACACAGCTTGAATGAGGGGCATAAGAGAACGTGAGAAGGGCAGGAGGACTTGGGAGTTGCAAGCTTCAGGGACAGATGGTATTGCCCTTTAAAGTAATAGGGAAGGTGTAAGGGTAATTTAGGAGGGCAAGATCATGAGTTCTGTTTTGGACATATTGAATTAAAGAGGTCTGCTGAACATCCAGTTTAAGATGTCTGAAAGTCATTTTGAGATGTGAGATTGGAGGTTAGCAGAGAAAAGTCAGATCTGAGAATCATCATAGAGATAGTAATTAAATCCAGGGAGCTGATGAGATCACCAAGTGAAGTAGTATAGAGGGAGAAGAAAAGAGGATCTGGGACAGAATCCTGTGGGGCATTGAAGGTTATAGAAGGAGGAGGAGAATTTAGTGAAGGAGAATGAGAAGGAAGGGTCAGATAGGGAGGAGGAGAACCAGGAGAGAATGGTGTTCTAAAATCCCAGAGAGAAGAGAATTACAGGGAGGAGAGAGTGATCAATAGTGCCAAAGCCTGCAAAGGGGTCCAGTGGAATGGGGATTGAAAAAAGGCCATTGGTTCTGTCAACTAAGCAGTCACTAGTCACTTTGGAGAGCCATTTTAGTGGAATAATTAGGTCAGAAGCCAGATTATAAAGGATTAAGAAGTTTTTTTCTCTTTTTATTTAGTATTTTATTTTCCCCCAATTACATGTGAAAACAATTTTCAATGTTCACTTCAAAAACTGAGTTCCAATTCTTTCCCTTCCCCCTTCCCTCCCACCCCCCTCATTAAGAAGACAAGTGATTCGATATATGTTATACATGTATAGTCATGCAAAACAAATTTCCATTTTAGGTATGTTGTAATAGAAAACATGGAACAAAATGAAAAACCAAGAAAAATAAAGTATCCTTTTAAAAAAAGCATCCTACCATCTGTATGTAGACTCTGTCAGTTCCTTCTCTGGGGATAGAATTTATCATCATAAGTATCCCAGAGCTGTACTGGATCATTCTATTGATGAGAATAACTGTCATTCACAGTTGATCTTCTTACAATATTGCTGATACTGTGTATGATGTTCTCCTGGTTCTCCTCATTTCACTTTGTATCAGTTCTTGGAAGTTTTTCCAGGTTTTTTTAAGTGCATCTAGCTCATCATTTCTTATAGCCCAATGGTATTCCATCACAGTCATATATCACATAGATGGCCTTTTAAAGGGATTTAACCACAAAAGGTGGGAGAGATAAAGGAGAGGAGTTAGCAGAGGAGAGACATAGGCATGTTTCTAGGCAGTAAGAAAGGAACCAGTAGACTGGCAGAGATTGAAAATAAATGATGGAGAGAGGAATGATCAAAGGTACAATGTACTGGAGGAGACAGGATGGAATGGGATTGTTTAAGAAGGCAGAGGAGTAAGCCTTGGTAAGGAAGGGGAGGGGGAGGGAATAACTATCCATTAAGCATCTACTATGTTCCAGACACTGTTCTAAGGACTTTACAAATATGATCTCATTTGATCCTCACAACAACCTTGGGAGGTAGATGTTGTCATTATCCCCATTTTACGTTTGAAGAAACTGAGGCAAATAGTGGTGAAATGACTTGCCCAGGCTCACACAGCTAGTAAGAGACTGAGGCCACATTTGAACTCAGGAAGACCTGACTTCAGGGTCAGCACTCTATTCATTGTTTATTCTAGCTGCCTCTTCATGTGGGGTAACAGTAAAGGAGGAGAAAGTGATGGAAAGAAAGCATATGGATGATAGGAACTGAGAAGAAAGAAGAAGGAATTCCTGAAGGAAGGTTTCATTTTCCCCTATAAAATGCAAAGGAAGGTTATCAACTAAGAGAATAGGGGGATAAGGAGCTGTTGGAGATTTAAGCAGGTATGAAGAGGTTTGGAAGAGCCACTATGGGCAGTGTGAAAGTGAATTCATCACGGATATAGAGTAGGATGGCCCAGCAGCAGGAAGGGTCCAGTTGAGGTTGTGGAACATAAATTTGTAGTGGATCTAGTCAGAACAGGTGCATGATTTTCTCCACCTTTATTCAGCAACATGAGTGTAAGAGATGTCTTCATGGTCACCAGAGCAAAGTTGGCAAATAGTGGGAGTGATCCAAGACTATGACATGGCAGAGTACAGTCTGTGATGTGATAAGGGGGGAGGGACACAAGAGAAGAGGAAAGTGTAGAACTGAATTGATTCATCAAAGAGTCAAAAGGAGAAGAGGAGACAACGTCTAGGGTAGGGGAGGTGACCTGGGAGATAACTGAGAGGTCAAGGGATTAGAGGTAATTGTGTGGATAAAGAGTATAGTGTGGTAAAGAAAGATAGAGGGAGAGATGGAAAGTTAATAGATTATGTAAGGTTAAAAGATTTGGGAATTTATTTAATATGGTGGTGGTACATTTGTAGGTTATGGCAAGATCAAGGATATAGCCATCTTCATTTGTTGCTAAGGTGAGGTGGAAGAGTAGATCATGGGAAGTAAATAGGTTGAGGAGCTGAGTAGTTTACAGTGATTGAAAGAGAGTAAATTTGTACATTGAAGTCTCTTAATATGAGGGCAGGAGCTGAAGAGGAGGAAAAAAATTGTGAACCATGAACTGAACTCATTGAGGATGGAAGAAGGTCTGTAGCAACAGTTAGTAAGATTTTGATTGGATGATAAAGATGACTCCAAAGCATGGTAAAGCATGAACTCCAAAGAAGGGGAGGTTACAGAGTGATAGAAATAGGGAAAGAACCTGGAAATGGTGATGGGGAGCAAGGAATATTACAACTCCTCCACCTCAAACTGTGAGCTGAGAAGAATGAGTGAAGGTATAGCCAGAATTGGAAAGGTTCTCATCTAAAAGAATAGGAGGAGGAGGAGGAATGAGAGGCTTAAGGAGGCAAGAGAAAGTTTGGAAGAGCCACTGTAGGTGGTGGGAGAGGGAATTGATAAAGGAGATAGAGGAGGATTGCCTGTGTAATCAGGGGGTATCCAGATTTCTGTAGTAACTTGAAAGTGGAAGGAATGGGAGAGGGAAAGATTTGGGATGAAGGGATATTTGCTGCTTATGGAACCAGCATACCAGAAGGCACAGTGAAAGGTTGGGTATGTTTGGCTGAGACTTGGGAGTGGGAGAATTGAGGGAGATGGAAATAAGGAACTGAATTGTAGAGGACAGGGAATGGTATTTGGATGATGACCTATGGGCATTTATAATCTCTCTGATACATTTAATATGATCAGGTATGAGACCATTCATCAAGTGGAAGGGCAACCTCCTTTTCCCAAGAAAGGCTACATACAAACCTAGCATAAGATGAAAAGTATAGTCATATGGGAGACAGTGTTTTACAGCCCCTTCCCTCCAAGGGCTGGAGATTAGGCACAAAATGGCACAGCAATAAATGAAAATTAAACCTGTACCACAGGAAGACATTCAGCCTCATCAACTATCCTCTTCTTTGTTCAAGGGACAGGCGCAGTTGGAGATGAGAGTCCTAAAGTCAAAGGGATGATGGCTCCTCTTTGTACTGGAGGTTTTCCACATCCTTGTTGGGAGATCAGGTTGGCAGTAGGAGGTTGGAGTTGCCTTGTATCTATACAGATGGATGACAATTGCAACAAGAGATGGAAAGTACATGGTCAGAGACAGATCTGGATCTTCTTTCACCTCTGGGTGGAGAAAAAGTGGTGAAGGAGGAAGACATAGACTCCTGGCACAGAAAGAAGTCACTATAGTCCAAGATGGGCCAACCATTACAGCCTCCCTTCAAGGTTCTATCTTGTACTCTTTTTTTCTCTCTCTCTACACTGTCTCCTTGATGATCTACTGAGATCAAGGATCCATGGACATTTGAGTCATGTATTCAAATGTCTGTATGCAAACATCTCTCAAATATACGCATCTCACTCTTGAAATCTAGTCCCGTATTAGCATATGCCTAGTGTGGTCCCATAGGCATTTTAAAATGAACATGTCCAAAATAAAACTCACATTTCCCTCCAAACTCTTTCCTCCACAGAAATCCCTATTTCTATGGAGGTAACTATGACCCAGTCAGTCATCAAGGATCCTAATTTGGAAGTCATATTTCATTATTCACTCTTCTTCCTTCTTCCCTGCTAGGTGAGATGATTAAGTGGTCAAGTGAATAGGGCATTTGGCCTGAAGTTAGAAAGACCTGAGTTTAAGTCTGACCTTACATGCTGATTAACTTTGTGACCCCGGGCAAATCACTTCACTTGGGAACAAGTAATAGACTATTTTAGCTGGGATGGAAAGCATCAATGATATAAAATATTCTTGAAAAGGCAGGCTGAAGGCAGATTGTGAAAAATGTAAATGACAAAGAAATTTCTATTTTAATCAGCGGCTAAGTAGTGCACGAGATAGAGTGCTGAGCCTGAAGTCAGGGAAATCCAAGTTCAAATCTAGCCTCATACACTTAGCCATGTGGCTCTGGGCAAGTCACTTAACCTCTGCTTGCCTCAGTTTCCTCAACTATAAAATGGGGATGATAACAGCAGTGTTTTTGTAAAGATCAAATGAGATAATTGTTTCAAAAGCACCCATCACGCTACTTGCCCCATAGTAGGTGCCGTGTAGATGCCCTCTTCATTTTTCCCTTCTTTCTTGATTCTCCACGACATGTCTTATACATTTTTCACTTAAGCCCTCATCACCTCCTGCCTGGTTCAAGCTCTTATCACTTCTCCTCTGGACTGCTGCAATAGCCCAAACTCCAGCTTCCACTTTCTTTTCTCTCCAGTTCTTCAGAATCTGCCAGTCCGATCTTCCTCGAATGGAAATCTGTGTCATTAATCTACTTAAGAATTTTCACTGACTCTATGTTGTATCTAGGATACTAATAGTTATTATTATAATAGTGAGCATTACCCAGTGTCTACTATGTGCCAAGCACTGTGCTAAGTGGTTCCCTTTGATTCTCCTTTGATTCTACTTTGATTTGGAGGTAGGGGCTGTTTTTCCCCTTTTCACAGATGAGCAACCTGAGGCCAACAGTGATTCAATGACTTGCCCAGGGTCACACAATAAATGTCTGAGGCCAGATTTGAGCTTGGGTTTCCCTAACTCCAGGCTCAGAACTCTATCCACTGCATTACTTAGGTGTTGATTAAAATAAAAATTTCTCCCCAATTGCCTCCAATTAAAAAAAAATAGTGAGACACATTTCTTTGCCATTTAAATCTTTAACAATTTGTCTTCAGTCTGCCTTTTCAAGAGTATTCTGCACGATCGATGGATTCTGTCCCAGGTAATTTGGTGTATTGGCTATTCCCCATTCATGACACATCAATATCATCTCCGACTGGGTACCTGTGCCTTTTCCTCACACTTGGCTACTTAGCTGAATGCTTTCTCTTCTCCTTTCATCTTTTGGAATCCCTCACTCTTTCAAGGCTCGTATTGGATTCCCCCTACTCTACAAGGTCTTTCTTCCATGTGTTGGTGCTCTCTACCCAATCCTCCCCTGCAAAAAATATATATACATATATATATATATACACACACACATACTCATATATGCACATGTGTACACACATATAAATATATACACCTGTTTATATGTGTGTAACATATATGTATGTGTGTATCTATATATATGTTGCATCTTCCCCTAGAATGTAAGCTTCTTGGTAGAAGGAACGGTCTTTGCCTAACACGGTTCCTTGTGCATAGTAGGCACTTAATAAATGCCAATGGAGGTAGGAAAACAAATACTGTGCACATAAGATATCTGGACTTGGTCATCCAGATATACTCTGTACTCTGCTTCCAACCGTTCCCCATCTGCGATGCTTGTATAACCTCAAACAAGTCATTTCTCCTCTTTGGGACTATCTTTTCTCATTTGTAAAATGAGGGAGTTGGACTCAATGGTTACTGAGGTCCATTTCTGCTTTAAATCAATAATTTCATGAGCCTTTCGTGCCTCAGTTTCATAACTTGTAAAACAAAGGGTTTGGACTAGATAGCTTCTAAACACCCTGCTCTGAATCTGTGCTCCTATATTGTTCTTCTTCTTCTCCACACATACATACACACACACACATGCACACACACACATGCACACACACATGCACACACACACACACACACACACACGGCCAGCAATTTTCCTGTAAATCAATAATCATTAACTGGGGTTCTGTCCAGGGATTAATATCTTACAGGGAGTTTCTATAGGAATAAGGAGCATCTTAATGGTCCCAAAGGTCCCAACAAGATGCCATCTTGGAATATATCCATGAAAGTCAGCCACTTCATTGATATCCTTTCCTTGAAAGGCACTCAACAGTGTATTACTATTGCCAGATGTTTACACTGTAAATGAAGGCATCCTTTTCATTTGCAGCAGGACTGGGAAACACGCCACAAAAAAAGAGTGAAAAGCGGGGCCAAAGATGTAAGATGCTGGCTGTAGGTAAAAGTACCACTGCCCAACTGCCTTCACTACAAATCCCAAACCTTAATCCTACCCACAGCTCTGTGTGTGTGTGTGTGTGTGTGTGTGTGTGTGTGTGTGTGTGTGTGTGTGTGTGTGAATGAGAGAGAGAGAGAGAGAGAGGGAGAGAGGTTGGGAGGGAAATTTGAAGAGGTGTCCAGAAAGACCAAATGTTTTTCTCTTTGATGCCAAATGTTGGAAGATGAGGTTTGCTCTCTGGGTGGATTGGTGATTTTCCTGCTTTTTTTTTCTAACCGGGAACATATTTCTTATCATGAAAATTGGACAGGTCTTTCCCTGAATTTCCTGGTGTTTTATTGTCTGGCCCCTTAGATCTTGGCTTGAGCTCACATCCTTGGGTAGAAGGACATACAGTAATTATGCAAGGCTTTTCTTCCCTGTAGTTGGCAGTGATCTCCCCACTCCCTCTTACCCCAGGAAATTTATGGCCTCCAATGCTCGATTATGGAGGTTGGTGGTTGAATGTGGTGGAGAGAAATCTTGACGTGGTTAGAATCAAGCCTGCGTTAGCTGGCTTCTCTGGGAATATACTAGCTAGCAAGCACAAAGAAGCTGGCATTTTCATTTCATTAGCTCTACTCTATTAGATGTTAATCTCTAGCCAAACCCAAATACAGATTTATCACTGAACACCAGAGACAGGTCAGTCTTGGTCACTGTGGTTTTAGACTGGCCAGTTGCCATAGCCTCTCCCTGACTTTAACATTTGGGTGATGAATAATGGGATCCAAGAGCTAGAAGAGACTCAGAGGCCACTCAGTCCATCCCCCACATTTTATAGATGGGGAAACTGAGGCCCAGGGAGGTCAGATGTTTTCCCTAAATGCACACAGGTAGCAAGTTTGGGAGGAGGAGGGATTGCAGGTCTTTTGACTGTCAGTGGTCTTTCCACTATACAGCAACGGGGAAGATGAACCTCTGGGAGCTTCCCACCACCTCCTTGCCCTAGGCCATGCCAAACTTATGGGAAAAAATACTTTTAGATTTGGAAGGGATCTTAGAGCTCATTTAGGCCAAGTCTCTCTTTGTAAGGATGAGGAAACTAAGACCAAAGGGGAGACCTTTCTATCTGAGACCTAGGTAGAAAAATGGCAGAGCCAAGATTTCCATCCAGTTCCCCTGACACTCAAATCCTGCCCTTGTCCCACTGCACCAAGCCGAAGACAAAGGTCCGAAGCAGCCTCTTGTACTAAGGGAATAGGGTTGTGCTGCAGTTGCTGATGCCTCTTGTTTTGTACTCCCCAAATCTCTGTTCCATCATTATCTTCACAATCTGGATGTAAGGGAAGTCAGGTCAATAATATCATTTTGGTGTTAGTTTCCAAAATTGAAACTCAGTGATGATGAGTGGGTGGTGCAATGTTAGATGGTAAGTTAATGGATGGAGGGATGGCAGCAGGCCCCTTCCCACCTCCAAGTCCCAGGTTAAGATTCCCAGGCTGATTTTTTTTTCCATAGGGAAACGTTTCTCCTGCTTATAAAGAGCATAGAATGCTAAATTAAGAGTTGGGAGGTATTCATCAAAGGTCACCCAGTTGAACCTAGGTCACACTCAGATCTGAGATCTAAAGTTGGAAGGGACATTTTACATGGGAGGAAACTGAGGCCCAGAGAGAATAGCTGAAGGGTATGCGGGTAATAAGAGGCAGAGTTGGCATTCAAACTCAGGTCCTATAAATCTAGCACTCTGCCTCTTTAAAGAAATGATGGCTTTTAAATTTTGCTTTGCTAGAAGCATTTCCTATTCGGATTAATACCCACATTTTCCTTCCCAAATGCCCAATTTGCTAACCTGCATAGCAACAAATGCATTAACAACCAGAATTTGTATAGCATTCTGAGATTGGCAAAGTGCTTCCCTCTCTGCCTCCTTTTGGGGGCATACTGGGCAAGTCTGATTATACCCTACTTCCTTGCCCAGCATGTCTTGGGGAGGAAGACCAAGCTCCCTCAGCTTTGGGTTGTTGTTGTTGGGGGTTTTTTTGACCCTGAAAACTTAGGATAATTCATTTGAAATTTTCCTAGTTCTCTGAGCCTCCCATAAGTGAAGTTACTGAAATCATGCCATCTGTTTTTAAGCTCTAGTAAAATTGGCTCCACCCTGCAGCTCCACCCATGCAGATGATTTCTTCCATAGTGGCTCAGAGAATTTCATGGCAGAAGGAGCAGCTGGAAATGGAAAAGATATTTGCAATTGTTGTAATATTCTGAACACAGCATCACTTGCATGTGGGCACGGAGTCTTGGACGTCATCAGTCACCTAGTCCAGTCTGTACCTGAACAAAGAATTCCCTTTGGGTCATTCTAGACAATTGGTCACACCCTTCCCTCCCCCTCCCCCCCCCCCCCCCCCCCCCCCGTACTTGAAGCCATACGTGGAAAGAACGGTTACTCCTCTCTGAGCCACTCACCGGATCAGTTCCCTCTCGATAGGGCTGAGGTATCTATCTATCTACTTATCTGCCTAACATTCCAATAAATCTGTGATTTCCTGAGTATGAAAATTCACTCCGTTGGTGGCAGTTGTAACCCATGTATGCTTGCCCATCTCATGAAACCTTTGTGCATGTCGTCTCACAAGTGTGGCTTAGGAGGCAGAGTCCTTACTCTGGATGCCTTCTTTGTTTCCCCTGGATGTTGAAGAGGAGCTTCTGAAGTCTTCAGACTGTCTATCACTTGTTCTGGCTCTTGTCCCATGAGCAGCCTGTAGCCTTCTTCACTCAAACCCTTTTTGGATCGCATCCTTCACTTCTCTTCTCCTTTGTAATTTTCATAGCAACTAAAATTCTCACCAGGGATCAAGGCCTTCAGTGTTTTCCTCAGAGGCATGGATAAGTCTTTGATTCCACACTTCCACCTCCCAGGTGTCACCTAACCTATTGATCCTGAAACAGCATCACCTAATTACCTGGGATTGGGTTTGCCAGCCAACCAGTCATCCATGCTGAGTGTGAAGCGTGACTCTGAACCGTTGTGCTTGTCAGTCAACTCCTTTCCAATTAAGGTGGAAGCCGAAAGCTGAGGCCAGAGATGGAAACAAACAGTCCCCCAAATAAGTCATGGCAAGTTCAATCTCATGCATACATGTGACTAAAGCATGATGGACTCAAAAGCATAAGAAGTCAGAAACATAGGGTAAAATGTAGTTTAGTATAACGAATAGAGAACTGGAGTTCTTGACTGGAGTCAAGAAGATCTGAGTTCAAATCCTTCCACAGTTACTTATGAGTCGTATGATCCAGCACAACTCATTTAACTTCTCTATGCTTCACTCTCCTCATTTAAAGAACAAAGGAAAGGAAGCTTGGTGTCACAACTGATAGAGCATTGACCCTGGACCTGAGTTCAAATCTGGCCTAAGACACTTACTAGCTGTGTGACCCTGGGCAAGTCACTTAACCCCAATTGCTTAAGAAAAAAAGAATGAGGGACTTAGATTAAATGATTTCTCATTTATTTTCTTCTAGCTCTGAAATTGTGATCAAATATTAGCTATTATCCCCAAATAAAAGCCAACATCTCTATTATGTATACATACATGCTCACATAGCCATACATGCACTCTCTGGTGTTGGAAGAGACCTCAGAATCTGTCTAGTCCATCCAAAGCTTGAGGAATCTCTTCTTCTTCAGCCTTTGTGATGCCAGCCTTGATTAAAGACTTCCATTGAGGAAGAACTCACTGCTTCTATTGGCCAGTTTTCGTTGCCTACCTCAAATGTTTGACAGTTTTTGGCAAAATCTATCTCTCTACACCATTTTTCAACTGGAAATTATTCAGTCCTCTGCATATTAAATGTCTTCTGTCTTCCATATAAAAGGACAGAGGACAGGGAGTCCATAACCCCCCTCATTCTGGACTTTTTACTCAAGAAGTCTTTGCTGCTCACATTGTCTATTCACATTGAGTACGAATTTATCCAATTCCATCAGGGCTTTTCCAAATCAGTTTCTCTTTATCCATGTCTTCCCCATCTGATTCTTGGAGAGTTGATCTTTTGGACCCAACTTTATGACTTTATGTGTTATTTTTTAATGTCATATTATTGTCAGTTCATGATTTCAGTGTGTCCAAATCTTTGAGGATCTGGATTGTCTCATCTGAAGTGTTGACAATGCTTCCTCTCTTTGTTTCATGGGAAAATTTGATAAGCATACTGCAGCTGCCTTCATTCCTTCACTGGTTACTTTGTCAAATAGGACAGAATCAAGGCCCAAGAATTAACACCCCACTCAACCTCCCTCTTGAAGGCAGGACAGAAAAAGAAAGAGGAGGAGCAAGAGGACAGACTGAGTCTAAATCTGAGTCAAGCCTAGAACCTTTGGCCAGCTAGGGACCAGTCTGGAACATTGCCCCACGACGCTCCTTCCTACCCTCAGCCGTATTCATAAAGCAATAGCAGGTGGCATGCCTATAGTCACACACCAAGGCTCTTGCTTGTCAACAACATTCCTCAAACTGTGAACTTTCTTACTTATTTGCCTCTCGCTGCTGCTCCTATGGCTAAGCATGCCCCATCCTAGAGTTCTCGATTATTGTATTAATAATTCCATGCCACATGAGAGAAAACTATCCCCAAACTCCACCTATCTTGCTCTCATCCCCATCCTCCTCAACTCATCTTCCAAAACTCATGTCCTATTCCAATCCTTCCTGGCTCTGTTCCCTATGGAATTCTCATTCCATAGTGAGCAAAATTCCCTTCATTCTAGACCTTTCTTTCACATTTCTTCCCTCTCCAAGTCCACAATAAAATCTGGTTCCTGCCTGACTATATACATCCCTAGTCAACCATGAGTGGTGTTTTAATTTATAAAACTGACACACTGACTCTGCTGGAAAAGTCAGAATCTTACTTCCTCTCACTGCACTTTCCATATTCTCCCTTTACTCTTCATGCAACAACCTAGCCTTCTTTGAAGCTCACTCAACAAAAATATTTTGGTCACAAAACAATCCAAATTATGGTCACCCAATAAGGGTAGCCCCTCGAGGAGTTTAGCACCTGGCTTATCCTTTTCATCTCCTCCCTATCCCCACTCCCTCTTTCCTCTATCCTATAGGGGATTTCAACATCACTAAAAATTCCCTAACTTCCCAGTTTCTCAGTTTCCTAAATCTTATGACCTATACCTTTCACTCCTTCTCAGCCTCTTGTGGGAGTGGTCATACAATGGATCTTACCATTTACTATGTGCTTCATGAACTTAATAAAAAGCACTCTCCTCTACCTGACTTTCACCTGCCACTATTCCATTTTTCCCAATGCCTGATCTCATCTTTTTTTTCTCTGTCCTCATTAATGTCTCTCAGTTTTTTCTCAGGCCATTAATCTTGATCTGGCTTGGAGATTCTCTCTCTCTTATCTTGACCCAATGATCCATTTTCAAGTCCTTTATCTTCTTATTCCATTGCCGCTTGTCTCTCGCCAAATCTTAGCTTTAGATTGATCTACTGTCTGCTTCCTTTCCTCCTCCTCATGTGCTTCTGAAAGGTGCTGGACGATATCACACACCATGATGATTTTGTAGATTACAAATTCATCTTATCCAACCTCATAGTAGCAAGACATTTTTTCCTTCCTCCCTGAATAATACCCTCTCTTATTTTCCATAGAAGCTATTCTAAACCTTCTTTTGTCTCAAGCTTCTCATGCACCCCTCCCCTTTTCTCAGCTAAAGAGGTCACCTCTTATTTTACTGGGAAAATTGACATCATTTGATATGAGCTCCTTGTTCCTTCCTCCTCACCTCAAAAAAATCCCTTGACATAATTCCCTGCTCTCTTGGTTTTTGCCCCTGTGCCTGACAATGAAGTAGCTCTTTATATGTGTCCTTGATTCTGTCCCATTCTGTTCCCTCCAGCAGATTGCAACCTCAGTCATCCCTTCACAATTTCCTTGATAATTCCTTTGCTACATGTGATTTTTCCTTACTCCAACCCCACCTGCCAGCTATGGGGAAATGAACCACAATCAAATCAACTCTGCCAATATTCCTGGATGGTAAGTGTTATCCTGCTCCTTGATCCCCAGAATGTCCTGCCCTTGACACATCCCCTTATCTGTCTTGCACTAGAGTCTAAGCCCCTTGAAAGCAGGGATTGTTTTTGCTTTTGTATTTGTACCCCCAGTGCATAGTATAGTGATTGACATATATAAGCATTTGTCTTTTCTTTCCTCCATCAATCTATTCTTCCATCTATCCCTTCTCTCTCTTTCTCTTCCTCCCTCTCTCAAGCACCCACATACACACGCACACAAACATACACATGCGTATGCATGCAGACACACACACACACACACACACACACACACACACACACCTTTAATCTCTCCCTATCTACCGGTTCCTTTCCTACCACTTTCACATATTTCAGTCTTTCCAACAGAAATGAACTTTCAGTAGACCCTATCATCTGCTCAAGCTATCATCCTACATCTCTCCTTTTGCCACTTTTATTTCCTCTACTATCACTCATTTCTCAGCCTGACAGCATCACTCACCTAAGAGCTGCTATCTTCAAAGTGACATGACAGATATCATGGTTTTTTATCAGTTTTCACCCTTTTCAGCTCATTTTCTGCATTTCACATTTCTCTGTATCCTCTGCTTCTATCCTTTCCTCTTTCCTGTTTGATTGTTTCTTCCCCTTCTCCTTTGATGCCTTACCTTTCATATTATGTCTACTAATGGCTTTCCCCCAACCTTATGTCTGCATTTCATATTATGTTCACTATGCCTCTTTCCTGGGCATTCTTTCTTCTTCCATGCACTCTTCTGGTGTCTTGATCACCTCCCATTGGCTTACATACCATCTCTCTGCATTTGGCTCTGAGATCTATATATCCAGCCCCAGTGTCTCCCCTGAGTTTCAGTCCTGAGTCACTGATTGCCTGTTGGACTTTTCAAACTGGATATCTCAGAGGAATTCTCAAACTCATCATTCCAAAACTGAATTTGTTATCGATTCATCCAAATTTCCTCTTTTGAAAGCTTCTGTATTCGTGTTGATGGCACCATCATTCTTCTAGTGCCACCATCTCATAATCTCTGCACTATCCTGAGCTCTTCACTCTCTCTCACTCCATGTATCGGATAAGTTGACAAATATGTCATTTCTACATTCGCAAACTTTTGCTCTTGAGTACTTTAGCTATCACCTTAGCTCAGGCCCCCATCACCTCTCCCTTAGACTACTTCCACAGCCTCCTAATTGGTCTCCTTCCCACTCCACCACTCTTTCACCACTCCAGTCCATCCTACCTATGGCTATTGAAGAACTTTTCCTGTCACAGAGATATAACCATGGGACTACCCTACTCCAGAAGTTCCCTTTTGACTCTGGGATAAGATGTAAACTTTTTTTACTCTTTTAAAGACTCTCACAACTTGACTCCAACCTATCTTTCCAGTCTCATTCAGTCATATTCTCTCTCTTGTATTTTGTAACCCATCCAAATGGATCTTCTCAATATTCCTCACATGACTGTTCATCTTCCATTTCTGTGTCTACACATTCCCTATTCATTTCTACATCCTAGAATCCTTTTTTCCTTACAAAATTCAGCAAAGGCACATGATTCCTTTCCCAATATCCCCAGTGGACAGTGTCCTCCATCTCAAACTACATTGTAATTGATTACTGTGCGTTTATTACGCTTATATTTATTCCACACATATTTATGTCCTAGTTATATTCTTGAATAAATACACCCTGCTTGTGTGTACCAGACCTTTCATCCTTTGTATGTGTGTCCCCTCCTTCTAGTACAGTACCTGGAAAATTGTAGGCATTTCATGAATGCTTATGGATTGATGGATAGACTACAGCTCCCCTCTAGAGTCCTCTTTCCAGGTTGTCTGCCATCTATTTATCCAACTCCATTGGATCCTGTGGAGCAATTCCAGCTCTACCTAATAGTACAATCATTTACTCCACATCTCTCTATCCTGTCTAAATGAAAACCAGAGGCTTTGCCAAATGCTTTCCTGAAGCCCAGGCATTCTCTTTCTGTGGTATTTCCCTTCATTATCAGTCCAATAATCCTACCAAAAATGAAAATGAAGCTAGTGTGGTATATGCTGGGCACAGCCCTCTATCCATTGCACCAATATTGTGAGCAACGTCCTAACTGTGAACCTGTCATAGATCCAGGAACTGCTCACTTTGAAGATATGAACAACCAAAAAACTAAGGGCCAAAACTAGATTAGTGCTTAACTTAGGGGCAGTCAGTTGGAAGAACATTTCACGTCCTCAATTTGTAATCTACAAATTGCCAGATGGTTTGATTTTCTTCAAGCTCTGAAAGCATGTTTACACAGTGGGACCTTCCAGCCATGACTCTATTGGTCCAGTTATCAGCTGGAGACATTGACTCTTCCCTTGAAGCTCCACTACTATGTAAGATAATTCTGACTGGTTGTTAGACTGAACATTGCCTGATTCTAGGACTTAGTGGGGTCAATGGCTTTATGTGGTTCAAGTGCAATTTAGAGGCTCTGATTACCTTTGAGATTTAAAAACTCAGGGCCCCCAAACTACTTTAATTTATAGAGGAGTTGTTAAGGTGCATCAATGAAGTGAGTTTCCACACAGGGAGTTACTTCCATCAACGAAGTCAGTCCCCTTTTCACAATAAAAATGAGAAAATATTTCAGATGCCATTTTACTCATCTAAACTGAAGATTTTAACATTAATCCCATGTTTCTCTTCTAGGATGATGTTCTGCCTTCAGATGTATCTGGGAGAAGGGAGTAATCATATGCAGTTGTAGGTTGAATATATTTGATCATTTTATTCTCTTTATCTCTCTCTTTCTCACCATAATGAAATCTCATGGTGTTCCTGCATGCCGTGTGTGTGTGTGTGTGTGTGTGAGTGTGTGTGTGTGTCTGTCATTCTGTCTGTCTGTCTGTTTAGGATTCTGTAGGGATTGGATCTGTGATTTAATTGATATAAGGAACTCCTAGATAAGTAAACTTCTAGCTTTTGGAGTTGGCACCTTTTCTACAAGTTATAATCTTAAAAGTTGTTTATAGCAATAAAGAGTTAAGTGACTTGTCCAAGGAGACACAATTAATATGTGCTAGAGGCTGACCTGAACACGAGTCTTTCTAGTTTTAAGGACAGCTCTCAATGCACTCTACTGTGCCACCTTTGAATGTGTGTTTGCAGAGTTATTTGACTCTACTTTTCATTCATTTTTTTCAGTCAGGGAAGAGTCAATTTAGGTTCTACACAGACTATAATATCTTAATGGCAAAGGAACATGCCCCTTAGAAGGATAACTGGGTCAGGAGTTGATTGGTTTGTTCTTTTTGGGGGGAGTCAAGTCACTAGCAAATTATCACCCCAAATCTAATGTTGTTCAACTGTTGTTAGTTTGGTGTATGGCAACCATTCTTCTGCCAATGACTCTAACTGATAACTAGACCAGTGGAATGCCATGGTTGGAATGACTCCCTGTGTAGACTTGTTTCCTTTGGGACAGCTGGGTGGCCCAGTGCATAAAGCATTGAGCCTCAAGTCAGGAAGATCTTAGTTCAAATCTGTTCTCAGACATTAGATGTGTGACCATGGGTAAGTCACTTAACTACTGTTTGCCTCAGTTTTCTCATCTGTAAAATGCAGGCAATAATAGCACTTACTTCCCATGGTTGTTGGAAAAATCAAATGAGATAATAATTGTCAAGTGCTTAGCACTTTAACGTAGTGCCTAGCACATAGGAAGCATGGTATAAATGTTAACTGAGACTTCCTGCACAGTGATTTACCTTATTTGATATTGTCTGCCAAACCAACGAAGAATGTGAAACTGAGTATGTCTGCGCCAAGAGCACCTTCATTCACTCCCCTTCTTGAAAATATTGGAGAATGGAAAAGAGACCCTCTTTGGGCGATGAGATGAAAGCCCTGATGGTTCCATGTTCTTTCTCCATAATGAAAAAGGAATTGTGGTTGGATTGCCAGTAGGCATTCCTTCAGGTTTTCTTGCTTATAAAAATTTAATAATCTACCAATTAGGAAAGGACAGTAAATTGGGCCAGTCTTTCTAAGAAACAGGATGTGACTCCTTAAATGCTGTGGTTCCCTGACATCCAAAGTGGTCAGTGCAAATTTTTATAGTCATAGTTTAAAACAAATTAAATATTTGTGCTTCAAAACATAGGGTAGCATCATGTCTACTACAAGACCAGATTTACATTTGGAGGGGGGGAGACCCTCATGAACCAGGAGGACAAATTCATAGATAAAGACGTAGCATTTCAAAATAATAGACTGTGTTTTCAAACAACTGGGGTAGGATGCAAACTCACTTACCTTTTTTTTTTTTTAATTCCTGAGGTGCACCCAGCTGCTTCAGGAAGTCCTATGAGGTAAGAAATTCCTGCCTCACAAACGTTCTCTTTCTAAAAAAAAAAAAAGAAAGAAAAAGAAAAAAGAAAAAAGAACATAATGGAAAAGGCGACCAGCTTAGCAGGCAACACACAAAAGGGCTGCCTGTGCTGGGAATTTCATGCCTCATGGCTTTGGGTCACCAAGGCTCCTAAAAGCCAAACATCATTTCATTATCACTATCAAATGCTGAAGCAGGGTTGCAGTTTAGCCCTTTCTCCATCCCTAAATTGGCTTCAATGGATAAGGAAGTCCTCTGCAATCATCTCAAGGACCCTTCTAATGAGAAGGCAAGTCGGTGAACTGTCATCAGTGGAAAACCTTTCAGAAAGCTCCATGATAGGTCAAGCCTAGGAAAAATGTGGCTGTCATTTTTCTGCACTGGAATGAATCACTCACTTTCGAAAGAAATAAAGTTTATTTCATGGATAGAAACAAGGTGATCAGTACAGCACTTCTCATACACAGGGTCACAATGCTATGGATTCTACACACCTTGTACATTACAGTTCTACAGGACGTTAAGTTACAATGACTTGTCTAATACATGCCCATGGGTAATTTCTGAGAATTCCTTAATTGGTTCATATCGAGATCCTTAGCCACATGTCAGTGTTACAATCCACATGCCACTCACTTGAAGAAATTATCACAAGAAGCACTATCAAATGAGGGTCTCAAGGAAATAGAGAGATACTGACCCATTTGTGCAGCACGTCACGTTCAAATAGCACTCTACACAAAAACATCGCAGATATAGTGGATGTCAACATGTTGGCGATCTTGTCATAAACACTGTTTAAAAAGGTAATTGAAACCCACTTTCAAACAAAAGTCAATGTGCATTTAACGTGCATACTGGAATACACAAAATTCCATAAATACAAAATCAAGACTGTCCATTGAAATTAAAGAGGTTATGAGTTGCAGGCCTGATTCTGCATGAAAAGTATAATGATTTTACATAAATGTTAGCCAAAACACATTTGTCTGTTTTGAACTTCATTAAAACTCCAGGGGGAACCTACTTAAGGTTGCTCAGATCCAAGATTTTCCCAACATCACAGTGCTGTTGCTGATTTTTTAAAACCCAGAATCTATTTGCAATATATGAAAACAATCCCCACCCCCACCCCCAGAACATCGTAGAATGTTACATGGAATGGGAAAGATACAATGCTAGACAAAATGAGACCTTTTAGGGAGACAGAACTGGATGTCCCCATAAAGTGATTTTTTTAATCAATAATACTCTTACCAACAGAAACAGGGCCAAAATACCCTTCCCAAACAATAAATAAGTGTGACAAAATTGGCACATACATAGAAATTGCTAACTCTACAGATTTGTTCTGAGGACCCTATTTTCTCCTAGTTTATTTCCTATTTCAAGTATTCAGTTGCAAAGTGAAGGTAGAAACCTGATTGTAAGAGACACCTGGGTGCCGCACCTGAAGAGGACAGCCCCGGGGCGGGGATAGGAGACACATTTGTGGTCTGCATTACTTGATACCTTGCCAGAGAACTGAGCATTTTTTGTCTTCAGCAAAGATCTAGAATCCCTCTGATAGTTAAAGGACAAACATTTTAAACATGAAAGTCGTTGGATTACTTGGGTGACACATAAGCTTTACATGCGTCATGGTCCTTCCAAAGAAAACTACCCAACTACTGGAACAAGAAGCTCCTATCCTGGGAGGGGCTTCTTACCCATGAACAAGGACGGGATAGCTAAAATAGCACTCCCAGCACCCTGTTCCTTGACACAGAGGCTTCTGCCTTTTTAATACTTAATACTTCAATAACTCACAAAGTGATTTCAAGTGATTTAATTGCACCCCAAAAACCTTACAGCAAGACCATCGACTAAAATCAGGGTGAGACTTCAGGCATATCCGCCTTTGAATCTGTTTCCATGGGAACAATTAAAAAAAAACAACAGCTATAATTATTAAGGCCACTCATGCTTAAATCCGATGTTTGTCCTTTAAAAATTCTGCTCTGCTTGTCCTACTCACATCCACGTGGAAAAAAAGGTCTTTTCTTGACAAGAAAAATAGGATGGATCAATCTCACAGATGAACTTTTGCACATGTTCACCAGACTCTTTTGTGAGCTTTATGAAGTTGTTACAATCATTTTTTTCTCCCTCCCTCCAGTGTGAGTTTAACTCTCCCTGGTACCACATCACTATGTAAAGACCGGAAAATTTGGCCTTTTCTCCCTGGCATGTGCTTTAAATAATGACTGCACTTCACATACGTATTTTGTAGAGCTATATACAGAGACCCAGCTTTGAAGAATGTCGCTCCTCCTCCTTGGGGTGTTTTCTTGTTGAATGTTTAAGATGCACTGGAATCCATGTTGGAGACTACATTTTTCCATCAAAATTAAAAAAATAACACACACACAATCCTTCCTTTGCAGAAGGTCAAATGTGTACACTGTTTTCTTGGACTTTGTTTCATGAAATGTTCGGGAGTCCCAGCTTTTATATTAAAACATTGATATGTAACTGGATGAGAAAAGTCTGAGGTTCCATCCTGGCTCATCTGTATGGATGTAGCCAGATTTGTATGAACACATATTTGGACCCCTCATGCTTTTGTCATGTCTTGATACGTGAACAGTGTAGACTAAATCAGGTATGATGGGTTTTCAGATGCCCCATTCACTGTCAGAGACACACTACCACCATGTTTTTATCAGGTGAGTTCTTGCCAACAAGCTCCAACCACATAATTGTTTCTAAAAATTGATTTCATTTCCAACCTGCCCAGAGCTAACTACTAGTTGGTGACAATATCAACATATGATTATTTGAAAAGCAGATTAAAGAAACATTGGAGGGTAACGGCTCATGTATTTTGTTTTGTTTTTTGCTTTTGGCATTTGGGTTTCTTTGTTCAACAGCCCACATAGCTGGGGAGATGAATAGTGCTGACACCATTCAATAACAGCTCACTTAGGCTTTCTTCCTTCCTTCCTTCTTTTCCTTCTTTCTTTCTTTCCTCCTTCCTTCCTTCCTTCCTTCTTCCCTTCCTTCCTTCCTTCCTTCCTTCCTTCCTTCCTTCCTTCCTTCCTTCCTCCCTTCCTTCCTTCCTTCCTCCCTCCCTTCCTTCCTTCCTTCCTTCCTCCCTCCCTTCCTCCCTCCCTCCCTTCCTTCCTTCCTTTTTTACTTTGATAATCTAATGCATTTGAAATGACCCTGTTGACCAAGCTGGCGTAATCACTGGAGGTGAAGCTAAGTTAGTACATCTAAACGGAAGTTTTGTCACACAATTACACTTTTGCAGTATTAGAATTTATCAAATGGTGTTGAAATAGCCTGAACTGAGTGTTATTAGGGAATGAGAATTAGGGGAGGCGATCACCTTGTTAACCCCCAAGCTCCAAAACAAGAAAAACCATTCATTCAAAAAGAAGAACGAAGGCTTTGTCCTTTCCGTCCACTCTATTTTTCTGCTCTTGAATGGAATGGACTTTGCAAGAGGCAAGACAAGCTAAGGCAGAGCACATCCAGTCATCAGGTCCTGCATCAAATGGCAAAAAGGAAACACTCGTCTTCCCTTGCTGTGACCCCCTCCATTGCGGCCATTGTCGGGGAGGGGGGTGGGATCCGCTGCAACAGATCATCAGAGCGTTTTTGTGGGACCGTATCTTCTTTCTCCATCTAGCTTCTTTTCCGGATAACTGCAATTAGAAAACATGGCATTTAGTAGGAGAAATAATCCCAGCCATCTCAGCAAGTGCAGTGATAGACTCTATGACAGACTTATCTGTGGGGAGTGAAAAGTGTAGATGGCACACTGTGTTTTTTGGGTATTGGAAAGAAAGTCAGTAGAGAGCCCATTGGAAACCAACTGACACTGGAAAAGATGCCCAGGAAACTGTCCAAATCTAGTAGGACACAGATGACTCAAAAAGTAGATATTCTAGATTTATTGAGAGCGGGTGGGTCCTGGACTTAAGATTTCCCTGGTGACAAGTTGGCAACTGGAACGTAGTGTGTAGTTATATAGATTTGCCTAGAGCTCAGCTTCATACTTTTTAAGAAAAAAAAAAAAACAGAGAGCTTAGAATTCATACTAACCTTGACCAGGCAGAAGAATGTTATAAAGCAAATAAACCCCAAATTTGGCATAAGAGAGGCTGAGTTTGACTTCTAGCTTTCCTATTCACTTAAGTCAATCAACCAACCAACCAATAAGCATTTCTCAAGTGTCTAAAATGTGTCAGGCATTGTGATGGATACTGGCGATGCTGATACCAAAAAGAAATAGTTCCTGCCTTCAAGAAATTTCCATTCTATATGACAAGTCACTTATCCTCTGGGGCAGGTATGTGGTGCAGTGGATAGAGCACCAGTGCAGGAGTTAGGAGGACCTGAGTTCAAATCTCACCTCAGACACTTGACACTCACTAGCTGTGTGACCTTGGGCAAGTCACTTAACCCCAATTGCCTCATCCTGGGTCATCTCCAGTCATCCTGATGAATATCTGGTCACTGGCTTCAGATGGCTCTGGAGGAGAAGTGAGGCTGGTGACCTGCACAGCCCTCCCTCACTCAAAACAAAGTCAAGTGCTAGTCATGTCGTTATTTCTCCGATGGCATGGTCTTCTTCAACAACGAAGGATGAACACACACTTATGCTCTACGGATTTCTGTTTCCTTATCTGCAAAATAACAGGTTGTCCAGAACACTTCCAAGACCTCTTGTAGCACTGAATCTATCAAACTAAGAAACTGACTATGTGAGCCTTCAGGCAGTCATCAAACATTTACTGAACACTTTATTGAGTGCCTACTAAATGTCAGGCACTCTGTTAGGTGCTAAGAATACAAAAAAGGAGGGGCAAGGAGACAGCCTGTGCTTTTGAGGAGCTCACATTCTGATAGAGAAGACAACATGCTAATGACTGGGTACATACTCAACATATACAGAGTGAATGTGAGGTAATTTGAGAAGGGAAGACAAGACCAAGAGCTGGGGACCAACTGACTTAAACTTGGTAAACAAACCCACCTGTGACCCCCTACAGATAATTTGACGCACCTGTTGTCAAACAAAGAGATGAAAGAAATGGAAACCTTCAAATATCTGAGTGTTTGTGGTAATGTGATCAAAACACCTTGATGTTCTAGTTCATTTTTTCATTATGGAGATATTTCCAGACATGTAGGCCTGTCACCCTTCAGGTTAGAAGGGAACCACATATTCCTGCTATAAAATGAGAGTCTACTCTTATAGCTGCAAAGGTTGGCAACTTAGAAAGACATCTCCACCAGCACTGACATGATCCATTTTTGCCCTTGTATCCCCAGAACCTACCACGGTACCTTGTTCACAGGAGGAGCTTTATCAATGCTTGTTGATTGTTTGGCTGATTAATTAAGCTCCCCCAAGAATTATTGGGGTCTATGGGACTCTTCAGTGCCTGGGGAGGGGAAAAATATGCCTAGAAGAAATACAGCCATGAAAGCAGCCTCTTTCTGCCATCCAAGCTCAGTGATGTCGAAAGCATGTTCAGCATTTTCTAATCACTGCTGACTAATGAAAGTCTAATGTCTTGGGATGTCAGGGCAGTTTTTTGTAGCCATCATTAAAGAGCCAATACGAAATATGCATTTGGATGAACTCTGCTAATTCCAACTCTTAGGAAATGGGTGTAACCTTTCGGGTTAAGAAGCCTTGAATTTGGGTTGAGGAGGAGAAGCAATGACTTCTGCAGAGGAGAGTGAGGGAGTATTGGAAGCAGATCATGTTACTAATTCTGGCCCATAAAATCTTGGCAAACTTTTTCTTCAAATGAAAATTCAGAGTCAGAGCATGTATTCTGTGTTGTGAGTTTCACATACTTTTCATTCTTCTGTGCATGAAAAGTACCTTAATCATCTTTTCAAAGGATTGACTGAAGAACTGAAGGAATAGGGACTGGATCTATGATTTCATTAGTATAGAGAATTCCCAGGTAAGGAAATTCCTTCTACCAATATAGGCAAGCTCTTTCTCTGCAACATCTACTGATATATTGAAAGATTAAAGTAATCAAGAATGCCACGGGCATTGGGGAAAGGAAAGAATCACCCCAGTGAATTTCTACTATCTTTTCTTGAAGTTTTTCCAAGATAAAGTACCAAGGAGCAAGCATTTATTTCAGTTGCAAAATACATACTCATACACACACACACACACACACACACACACACACACACACACACACACACACTTCTCAAAAAAGCAGGGCTGGTGATGAGAAGATGACCAGGCTAAAGTCAACCAGCAGCAGCTTCACTGAATAATCTTCTCCTCCTCCTTCATTCCAAGAATCACATTGACCAGAACAAAGGCCACCAATCTCGTGACCCAAGGTCTAAGATCAGAAGATCAAAGGACTTAGAGCTAGAAGGGACTCAAGAGGTCACCTAATTCAAGCCCCTCATTTTATAGAGGACCCGAAGAGGTCAAAGTTCTTGTCCAACATCAGTAAGTGACAGGGTTTGCATTTGATCCCATTGGTCTGATTCCCAAAAGCCCTCTTCTGACACCATCCCACTGCTCTAGTCATCCTGATTTGTATCTTGCCATTGGGCCCAGATAGCTCTGGAGGAGACAGTGAAACTGGTAACCTTGCTCAGTCCTCCCTCACTTAAATCCAAGCCACTTACAAGTCATGGCATCACCTGCCTGATGCCACAGTCCGCTTCAAGGACAAAGGACAAACAACAGCTGCTTGGCCTGATTCAACCTGTTTGACCTTTGATTTAGAACTTGAAGAAACTTTAGAAGCCATCAAGGGAGCCATTAATCAGTCAACAGTTCTCAAGTACCTACTATGTGCCAGCAACTGCTCTGGGCCCTGGGGGTGCAAATATGGAGTAAAACAATCATTATTCTCAAGGGGTGTGCATTCTAATGGGGAAGATCTAAATGTAACATAATAGAATTAATATAATATCACATATATTATAGGTACAGATTAAATATGAAATCATACTAGGCTCTTACTTTTACTCTACACGGTCAGTCAGCTTATGTGTATACATATACACATCTACATAAACACACACATATACACATATATACATGCATATGTATGTATATGTATACAAGTGTATACATATATGTGTATATACACACATACATATGTACAATATAAATAAAGATGTGGAAGAATGTGGGCCAGTAAGTAGATTATGCATATAAAATCCACAAATTTAATTTAATGTTTCATATCCTTAAAATGTAAATTACATGTAAGTGTATATGTACACATATACGTAAAATAATCTACCTACTGGCCCTCATTCTTCCACATCTAGCCAGCACCCTAATCCAGGTTCTCATCACTTCTCACCAATGCTGCTGAAATGGCCTCCTATTGATCTCCTTGACTAGTCTTTCCCTTTTCCAATCCGTCTTCCACACAGGGGCCAGAATGATTTCCCCCAAACACACATCTGTCCCTATTAGGGCTCAATAAATTCCAGTGGCTTCCTATCATTTTGAAGATAAAAAGCAGAGAGTGTTTCTAGTCCTTCATGAGCAGATCTCAAACCACCTTTCCAGCTTTATTCTGTGTAATTCTTCATGCAGCCTAAAGTCTAGCAAACTCTTCTTCTGGTTGTTCTTCAAATACTGTCTGGCACCTACCATTTTCTTGCCTTTGTACTCTCTGTCCCTGGTTTTCTGGAATGCTGTCCACCTCTTAGAATTCATTGCTTTCTTTAAGGCTAGGCTTAGGAAGCCTTCCCTGCTTCACCATCTAGTAGTGCCTTTCCCAGCATTAGCTTACATGTATTTCATACATTCTTTATACGCTTATATATGGACGTCATCTCCTCTACTTAAATTGTAAACTCCTCCAGAGACTGGACCAGAGAAAACAGTAAATAAATTCTTGTTGATATATTGATCTAATTGAATTCCCTTATTTTACATGAGTGAGGTAACTGAGGCCCAGAGGTGCAGAGACTTCAGTTCAACTAACATTTATTCAATTCCTTCTAGACAAAAGGTCCTGAGCTAACCACTGGGGATACAGAAGACAAAAAGCTAGCACTTGGCCTCAAGTCCTTGCTCAATTCAACTGGAAGGATAAAGCATAAAAATAGGAGACAAACCTGGGAGGTATTGTGACTTCTGGGTGCACTGATTCACCTTTCTGGGACTCAGTTTCCCTATCTGTCAAATCAGAGAGTTGAACTAGTTGATGCCCAATGGTGCTTTCCAGATTTTTCTGTATGATTCAGTGACTTCAGTTTGAAACCCAGCTCTGTCACTTAAGACCTGTGTGATTGAGAGCATATTAGTAAACTTTCTACACCTCAGTTTCCTCATCTGAAAAATGAGGTAGTTGAATGAGATGGCTTCCAAGGTCTCTTCATGTCTACATATGTGATCTCCTGAACCAGGTTTGAATTCCAGTTATGGCATTTCTGTCTTTCTGACATTTGTGACATTTTTCAAAATGGCAGGGTCAGTCATTGAAGCTCTAAGCTTCAGTTTCCTCATGTGTAAAGTGAGGGGGCTGGACAAGATCACCACTGAACTGCTCTGTAATTCTGTGATGAAATAGGATATGGCAGCGATTCATCAAAGGTGGCTAATAAATTTGGGGGTTTTGTTGTCTAGTCTGACCAGGTGGTGTAAATTTCATTCCTTTTCCGTATTTTTGTTTTCTAACGGTGATTGAAATACATCCATTTGAAGAGGGGGCTAGAAGCAACCATGTGACAAGTTCCCTAGTTGAAGGGCGTATAAAAAGTGTGGCATCACACAAATATCCTTTCTGATTGTTTTTCTTTAGAATAAAGACACCTGCCCCAGGTTGCTGTCTTGTCCAGTCCCTCAGTGCCGGTTATAGCGATTTGCAGAAAGAGGCTGGGAGAAAGGGCCCTTTGGTAAACACAAAGAGGGTAGACGGGAAACTGTTTAATAACGGTAGTAAAAAGCGGGCTATTTTTGACATCTGGGTTAATGTCCATTATGTCCCATATGCTTTCCAAATGTGTGTAGCCTGCCCCCAGATACAAAAACAGATACCCATTCACGGAGGCAGTGGCGGCCAGCCCCCTGCCTAACTGATTGCACATGGTGCCGACATGAACACAGGCTGGCCACTGATAGGGTAATTAACAAAGGCCTGCCACAGGACGGGCTGGTTATTCTGAGGAAATGGCGATCCTGCAAAGCTCTTCCATCAGGAGACTCCAGGCTGAGGAAAACCCAATAGGGCCATTCCTGTTTCTAAAACATCTATAACCTTACATCTGTGTTATTACTTAGCATCTTTTAAATGTGTCCTGAATGGATTTCCAGTTTCCTCATGAAGATTTATTTATTATTGTTCTCATCAAAGTAGCAACAAATTATGTTAAATCATTTAATTTTCTTGTGAGGACCCGCCACCTTGAAGCCATATTTCAAAAATATGAGTGGAAAGCAGTACTTTTTGATTGAGAGTAGCCTTCTACCATTAGATGGAACCTGAGAATAGAAATGTGGCTCTCTGTAGGGCACAGTGGGTCCTGGAGGTCCTGCGGGGGAGGGGAGTGCTGATTCAGCTCCCATGACCAAACAGTTTGCTGTTTACCCTCCCCTGGAGATAGATGGCAGTGAATAGAATGAGTCTCATGGTTTTGTCGGTGAGGAAACTGAATTGTGGAGAGGCGAAGTGACTTTTCCAGAATCATCTAATTAGTCATTTCCAGGGAGAGGTTACACACCCAAGTCTTCTGATTCTAGGAGCTCCAATGTTCCTTCTAGAATACCAAGCTGCCTCCATTCAACAGGAACTACAGCAAAACAGGAGAGATTCTAAGTCACGTTTGTACATGAAGCCAAGGAGCTTCACCACTGAGGTTGAGTGACTGTGTGTATGCCATTAAATTGAAATATTGTCTTTCCTAAAATTCAAAAAACTGCAAGAAGTCCATGTGGAAGAGTTCATGAGGTGCCATTTTGGACTCAGCTGCTCCTCTTCGCCTCAAGAACACTCTAGTGATATCCATCTACCACTTGGGCAGAATGGAAAAGCTAGAGGTTGGCCCAGGGCCAGTTTCCACCCAGCATGGACCTCCTAACTGTAGTATTAGTTCTGCTTTAGCCAGTTGGCATTAGGCAGCATGGACTGGTCCTGTCTCCTTAAGAGAAGACATCTGCTAGGTTCCAACCCAAATTTTGATGAATTAGCTGCATCATTTGGGGCTAATGTGATTGTTTCTTTAAAATGTAGGCTGAACGGAGACTTGTTTAGTTGAAATTTCCCCTAAACACCTTCTTTAATCTGAGAAAGAGCCTACAAACTCTTCATTCACCACAACCTTTATCCCCAGACACTGCCAAATGACAAATACCGACTTCCTTGTCAATAAATGCACATATGCATGAATGTACACACACGCATATGCATATGTGGGCATAGGCATACGATTTCATCGGGGAAGGAAACTCCCAATGGGAAAAGTCCCTCCACTTTTATGGATCCGTACCTTGAATTGCCTGTGTTAATCAGTCAGTCAATAAGCATGCATTTAACTCTTACTACACTCTGGACATGGCAATAAGTACCTGGAAAACAAAGAAAGACAGAAGATATCCTCTGCCCTCAAGGAGATCATGATCTAATAAGGGAGACAACAGGCAAACAAACTATTTACAAACAAGCTATCTGCAGGACAAATGGAGCCAAAAGAAGTTAAGTCACTTGGCCATGGTCACAGCTAGCATGTGTCATAGTCAGTTCTTCAAGTACTATGTGAATGGGAGCTAATGCAGAGAATATCATTCTGCAGAGGCAAGAACAGGAGATTTGGAGTCAGAGGTTATTGTTCAGTCATTTCGCAGTCATGTCTGACCCTGTGACCTCATTTGGGGTTTTCTTGGCAGAGATGCTAGAGTAGTTTGCCATTTCCTTCTCCAGCTCATTTTACAGAGGAGGAAACTGAGGCAAATAGGGTGAAGTGACTTGCCCAGGGTCACACAACCAGTAAGTGTCTGAAGTTGGATTTGAGCTCAGGAAGATGAGTCTTCCTGCCTCCAGGTATAGAATGCTATCTACGGTGCCAAGAGGACCTGGATTTAAATCTTGACTTTGACGCTTTTTAATTCTGTGACCTCTAGCATGACACTTTATATCTCAGTAAAATGAGTGGAATGGCCTCCCAAGACCCAAAGGTAAGCTTCTCTGGTTCTGAAAGCCTACAATGTTACGGGTGTTGACCTCTGAGGGCTCATTTTCCTCCTGTAAAATAAGGGAGTTTGACTTGATAGCCTCTAAGGTGCCTTCTAGCTCGAAATTTATCATCCTATGATCTCCATCCATATCCATTATACAATATTTCATATGGATGTGTTTTAGCAAGGAATCACCTTATATCCATCCCCATCGGATAATATATATGTGTATATACGTACATATATACACACACATATACATATATACACACGTACATTTATGTATGTTTGTGTCTATGTGTGTATATGAGAGAAAGCGAGTGCATGATAAATGGTATTTACATAATTTAATATTTTAATTCATTTAATAATTTAATTTACATAATATAATCCTAAACACATACGTAGTCATGTATGAACAAAAAGAAAACTCATGTATCACATGCCCACAATATGCCAGGCATCACACATGGATTTATCACCTGCCTACATTCTCCATTCACATGGATACATCGATGTGTGCATGGACCTAGACACACACATATGAATGATTTCATAAAATAAAGCCCTGCCTGTTTCCCAAATGCCGTCTACCTCTGCCCCACACTGTTGTGCCAACTTAAAAGTTCCCAGGACAAAAAGGTACAACTAACTAACGAAAACAAGGAAAAGGTAAGAACTTCATCAGCCTCCAACCAGAGCCTCCACCACGCGGAGATGCCAAGACAGCCAAGACACTTGCCGAGTTAAGTGAAAAGGTACAAAGCTCGTTGAAATTTATAGCATTCCTTCAGCGTCCCTCTAGGAGCCTGGCCATGAGCCAGGGTTCCTTGTTAAAAATTTGTTAAACGTGTTTGGCATTAATGCAAACACAGAGCGCTCATTTGTTACGAGGTCTATCGGAATGCATTCATTGAAGGCAATGAAGTCGTTACTAGAAAAGAAAAAAAAATGTTCATTAAGTCCATTTAAAAAATACAATGATGTATGCAGCACATAGCGATGGCGCCCCAGTGGCTGTACAAATATCTGACAGAATAACCACAAGTTGTGTTTGGTTTGAAACTGGAATCTTTGAAAGGGAAGGAACAGAACACAAACGGGTTTTGTTTGTTGTCAAAACTGATGTTAGCCTTTCTTGTTTGGGGCAGGTCAGAGTCCCGACGTTGGCCAAAGCGTTTTCTCCGGCTCCCATCAGTGAAACACGAGGGTCAAAACTATGCCCAGGGAACGCTCTGCGTTCACATGGGAGGAGGCGGCATGCTCCTTCCTACATCCTAGAAGGGAGGTTGAGTCCACAAGCATCCCCCCCACACACACATACACACACGCACACACACAGACACACAGACACGCATACACACACATACACACGCGCGCGCATATACACACATGCACACATAGACACACGCGCACACACAGACACACACATACATACATGCACACACACACTTTCTCTAGGAAAAGCTCTGATTTTCTTGAGAATCTCTTCAGCAGCTGGGATCCCTCGTGAACTTGTAATTGTCGGATGCTATTGGATTACGCGGGAGGCAAAACATTCTGCTTTAATCACAGAGAAAATGAAATTCTAGAAACAAATATCTTCAGCCTTGTTTACAGAAGTGCAACCTTGAGGTTCCCTCCCTCTCTCATCCCCATCTCCCCTAAAATATTCCAAGGAAGTGTCCGATGCTGATTCCCTCATTTGAGGCAGAGGCAGGAAGGACAGCTTTTGTAGAACAGCGGTGGGGGGATACATTACATAATGCATCATTTGGATTTTTGGAATATCTTACTGGAGAGATTACAGTGGCAAAACCCTTCTCAGCCTTCCCAAGATAACCAGCCATGCTGAAGAGGGAATACAGCACAATTACAAAGAATGCTTATCACTTTTGCACAGGACTTAGGAGTTTGATTTTGCATGCTTAACTCCGGGAATGATCTCCTTGGAGTCACTTTCCTCATTCCCCTTCTATCAAGGTTATATCATTATAACTAACGATCATAATAATAACATAAGACTTTTTCCAAAGCATTTCTCAAATATTATCTCAGTATATACTCACAACAACCCTGGGAGGAAGGTGCTATTATCTCCGATGAAAGAAGTGAGGCAGATAGAAGATAAGTGACATGGCCAGGGTCTCACAGCTGCCTAAGCATCTGAGACATGCATGGATGGATGGATGGATGGATGGATGGATGGATGGATGGATGGATGATATAAATATATAAAGGTGCCTAGAGCTAGCATGGAAATGGAAGTTAGAGTCAAAGCTCAATTTGGATGGGAAGATCATTGTGTCATCCATAGCTCTAGGACTGCAAGGGCCATCAGAGGGTATTCAGCATAAATCTCTCATTTTATAGATGAAGAAACTGAAACCCATGAAAGTGACTTGACCAAGATCACTCAGAGAATAAGAACTAGAGGCAACATTTGAACCCAAGTCCTCAGATCCAGCTCTCTTTCCACTCCCTAATTTGGAATTGGAAGGGATGTTGGCAAAGTCTAGGACTTCTTGAACTTTTTCCACTCGACCCTTTCAGCACTTCTTAAATGCTGAAAGTGGAAACTGAAGCATAGAGGGGTGAAATGTTTAGGACCATAGGATCATAGTAGAACCGGAAAGGATGTCAGAGACCCTCTAGTCCAGCCCCTTTCTTTTACAGTTGAGGAAACTGAAGTGCAAGATGATGAATTGACTGGCCCAAGGTCACACAGCTCAGAGGCAGCAGGGGAAGTTATATCCTTCTGACTCCCAGCTTTCCTAACATCACAATCCCTTTCATAATGGGCCAGAGAAGCACTATAGCTCAGAGCTCCTCATGTTGTTTCACACACAGGGCACCAGAAGAGTTCTCACTTAATTGATAGCAGAAGCTCATTGCCACCCCACTCGCAAATCCATCTCTTTCCAAGGTGCCATTTTCATTTTTAAAGTTAAAATCCCTTAAAGATTTTGCTCTGCAGAAAAGTTGTCCTTGACATGTTTTTGTTGACTTAAATGAATGACAAGACTGTTTCTAAAACTGTGTGTGTCTTTTGACCCAAGACAAGTAAGGGAGGCCTAGCCATGACCTCAGAGAGGGTCAGTCCTCCTCAGAAGCCCTTGGAGTGCCTGGTCAGCACAGCTGAGAAGCCAGGAAGTGACTCCAGGAAAGCCTAGATAAGGAAGGGAATGGGGCAGCTGGGCCAATGGCAAAGGTTTCCCACAGGACCCCAAATCCATCAATGGCAGGAATTACACCAAGAGCTCGGAAGAAGTCTTTCCTCCTCACTCTTGTGGAATGCCATTTACTCTCAGGCTTGGGGCTAATTAGGGGGGCTTTTTTTTGAAGATCAAGGTTTTGTGAGCTCTCTGCTCCTTAATAACATGGTTGGTTTGTCTGCCACCTGGGACTAGGCAAGAACTCCCTCCCTTTCTCCCTCCCTAACATCAGGCAGTGCCTTAGGCCAGTACAAGCGCAGGCAGGAAAGCCACAGGGATGCTGCCTCTGGAGCAGCTTAACCTCTTGGCTGCCAAGATCCAGCAACCAGACCAGGAAGTAACCCATGAAAGGAAGGGGGTACCTCCAGCAACCACATGGTCCTTGCTGGAGCATAGAGGGCAAGGGGGAAGAAGGGGATGTCCAAAGAATGATTTCTAGGTGGAAAAACTCATAGATCATCTTTCTAAAGCTGGATGGATCTTTGGAGTCTATCCAGGACCACTCTCAAATTTTACAGGAATGTTAGCTCAAGATCATGGGACCATAGATCAGGAGTAGGAAGGGACTACAAACCACATCCATTGTGACCACTCTCATTTTACAGATGAGGTCGAGAGGTTCCATGACAGCTAGAACCAGAGGCAAAATTTGAACCCAGCTCCTTTGACTCTAAATCCATGACTCTGTCCCTTGGATGCACCATCTCTGAGGACTACAACTTGCACTTTTGCACAGGGGCAGAGGTTTCTCAGGAGAGTTCTCTTCAAATGGACAGTCCATTGATTGTTTTATCAATTGCTTCCTTCAGGATTGGGAAATCTGGGAGTACTTCTGTGAGAAAGGAAGGAAGGAAGCAAGGAAGGAAGGAAGGAAGGAAAGAAGGAAGGAAGGAAGGAAGGAAGACTCAATCAGGTCCTTATTTTGAATGTGGGAATGTGTCCTTGCCTGTAGAGTGTCCCATCTGGGCCTTGTGGCTATGGGTCGTGTCTTGAAGTCCATAAGCCATGGCATTGGGCACCTAGAGCAGCAAGACAAGTGAGCTGCAAAGCACCCAGCCTGAAGCAACCAGGGGAGAGCCCAAACAGGGAGGGATTGACGTGAGCCTCTGTCTTGTTGACACATGCTGGTCCTGGCCTGCTGTGGTCAATGAGCCCATTACAGTTCCCAGCGTGGCCACAGAAAACTCAGTGAGCTCCTGTTCCATTTCTAAATGTGGGGTGCAAGCTGGCCATGAGGTCTGACCCAAATGAGGCAACCCAATGTGCCATAAACACTGTTGCCATTGTCTGCAAAGCAAAATCCATTTTTAAACTATTTATTTTGGGCAGATGGGGGCCTGGGTGGAGTCTTGCATTTGATTAACTATAGCTAATTTCAACGGGGGCGCTAATTTCTTTTTCCTTTTCTGGACAAAGAACCACCCTCCCTCCCCCTCACTAAGAACTTCTGAATAGAAAAATAGTTAAATAAAGTAACCTGGAATCTGTTGCCTATGGGAATGGTCAACCCCTTTGGTGGATCCTAGGGGTACTGAAGTCCCTAGTCCTCAGCCTTCTGGGAAGAAAAAAATAAACTATGCAAATTCCACCTCTTTTCAGCTGAACAAGTGGAGTGTGAAATGAGATTGAAAAGAACACACACAGAGGCCACTGAGATGGAACCTGGGAGTTTAGACATAAATGTAATTTGTGTTTATGGAACAAAATGAGATTGATAATCATATATAGTCCTAAAGAGACTGAATTTTTTTCAAACCCCAAAGTAGCTAAAGAAATTCAAGAGCATAGATTTGGAGTTGGAAGGAGCTCTGGTCCAGTTCCTTCATTTTACACACCAGGAAACCGTGGCCCAGAGAGGTTAAATTATTTGATTCAGGTAGGACAAGTAATCAATCAATAACCAGAGGCAGAATTTGAATGTAGGTCTTCTTCTGACTCTTTCAATCTATGCTGACTCTTTAGTAAAAGAGAGTGTATATGTATTCATGTATGTATATACACATGCATGTATGTGTATAGATGTCTATCTACATAGGCATATCATGTGTGTGAATATATGCATGTGTACATGTGTGTGCACACGCATATGCATATATGTTGTTGCAACCCAATGTTGGAATCTCCCTATTTCTTAGCTAAAGATAAACGTGCTTCAGCTTTTCCAAGCCCTGGACCTACAGAATCCTCCATCAAGATGATCAACACCTGCACACTCCCTGTCAGATTATTTGCATTTTGGTTTCCCACATTACAGTATTTTGTTTCTGATGAATCACTCCTAAGTAGAAAGGGGGAAAATATGTCTAAGGCATTCTTCCCAGCTGTCAACTTTTTTACTATTAAATAGATTCAGCATCTTGTTTTCCGGGTGATTCCAAAGTCATATTTTGTGTTGGAGAGTCAACTGGAGGAATTCTGTCCAGAAGCCCCAAGCAATATATCTTAACATCATAATTTCATTTAGGAGGAATGCAGTGATTCATCATTTATCATTCTGAGATGGAATCAGTTATCTAGAGGATATCAATCGCCTGCTTCTAGGCAACTGATGGAATATTCACATGTCCTACTGACTTGGAGTTTGCTTTTCTGAGTCAGGGAGAGGCTGGATGCTAAACAGATTACTCAGCTAGGTTTTATCATTATGGGCAGAATATCAATCCATGGCTTGACTGAACTGATATTAAACAAAAGTCTCCCCAAATTATAGCCTGGGTATTTGTTTTTGTGCTACTCCCACGCCTCTGTTTGATACTTGGATGAGTTTGGATTGGATTCCATGACTTGTTGCCTTCCAGCCAAGGACTTTCCTTTTCTATATGCGATCTCGGAGGGCCCAGGGGTAGCCAGATCAAGCTGGAATGGATTTGTGTCATTCCCATTTGATTTTCCAGCCTTGGGGATTTCATGTAAGATGAGAATTCATCCCACCCCACCCCCATCCAACATGAAAAGAAAAGTGTGCAGTCAATCCCAACTGACCATTGGCGTTCAGTTAAAAAAAATCTGGCTCTTGAATTTTATTATTAGAGGCTATATAATATTTAGGTTTATGTGCACACTTCCCTGCTCCCTCGATCCCCTCCCCCCTTAAGATTTGGAGTCAAGAATCCTGTTTCCATCCCTTATTAGCTATGTGACCTCTGACAATTGACTTAACTGTTCTGAGCTTTTGTTCCCCCATCTGAAAAATAACAGAGTTGGACAAGATGACCTCAGAAAGTCCGTTTCAGCTCTATCTATATCTCAGGGATACTTTTGCTTAATGAAAACAAACTACAGAGAGTCAGATTTAGTCTTGGTAGAAGGGGAAAAAATCTTAATCATCAATCAGTATGTATCAATTAAACCCTTACAACATGCTGAGCAAGAAGAATAAAAAGATAGGCATTAAACATCTCTGATCCCCAGGGAGTTTACACTTATTCTGATAGAGCTTATAGACCTGGAGCCTTCCAAAATTCCAATGGGATGCCTTAGGAGATAGTGATCTCCCCATCATTGATGGTCCCCAAGCAAAGTCTGGATGAACCCTGGTTAGGTATATTATAGTAGGGATTCTTCTGGGAGAAGAGAGAGAGGGTCAGCAGGGAGGCTGGCCTGAGAGATAGGAAGGTCTGGATTCAAGTCTTGTCTCTGAAACCTACTGGCTGTGTGACCCTGGATAAGTTGCTTAAAGTCTCTGTGCCCCTAGACAACTCTCTAAGACTCTCAGGTGCAGAGAAGGTGCCCACTTGCTTTAGGAGAAAGAATTTCCTCATCTCAGAGACCCCTGGAGCCATGAAATCACAGATTCATCCTTGGGAATTTAAGTTGGACAAGATGGTCGCTAAGACACTGAAACCAAGTTCAACCTAGTTAACATTGAAGATGCTTTCTCCCAGATGAGATGGTAACATCTGCCAGGTGAGTCACAAATTTACCACTTAGAAATCAAAGTGCCCTCAAAGGGAGTTCTTTCATCTACTTTTGTTTCTAAAAATTTTGAAAATTCAAAAGGGGAAAATATAGGCACATAATATGGGGACTCATTCTAAATTCTTCTAAGAAGGTACAAATGGAAAGAAGGTATAATGTAGTGAAGTAAAGATGGTTCTGGGAGTCTGAAGACTTGGATTTGAATGCCACTTCAAATACCCACTAGGAGTTTGACTCTGTGCAGGTAATTTAAACTCTCAGAGACTCCTTTAGAAGGTAATCTTCTAAAATTAGGCTAAAGAGGAGTTACCCATCTACTTTGGTGAATGGAGTTTCCACACTGGTACTTCCCCACACTGACATAATTGGAGATTTGGGGAACAACCACCCCCGCTTGAGTAGAATGAGACAGAACCCCTCTACTAGGCTGGGGGGAATCCCTCAGGAAAAATGAGGTGGTTATGGCCAAGAACTGCAAGAGATGGGCAGGTGTAGATGAGTCGAGATCTGCACCAAGAAAGGCAGGGCTATAGCCATGAGATCACAGATAAATCTGAGGATGAGATAGGTTCCTTTTGAAATAATATTACCCCATCCTCCAGTGAGATCAGATACAGAAGGCAGTCTGTAAACCATACTGTGATTGTTTATTGGTGGAGGAGATAAAGAGCTGGCCTGGGAGTCTGGAAGGAGTGAATGAATAAAAAATGAAATTACTTACTGTATATCAGTGCTGTGCCAAGTACCATCTCTGTTCTTAAGGGGCTGCTCACTCTAATGGGGGAGATGACATGTATAGGAGGCAGTAGTAAAATTAGTGAGAATACCTGGATTCTAGTCCTGCCTTGGACCCTTCCTGGCTGTGTGACTCTGGACAGGTCACTTAACTTTTCTGTGTGCAGGCTATTCATGAAGACACAAAGTCACAGAAAAAGTCTCCTTTTTTTGGTAGACGGAGTTTCTCACCTAACAGAGATGGAATCACAGATTCGGGGGTTTTTTAAAGCTTTTTTATTGTTTTTAATATTAGCTAAACACCCAGGACTGATAGAGTGTCTGGGCACCAAAAAGGGAAGATAATAACATTAACAATAAGAAATTCTATTTCCATAGCACTTTAAGGTCTGTGAAGCATTCTGCATGGGTGATCTTGTTTGAGCCTCACAACTCTGAGAGGGCGGTGCTATTCTTATGCCCATTTGACAGAGGAGGAAACAGAGTCTGGTACTTTCAGTCACTTGCCCCAGGACTACCTAGCTAGTTTATGGGGCAGGATATGAACTCAAGTCATTGTGACTCATACCCAACTAGCTGCATTAGACCTGTGGGGCACTTCTAGGTCCAGTGCTAAATCCTAATTCTGTTTAAGGAGTGGGATTGTGTATGCCCGGGATATCTACCCTTGTCCCATTAGGCTCTAAGTAAGCAGGGTAACTTTGGAGCTCCCTCTGGGGTATGAGTGCTCAGTCACCTCCAATCTCCCTTCTCCCTCAGGTCCTCCTGTGGATGCAGGAATGTTTGCCTAGCACCCTTCTGGGAGAACTATTCTGTTTTCTTTCCCTTACTTACTAGCTCTTTGCTGATCATTCAAGGCTCATTTCCTGTGGCAGGTACACACCTAGATGGGAAACCTCAGGAAGGCCTCCTAAGTTGTCATGGTTTAAGCCACCAGAAGGAGCAGTTGTTGCACATGTTGGGGAGGTGAGGCCTGAGTTGTTGGATCTGGGAAGGCCAGATAGGTTTCCTGACTTGCTCAGAAACAGGGGCCAAAAAAATGATATATCTCACATTCTTTCACAGCTTGTTTTGGCCAAATAGAGAAGGAGAAAGAAGTTACAATTTTTATTCTTTAGCAGGCTGACCTGTTAAATCATGCAGGCGCCCAGCCTGAGCCAAAGGAAGAGACCCCAGTGGAAATTAAGGTAAAGGAAATCTGGTGGTCAGGTTTGCTGGTACTTCAGGCTTTTATAAGTGCAGTATCTTTATAAAAAAGGGTGTCTTGTAGAAAGTCTTAGCTCTGGAGTCGGAGCACTGGGTTCAAATCCTCCATCTACTACTGTCTTTTGTTTATATCCCCTAGGTCAGCCCTCTCTGGGTTTTGGCTTCCTTCTCTGGAAAATAAAGAATGAAGATGAGGTGATATCTCCCAATCACAGAGCTGGAAGGGACTTTGATGAGGAAGCAGAAGCACAGGGAGGGTGATTTGCCCAGCGTCACATGGCTAGGAAGCAGGCAGGGGAGGAGTTTGAACCCAGGTCTTTCTGATTCCACATCGTTGCAGCACAAGATTTCTAAAATCCTTCAAGCTCTCTCTGCCCCAGTTTCCTCATACACAAAGTGAGCATCATCATCACCTGTACTTAGGATGCATGGAGGCATAAGTGAGACAATGTTTCTAAAGTGCTTCGCAGTCCTAAATGGGCTTTATTAGCTGTTCCCAAGTTCTCAGGTTCTTATTCCTCTCTTAGGGCTATGCCCATTCTAAATCCTGTGATCATGAGGGTGAAAAAGAAGGAAAACAAACACAGTCCAAGGAAGAGAAAGTACTACACGCAGCATCCTCTTATTGGGTCAAAATCAAGGACTAAGCATTATGGGAAGCCCTGGGCAAGGACTTTCATGTCAATTTGGAGCCAATTTCATAACCATTGTGGCTGAGGAGCATGGCTGAGTCCCCTTAGAGAACTGAAATATCAGTATGATTATTGGCAGGCTGAGGAGGACAAAGATTGGTTCCCAGAGCTTTAAAGCACATTATGAAACAAAGAAACTCTCAGATTCTCTCCCAGTGATTCTGCAACATCACAGATTTTGGAACAATCTAATCTAATGAGGTAGCTAAGTGTGGTAGTGGATAGAGTGGCCTGCCTAAAGTCAAGAAGACTCATCTTTCTGAGTTCAAATCCAGGCTCAGACACTAGCTACCTGTGTGACTCTTAGCAGGTCCCTCGTCCTGTTTGCTTCAGTTTCTTTCAACATATAGCAAGTTGGAGAAGGAAATGGGAAACCATGCTAGCATCTTGGCCAAGAAAACTCCAAATAGGATCACAAAAATCAGACACAAGTGAAAATGACTGAATGACAGTCTCCAAGAAGAAATATGAGATAGTGGAGAGAGTGCTGGTCTTGGAACAAGGACAACCTGAATTTTCTGGGAACCGGAAACATCTTCCTCTCATATGGTCTGGCTGTGTGCAATTGGGTAAGGCACTGAAACTCTCAGTGACGATGATGATAATGACGACGATGAGGAGGAGGAGGATGGTGGTGATGATGATGATGGTAGCTAGGACATATTTTAAGTTTATCTCACTTGATCCTCCCAAAAACCTTATTCTAAAGGTGTTAACATTTTGCCCTTTTTATAGGTGGGTAAACTAAGGCAGAGAGAGATCAACACAAGCTCAAGGGCACACAGCTAGTATCTGAGGCCAGATTTGAACTCAGGTTTTGCTAACTCCAAGTCTAGCACTCTGTTCACTGGCTACCCAGCTGCCTCTGATGGGTGCTGGACAATCTCTAAGATTATAAGTCGTATCATAGGGGTCACTTGCATTGGTAGAGGGAATTTCCTTACCAGTAGATACTGACATGAATGACACCACAAGGTTCGTCCCCATTCCCACGATTTCAGAAGAAGTGAAGTCACAAGAAAGATGCATATGGGAATGTATTCCTAGTGATGAAATATTATGAGAAAACTGAGACACAAAAGGTTGAGTGACTTGTCCAAGGTCACAAAGCTAGTAAGTATCTGAGGCCAGATTTGACTCAGACTCTCCTGACTCCAGGCCCAGCACTCCATCCACTGAGCCACCTAGCTATTCCATATAGTACCTTACAAACCTTAAAATCCTTTAAAGTGTTTTCTGTGTCTTCATCTGCATCCTCAGGTGCTCATCAGTGATAGGTATAGAGCTCAGGGGCACTGTTCAACCCTAAGGACTTTGTGTGTGCAGACAACGCCCCAGAGCCTTGCTACACAAGAGCAGCTCAGACGGCAGAACAGGGGGGAGGCCAGCTACTTGAGCCTGTGGGTTTGGTCCTGGAAATCCCTCAAGCATCTCTCCCCTCTCCCCCATGCAAGCTCCATGACACCTTCCACATGGTCCCATAGCAAGGATGGTGCAACCATATCGTTCTATTATATGTACTTCCCAAAGGGTGGGAAGAGAATTAGTGAAGGAGGGAGTGAAAAGTCAATATTTGTCCACTGAGAACTGTTTTGTTTGGAGCTTGAGGGTCCCAACAGGTTCCTTCAGATATTTCACTACATGTGGTCTTGAGCTCATGAGGTCACCTTGTCCTGAGGAAACCTCTAAAGATGAGAACACATGAAACATACAAACAGTCTTCCCGGGGTGTCCCAAGCAGGAAGTGGAGGGGGACCCAGCCCTTGCACCCCAGCCCAGCACAATAAAGTGACCTGTCCAGCACTCCCGGCTCTGCATCCTCCCAGTAGCTCAGACAAAGCAGGCCCCAGGCCTTCCTTTGTGCCCATCAGCTGTTCCCAGCTGGAAGCGGTAATATCATCCGCTTCCAGCCGTGAGCAGCTGAAACAGCTGACAGCGGGGGCTCCCAGGCAAGAGAGAGCACAGATGTTCTTGCACCTTATGTGGGGAGAGATGATACTAGGGGCCACCTTTATTTTGGGGGGCTGCCCAGAAAGGAGGGTTTCCTCATCCTGGTATATTGGGGGGGAGTTAAAAATAGCACAATAATAAAGTCAGAGAATCAATGCTAAAGGATGGATAGAGTAAAGGAAAACCAGGAAAGACAAGAGGAAGAATGCCAAGGCCCTAGGCACTGCCACCTAAGCAAACCCTCCAGATAAAAATCTGAATTTAGCAAGAGATAAATTAGGAAGTGGCTAATCACTATCCAGAAGCATATTCCATCTTCTAGAAGGACCTACCATAAGATGTCTTTAGGATAGGATATCATTGGTAAGGGCTGCATTGGGTGGGTAGATGGTGACATGGTTAGGCCTGCCTCTTAAGAAAATCCTTTGGAGATATGTGCACAGTGGCCTAGGGTGGGGAGAGAGACCAGGTAGGGAGGCCAATTTGAAGGCTTTTTCATTAGTCCAGGTGAGGAGGGATGAGGTCCTTGCCTGATTTGATGAAGAGAAATGACTCCTTGAGGGGAGAGGAGGGAACAGATGGGAGAGGGTCCTAGAGAGAAGAAACAAGAAGATCTGGCGGCTCATTGAATGAGCAGGGTGAGACACTGAGGATGGGTTGTCAGTAATGGGAATTTCAAAGATGACTGGGTTTGGAGGGAAAGAGAATGAATTCTGTTTCACATTGATGAAGAAGAATATTCAGAAAACAATTCTCAAATAGTGAGATAGGGGAGCTAGACCGTAGTTCATCTGCAAAAAAAAATATATCTAGGGCATTTTAGTGGTCAAACTCAATATGAGCTGATAGTGTGTGTGTGTGTGTGTGTGTGTGTGTGTGTGTGTGTGTGTGAGAGAGAGAGAGAGAGAGAGAGAGAGAGAGAGAGAGAGAAAGAGAGAGAGAGAGAGAGAAAGAGAGAGAGAGAGAGAGTCATGAAACCTACTGAATCCATCAGCTTCATTGGTGAATCTCAGAATGTCTTCCCATGGTTGGAAGACATGCCAACAGTCACCTAGTTCAACCCATACTTGAAAGGAATTCCCAGGACGATATACCCCACACTGGGCCTCTGCTTGAAGACCTCTAGAGAGGGGAAACTCACCATCTCTCACAGGAGTCCAATTTACTTGGGGGCAGGTCTAATGGCCAGGAAGGTTTTTCCTGCCCTTCATCCTCAATTGGCCATGTTTGGTTCCATACTCAGGACAAGTCCAATCCCTCTTCCCATGGAACCATTCTCAGACTTGACAGCTGTTGGATTCCCCCCAATTTTTTCTTCTCCAGGCCCCGATGACCAGGGCTAAGAAGCTGCTAGATGGGTGATATTCTCCCCAGATAAAATCACATCTGGAGAACAATGTCCCACTAGTTTGGGGAACTCACTTTGGGAAAGATGTAAACAAGAAGAAGTAGGAAGGGAAGAGGGAGACCAGCAGAGTGGGATGTTAGGGACTGGGCCTTCCCAGGACTGGCTGCAAGAACTAGGAGAAAGGACTCAGGAACAAAGTGAGGGCATCTTAGGATCATAGGCTGAGAGCTGAAGGGCCATCTGAGGTCAGTTAGTCCCAATGGCCTGATTTCAGAGAAGAGGAAGCTAGTACCTAGAGAGGTAATGAGACTTCCCAAGATCACACAGGAGGTGATTTAAGTACACTCCAGTGGGCTTTTTTCCCCAATATGACATATTAAGTCCTTGAAGGGCTGGGATCAGATTTTCTCCCCTTGGACTCAGAAGATGGAATTATGAGCAGCAAGTGGAAGAGATAGGCAGGTAAATTTAGGCTTGATCTAAGGAATGGCTTGGTAACACTGACAGCTGAAAATTGAAAAGGCTGCACTGGGTGACTGTGAGTGCCTCATGACCAAATTCCTTCAAGTGAAGGATGGATGAGACTTTGGTGGAGTCAGAGAAAGGATTTTGGGCAAGACAGGGTTGAAATAGATGACATTTGAGGTCCCTTCCAGCTCTGGTATTCTACAATCCCTTAAACAGATTATTAAGAAAAAGTAACCTCAGATCTCCCAAGAAAATAGACATAATTCAAGTGAAATCATTCAGGGCAAAAAGGAAAGAGACATTAATAAAAGTTGTTCTTGGCTCATCAGTAGGAAAAAAGAAAAAGAAAAAAGAACTTCCTAAATCACAATGTGACAAATCCTTATTGATCTATCCATTTCTTTCTTCTTTTCCAGAGCTCCTTGCCTTTTTTTACTTGGTTTTCTTTTGAACCATAGCTGCTGGTAGAAAGTTTTGGTGTCTAATACATTTTTGTTTTAATCAAATTGAATCCATGCGAAATAATCTCCAAAGAAATCAAAGAGCCAGTTTCTGGAAATGTTATCACTGAAGCATAGATTAGAAAGATGTACTGACTACAATCATTTTCTAATGCCTCATTGCATTGATTAGATGCTTACTATGTACCAAGCATGGTACTAAACATGGGAGATGCAGATTTTTTGAAAGCATGGCACTCTTTACTCTCAAGGAGTGTACCCTCTAATCAGAGAAGATAACCCAGAGATGCAAGGTCAGTTTTAGGGCAGACAGAAAGACCCCAAAGTCCTAAGGATGCTACAGCAGGACACAGAGCAAGACCCAGGATCCTTAGGCTGTATCATATAATGAGAGCTACCTTTGATTTGGGACTTTAGAGTTTATAAAGTACTTTTCTTATTTAATCTCATTTTACCTTCACAACTCGAGGAGCAAAGTGCTATTATTATCCCAATTTTACAGGTGAAGAAACTAAGACTTAGTTTCTTAGGACCTTAGGTCTTAGAATCACATAGCTAATCAACATCTGAAGCAAGATTTGAACACAGGTCTTCCCAGTTCCAAGTCCAGCATTTTTGCACTATGCTGCCTCACTTCCTGTATATAAAGTTATCAAACAGCTAGTCATTCAATCAACAAGGCTTGATTAAAAATCTGACATATTCTAGATCCTATGCAAGGCACTAGGGATCCAAAGACAGAAATGAGGCAGTCTTTGCCTGCAAGGAGCTTACAAACTAACAAGGGAAGATACGGGCCTAATAAGGTCATTGAAGTGGAGGGGTGGGAGTTACTCATAACTAGAGAGATCGAGATCGGGAAAGGCTTCATGCAGAAGGTGGCCCTTAAGTTGAGAAGGGGACTTAAAGGAAGACTCTAGCCCGTTGGGTGACCTCCCAATAATGAAGAGTATGGGAAAGCATGCTGGAAAGTAATTCAGGATAAGCAGGTGTCATGGTCTACAGCATTGACAAGAAATCCTGCATTTTATGTGAAATCACAAGTTGGCTAGAGGGCTGGACTAGCCAAAGATGGCATACCTCACTTGGACACAGAAGTTTTATTCTGATTTCATCAATACCAAGTCATTGGGTGATTTTGGAAAGTCTGCTGGCACTGGGAACTGGGAATATATTCAGAAATTATCTTTCAGGATGTTTGTCTTGGTTTCCACAAAAGCCAAGTCTTTGAAGAGTTTATTTTTAAAATTGGTGAAAGGAAGCATCCTGGAGAAAGGAGTCTGCCTAGATCTTGAGCCTATTTTCCTATCTACTTAAGACCTGGGTTCAAGTCTGAAATCCTCTGGCTGTGTGACCCCAAGCGGATCACCTGACTTCTCATCATGAATCTAGGGAACTCTCTAAGGCTCCAAGTTGCTGAGAAGCTGATGACCTGAATTGGTACAGAATATTTCCTTCTCTGGGAGTCCCCCGTGTCAGCAAAACCTCAGGTTCTGTCCCTGAAAAGCAGGACTTGTTTTTAAAAAGCCTTAAAATAAATATCTCCGTGTCTCTATCACCTCCATTCTCAATGTATTCTCTCCCTTTGTCCTTTTCAGAGAGCTCCGTACCTTTCAGAGAGCCATCTGATACAAGAAAGAATAAAAGAGTGAGAAATAAAAACAGACAAAACTAACCCACTGAGACTGTGACAATATCTGTAGCATTTCATATTCACATCCATGACCCTGGGGGGAGAAACAGGGGCCACAGAAGGCGCTGCCAACCTCCCTTTTCAAGGTGCTCATGTTACACGGAGCACCAAAGTGACACATGCAATTTACATGAAGGGGTATATTACTGACCCTTAACAAAGAAACACAAACATTCTGGGGATGAAGCAACTGCTGAGTCGCTCTGTAGACAAGGGCTGCTCTCCAAACATGGCTCTGAGCTCCGACTGCCCAAACACTGCTGACAGGGTACATCTGTGCCTACTCTCTCTCAGGCACCATCCAAGTGTGGGCAACAAAAAAAGGGGAAAAATCCCTACTCTGGAGGAGCACATCAAAGTATTTAAATATCTAATACCACATTGTCTGTGTAGAGTCAGGCTGGGAAGCCCTGGACTGGATATCAGTGCTGCCTTTCACATTAATATACTGTGTGACCTTGGGTAAATCACCTAATATCTGGACTTGGATTTTGGTTCTTGGTAAAATGAGGGTGTTGGATTAGATGAACCCTAAGTTCACTTCGGGGGCTGGTATTCCACAGTTTATTAAGTCATCAAAGCTTGGATTTGACTGGGAGCTCAGGGATTGCCTTGTCCAATCTACATTTGAATGTGATGTCTCCCCCCATCCCTATAGTACACTGAGTGGGTGGCTATTCAGACTTTGAATTCCTCCAGTGAAGGTTCTGAACCAAGTGTCCGCTTTGGGATGACTCTTCATTCTCCATGTTCATTTCTTTCCAAAGGCATCATTAGTCATTCTGCAAGCCAGGACAGGCACCCAAAAGAGGGAGGTTGGGAAAGATTTAGACTCCAGGACCCAAGGACAGATGGGGAAAGAGATCTCAGAACTCAGGAAGGTAGAGGGTCATTGTGGGGTGAGGGAGCAGCTTAAGGTCAGGCTAGAGAAGAGCTCACCTGGACGGCAGCCACCAGAGAGTAGGTGAGGTAAGTGTTAGGGGATAGCTTTCCATTTTCACTACAGCTAGGTACCACTGGAATAGTAAATCCCCTGAAATGGTGGCATGGATTCAAATTTGTACTATTTGAAGTTATAATTGTATAAAATATGGTAAGTGGTTCCTGCCCAGTGGAAACATGCTGTGTGTTTTCAAATAATTGTACCACTTCAGGAGATTGTTTCTTCCTACTAATCCTGACCTAGCTAGAATCATTCTTGAAAACCAGGTACCCACCAAAGTTGTGTTCATTTGATAAAAGACCTCAAGTGATGTCTGCCCCTTATCACTTTTGGCACCCTGAGTCAAAGCTTTGGCCATCCCACCCTAGTTCCAGCTCCAGTCCTTTTCCTTTCTATAGAGATTGTAAAATCTGCCTTGCAAAGTCCAGGTCATTTTTTTTCTTATGCTATGTCCTGAGTTTCCTCAGCAGCAATTTATACCCCAGTCGGAACTACCCCCATATTCACTAGTCATTTATACATTTATCTAAATAATGGCCAAGTGTGGAGGAACTTGGAACCATTTTCCCATCCCCACAGCATAGGAATCCATTGGCAAGCCAAGAACTGGCTCACTGTGGTGCATCACACCCTTTCAGAAGTCTGAGGAACAACCCTCTCTGTTGATCTCCCTGTCACCAGAGGCTACAAATGGATGCCCGACAGAGGCCAGTTTTCAACTGAGGTGCAAATATTACTGAGATTATCAGCTTCAAAAGGCAAGCTGTCTTTCTTCATTAGAGATCTGCGGAAGAGCAGCGAAATCCCAAGACAAGCCAGGGAGAAATGGAGTCCATGGGCCATGGAACTTGGCTTGTCTTCATTTAAAAATCAATTCCAAGTGTTAAAAGCGTTACAGGGCTCAATTATGGAAGGGGGAGAAGCCCATCAAACCAGAACACCTTTTGAGCTTAACACATGAACATGATTTGACTTCTAACCCCACTACATGGGAATACTTTGATTGTGAGGTAATACCCAAGCCTCGGGAGCCGCAATGCCCTTTGAAGTCTGCCTGGAGACCCTCATTAGGCTGTTTTTCTGAGTTCTATCAGCCCACTGATTTTTCCAAAGTCTTTTTTGCCTCTGCATTCTTTTGATGGCCAAAATGTCTAAAAGGAGATGAAAAGACAAAGGCCAAAGGGAGGAAGGGAGATGGGAAAGAGCTGGGAGGAGGACAGTGGCGGGGGAAAATCCACTGCCTACTCACAGGCCAGGGATTTCTGGCACAAATATCTCAAAGGAGTGGGAATTCTCCATCGAGGAAGGCTCTCCTTGCTTACCAGGGATCCTTTAGGGTGGAGAGCTCTGACCCTCTCCTCTCTGGAAGCCGGAAGCCATGTGAAAGCCAGCAGAATTTTTCCCATCTTGTATAATAATAATTGGGAGTCATTTCTTAGGAAAGGAAGCAGGTCCCTCCCTGTGACAAGCCACCCCTCCCTGGCTCCAAGGACAGTTATGCTTTTACTCAAACCCACCATTTGTCTCTGCTGTGACCTGAGGCTCCAGGCTCTGCCAGAATTTTTTTGTTTTTTTGCACTAATGAATCTTAACTTCCTGCCTACAGGATAGCAGAACCCAGAAAAGCCTTTAGAGAGAAACAAGGCCCAGAGAGTGAAAACTGGAAGAGAGTTGAAAAGCCATGAGTCTAAATGCTTCATTTTACAGATGAGGAAACCGACACTCTATTGAAGGGGAATGACTTGCCTAAGGTCATTCAAAGCAGAGTAAGGATTTGAACCTTAGCTCACTGACTCTCAACACAGAACTCCTACTATACTACACTGCCTTTCCAAATCTAAATTCCATGATTCTGAAATAATAATAATTAGTATTAGTAGCAAAGTAGTAGTGGTAGTTGTAGTAGTGGTGGTAGTGGTGGTGGTGGTAGGAGTAAGAGTAGTAGCTAGCATTTATATAAGCACTTTAAATTTTGCAAAGTGATTTTAACTCATTTGATTCTCAAAACAACCATGGAAGGTAGGTGCTGCCCTTCTATCCACTCTACAGACCAGGAAACTGGGGCTGAGAGGCTAAGTGACTTGTGCTTCCACAATCAGGGAAGGTCTGAGGTAGGATTCAAACCCTGGTCTTCCTGAATCCAAAACCAGAATTCTTTCTCTGCATGAAGCAGCAGCAGGAAGAAGATCATGGGCAAATAAAAAGAGAAGAAACATAAGGAAAACCCTCAGTCGAAAGGGTGGTTATGGTTGTTCTGGCATGCATGCTCCCGGGAGACTGGAGAGAGAAGGGGATCAGGGCATGTGATGGCACTTGTCCATAACAGCATGGGAAGAGAGAGACTTGGAAGGTTGGAAGAAGAAGCCAAAGGCAACTGGATGGAAGAGAAATGAAGAGGCTGAGCCCTTCCAGCCTCGAATCAATGGGCTGAGGAGCCTATGATTTAAGCCCAGATCCACCGACTCCAAAACCAGAGCTCTTCCCTCAGTGCTTGCAGGGGATGCTCATTAGCTCCCAATGGGCAACAACCAGAACCTCCCCAAATTCAAAGGGAAGAATTTCCCCAGTTGCCACAATTCATTCCCATCCCCACCCCTTTCCAGGAAGCAGGATTTCTTCACAGGTCTGTGCTGTGTGTTATTTCAGTGGTTCATAACTTTATTCCCTGACCATGTTTCCAAGCATGGCTAAATATGTCCCCCATTTCGACAGGTAGAACCTGAAATTGGACATTGCCCTGACTTTGACTTGCTGGCGGAAAAATTATTTGACACACTGGAAAACATGGAAACCACTTAGAAGAGAGGAGAATTTGGCCAGGTTAAAACCAAACAAAGCATATTTGATCGAAGGAGGTTAGGAACCCTTGTTGTTTTCCCCTACCTCTGAAAGTGAAAGGCTGCAGAACCTTGGGTCAATCCACCTCCCCAAGCCTCAGCTTCCTTGTTTGCAAAATAAGGACAAAAATAGGCATGGAACTGACCTCACAAGGTGGTTAACAGCTGTTTGTAAACCCCAAAGCAGTAGGTGAAAAGGAATTATTGTAATTCTAAGCATAATGAGGCCTAAAGAGGCTCCTCACCATCCCAGAGGCCATGTGAGAGCCTTCAGTTCCCAGTGAAAGGGAACTTAGCTTCTCTGCCACTCAGGCTTCACATCTGTAAAATGGGGCACCCCACCCCCAGTGAGATCATCACTCTGCCAGCCTTGTAGTCCTCTATAAATAAATGCCAGCCCTCACAATTATTTCCAGTGGATGGATTGCCAGCTTTTGCCGCTCTCAAGACTCTCCAATTTGCTTTACAGGTAACCTTTCTGCTGAGACCAGATGAGATTTCTCTAATTCTTTGGGCTTCCCTTCCCTAAAGAACCCTGGGAGTTTTGTACTTCTAAAATAGTTCTGAAAACTGTCACTGAGATGTACAAAGGCTTAGAATGGAGGGAGCTTTTACTGGGCTCATCTATCATGGCCATGCCATCTGTAGCAGCCCCACTCCATTCTCCATCTCCAGATGTGCCAATATTACTCAAGCCTGCCCTGCCTTAGGTGTTTACCTTATCATACAGGAAGAGACTACCACAACCTGCAGCTCTTGCCTTGAAATTAGAGGAGACGAAGCCTGTAGCCTGAGATTTTTTTTCTTGTCCCATGTAATTATTGACTTGAGACATCAGTTACCTTTAAACCCTTCCTGCCGACAAGAAGGGCAGGGGGAAAAAAGGGTCTAGAATATCAAAAGGTAAGAAACCTCCAGATTAGAAAGGAAGATGCAGGGATGTTTGTCAAAAGCCAAAGTCCTTTAATTGACTCCAGTCTTTGTAGGGTCTGTCTGCTTCAGGAAAGTTGGGGTGGGAGGGCGGAGTTAAGCAGCAGAAAGATAGGGTAGAATGACACCAGCCATGGAGAAGTCTGGTTTTATGGAAAAAACTTCACTTGTACCCTGTCTCCTGCCATGAACACCTGAGATCGATAAAAGGAGATTCTGTGGCAAAGATGTTTTTCAAAGCAGCTACTTGATATGGGGTTATGAAAATCACAATAATAACTTGGAGAGGTAGGGTTCATAGGGGGTGGTGAGCCACCCTCCAAGTCAGGAAGACCTGGGCCCAAGTTCTGACTCAGATACTGACTCTATGACCGTGCAAGGTCATGCCCCAGGCAATCCTAAAACTCTAAGTTGAAGGCTAGGTAAAACAAAAGAGACAAAAAAACAAAACAAAACACAAAACAAACAAAAAGCCTGCATTGGTGGAGTTTTTCTTTGCTTGTGTTCCTCATACAAATGAAATTACAGGTTCAGTTCCTATCTTATTGAAACTCCTGTCTGTACACACACACATACACACACACGTTCACATATGCATACATACATACATGTTATCTTCCTTGATAGAATATGAGCTTGTTGAGAGCAGAGATTATTGTTTTTCTTTTTTTACTCGCAGCCCTAGCACAGTGCCTGGTGCATAGTAGGTACCTAAGATTTTTCTTGTTTGTTTTTGTACTTGACAAACATCCTCAAAAGTGAGCATTTCTAAATGCACAGAACAGAAAAAGAAGCTTGAACAAAATTCAAGATGCCAGTTTCACAACTATTCTCATTGTCTCCATATTCCTCTGAATCCTTGTTCTCTTCTGTGCAATAAAATGTTCAAGAACTTAAAAAAAAAAAAAAAACAAACCTTTTTGGCACTCCTATTTTCCTTTCTCTCCCAAATCCCACCATGACAGGTAGGGGAGGGAGGAAAGGAGGAAGAAAAGGAGAAAGGAAGGAAGGAAGAAAAAATGGAAGGGAGGAAAGGGAAAAAAAAAAACCTTCCTTGTAAAAAATAAGTATGACAAGACAAATTCACATACTAGCAGTTTCCAAAAAGCTATCCTGTATATATAATTGTCTGCAAATAGTTTTTGCTTTGTTTTATTTTGGTTTTCCATGTCATCTCTCCTATTAGACTGTTAGCTCTTGGAGAAAAGAGACTTTTTTGTTTATTTGGGATTTTTTTTTTACCTTTGTTGGTATCCCTAGCACTTAGCACAGTGACTGGCAAGCCCATAGTGTGATCTTTTGACTGACTAGTATATATCTCAGTCCGGCCCTAAAGTTCCTCCCCTCTGTCAGGGAAAGGTTACCATGTTTTACTATTATCTCTCTGGAACCATGATGGGTCATTTCGTTAATCAGAGTACTTTAATCTGTCAAGATTTGTTTGAGTTGCTAATGCTGATTATTATAACAAGGGTTCCCTTGGTTCTGCTGACTTCATGCTGACTCAGGTTCATACAAATCTTCTCAAGATTCTCTGACTATCCCTTTTGTTATTTTTGGTAGTGCAAAAATATTCCTTTATATTCATATACCATAATGTGTTAAACCATTCTTCAGTTGATTGGTAACTAGGCATTGTTTGATTGATTGATTTTACCAAAGAAATTACAGGCCTACTTAAAACAACTTGGGAGAATAATAGATAGAGCTGGTTCTTGCATCCAGCACCTACTGCCTGTGTGAAGTAACTCTTGCTTCCCCAGGACACGAAGATCATATGTTGCAGAGGAGTGGCTATTGTGCATTAATGGAAGGAATTTCCAAAATCTGGAGTTCCCCACATAGATAAAAATCACAGGTCTCAAATGTATACCACCACTACCACCAATAATAACAACAACGCCTTAGAGTTAAATGGTGCTTTAAGGTTTTAAAGTGCTTGATTCCCTTAACAAGTCTGTGAGGTAAGTAGGGTCAGCTCTATAACTAATTTATTACAGAGGAGAAAACTGAGGTTCAGACAGGGTGGAAACTTAGGAAGCAAAAAGTTCAGGGCTTCGAGTTAGGAGTGAATGTGAATGTAAATTTTCATTTCTTAGCTGAGTGACCTTGAGCTAGTCCCATAAACTCTCAAGTCTCAGTTTCCACCTCTGAAAAAGAAAGGAATGATCTAGCCGACCTGGTCAACTTTAAACCTATGGCCTTAAGCTAACCCCCTGATAACTGATGAAAGAATCACCTAAGTGAGTGGGGGGAAAACGGAATTTCAGTCATTAACAATAATCACCCTTATGGAACCAGCCTTGACATTGAAGTCGGGTCCCCTCTGATCCTCTCGGGCTGCTATTGTCCTTCCCTTGCCAGGTCTTCTGCTCAGAGTCTGGCAGCTTGGGAAAGAGTTAAAAGCACCTTCAGAACAATTGCTTTCGTAGAACTAAAGAGTCCTGCTGATTCTGCGGGGACCCCAGCTCTTGGGAATCTGCCTTTTACAGGCTCCCCTTTCTTCCAAGACCTGAGGACACACGGTACAGGGAGCCTGGAAACAGCAAATAAAGGCTTGGTCCGGCATCCTCTCTGCCAACAGGGATGGGGCAGCTCACCGGCTGCTTCGGATTCTCTGGGGGAAGGTGGGAGAGGGAGACTCTCGGCGGAGTATTGGGGAGTGGGCTACTACTCCGATCCCTTCCTGCGGAGGCATCCAGTGATCTGAAATGCATTTCAGGGAACTCAAACCCTCCCTACGCTTGCTTCCCCTCCCCAGGGTTACGGTAGCTTCTGCCTCCCTTGGGCCTCTGGCCGTGTCTGGGGCGCCCCCGGACAGCAAGCCCCCTCCTCCTCCTCGTTTCCATGCAGGTCTCGTTCCTCTGTTGGGGCTCGGTAAAAGCGGATGAATGTCAATGTCACCGAGCTCATTCACAATCAATGGATTGGGATTCAGGGCTCTGTTTGCAGAGCACCCGCCTCTCCTCAAGTCTATTTTCCCGACTGCTCTGTGTGGGTCATGGGGCCTAGAGGGCCCAGAGCAGGGTGGTCTGTGTTGACAGCTATCACCATGGTAACCCCATGCATCTCCAAGCTCAGCTCCCAGGCCACAGGCAGAGCAGGGAGGCTGTTCCTGCCCTGTGGATGGGCGAGGAATTTGTAGGGCTCCCCAGCTAGACCGAAAACGCGTGGCCGCTTTGGAGCTCTGCGCTGCCGGCCTGAAGGAAGATCTCCATTTCAACGTCAAGGGAACTGAGACTCACAGAGTAAAATTACCTGGACACAGTCACACTCCTGCCGCCAAGAGTTGGAGCCCGGATCAGAACCCAGGACACCAGAGTTCCAAGCGGAGGGCTCTCTCCGCTGTGCCCTACGGGGGTGAGCCACTTGGCAAATTGGCTTTTTCCCTTTCACTTCTCGGTTGCTTTTGAATGGGACGGAGCTCTTTAGCAAACCCCTTTGGAAGCCTCGGTGGAAAAGGGCATTTTCAGATTCAAACAAAACACTACTTTTCTTCCAGGGCCCTCTAGCCAATAATAAAGACAAGGCAAATCCCCTTTCGGCTGCTTTCAGTCCGTTTTAAGTCAGCGAAACCTCCATAATCCTATAATAGTTCATTGCTTCTTTTCCACTCACCTTAAAGGCAAGCCCAGACGAAGAAGGGCTTGGCTTTCAAGAACTTCTTAATATTCTGTCCCTAAAACCATTCTGCCTCTCTCCGTCTCCTTCTACTTGGAAATCACTTGTGCCTCCCCCTACTCACACAGCCCTTAAAGTTAAACAAATTCAGCCCCAGGAGATTTGATGTAATGCTGCAGATAATTATTGAGTGAGTAAAGAGAAGACTTTTGTATTAAATGGAAGAAACTTCAGAAATTAAGGACAGAGCCCCCACAACCAAGGACATCCTTTTCCTGCATCTGAGAAAAATGTTAAGCTTGTATGGAAAGATGTAAAATTGGCATATAGCAGAATGGGGTTAGGATCTTAGGAACATCCCAAGTGGGAGGAATGTCTGCTTTGTTCTTAGTTGAAAATGACAGACTCAATCTATCACCAAGCATTTATCAAGCATTTACTATGTTCCCTCTGGGTCTATGCCCTTGACTTTCACAGGGACTCCCGCTTAGTCCTCAGAGAGATGGCTGGATGCTCTGAGGATTCTGAAGATAATCCTGTGGGGTTCACCTTTAAACACTTTGCTCATAAGCCCCTACCAGTGTACTTCCCAATAGCAATCAGTCAGTAGATTAAAATTAGTCAAGAGACATTGCAAAAAGAGTGGTTACAAGAGATTCCCTCCCAAAAGCTAGAATCTCAAAAATATACAAATACTCCACTGTGGGGAGAAGAATGGAGAGCACATGAACTTGATGAGCACCACTTGTAAGAAGCACATATGGCCAAGGTAAATCAAAACCCTGGAACTACAAGGACTCCCTCTCCCTCCCTCTTCTCTCTCTCTCTCTCTCTCTCTCTCTCTCTCTCTCTCTCTCTCTCTCTCTCTCTCTCTCTCTCTCTCTCAGGAGAGTGCCCACAAAACTCACTGCAGGGAAAGGCCATCAGTGATGAGTGGGTTGCTTCATTCCTAAGCTAGACTGCCAGCCCACCTGCCATGGCATCTCTGTTGGACTCAGTCTTCAATGGATAGCTATAGGTTTTTATTACCTCCAGTCTCAAGTTGAGGTGAGGTGGTATTGTATTTTTTCAGATGGGGCAGAGACCTTTGACCTAGGAATGCAAAACAAACAAACAAATGTTTTTCAGTTTTCTACTCCCTCAGAGCCTCATCTCTGATATGTGTGTCACTTCTCAAGAGAGAGGTGGAAGGCGGGCCTCTGCTATTAAACCTTTCTTCTTGGTATGGAGCTCAGTTCCCTCAATGAAGGGCTCTCATTCTGCTGATAGTGACGAGCCAGTGCCTTTCCCAAATCTTCATCTTCACAGGCTGGAGCATAACCTTATGATGGTCATTCACCTAATAATCACAAAATAATTCTGGGGTTCAAAATGACCTAGTTTTCAATCTCACTGCCCCTTAAACTTAAAGATTTTCTTGTTGTTCTAGGCAAATGAGTGACTGAGGAAGAAGCGCTGAGGCCTTTGTGCCTGTTGTCTCTACTGCCTTTTTCACATGCAATTGTGGGAAATGCTTTACTTCCACCTGAAACAATCTCACTTAAACATCTGATTTTCTTTCCCTGCCCTGGAGTGACTTGAACGTTGCTGTGTTCTAAAAAGAGACATCCCTTTTAGGTTCACATAAGGCCCAGAGCTGAAGGAAGGGAACCTTAGAAGGGATGGCATTAGCAAGGAGGTGGGAGTGGGGGTAGAGAGGGCTTGAAGTAGAAGGCTTGAGCCAAGGCCTGAGGATATCCAGGGTTTCTGAGAGGCAGAACTGAGAAAAGCAAGTACCACAGGATTGTGTCACAAGCATCCCCAGACAGGAGATGTCAGGCAGTCAGCAAATGTGTAAGAAGACTGAAAAGATAGGAGGGTGCCTGGCGGTAAAGAGTGTTAATGCCAGAGGGGCTAACCATTCATCTTGGAGACCTAGTGGAATTGTTTATTGAGTAGAGAAATGAAATGATCAGATCAGTGTTTAGAAAAACCACTTTGGCAACTGTATAGATGAGTTGGAAAGGGGAGGAGCTTTAAGCAGTGAAACCCACAGAGAAGCTATTCAAGTATTTTGGGCCATAAGTCCTAAAGGTCTGATGGACTTGAGTGGTAGCTTTGTAAGTGGAGAAAAAGGAAAGGGTACACGAGGCAGTGTGGATGCAGAAAGGGAAAACTCTATCCCTTGATTGGACAGATGGAATGAGGAAGAATGAAGAGTCAAGGATGACACCCAAGTTGCCAGCTAGGGTGATAGGAAGGACAGGGATGCTCTCCCAGTAGGAAAAGGTGCCAGGGTCTCACCCAAGATGTACCTTCCTTGGGCCACTGGTACTTTCCACTTATGGTACCTGAGGTCAGATGGAGTTGGTATATGAGAGGGCAGTCTATTCCCTGGGGAGGGTCTATGACTTCCCTCATACCTCAGAAGGTAGAGGAAGGGAAAATTACAGATGGGGAGAGGAACAGCAGTAGTCATTTAGATCCAAGAATGGGCCATGCACACGGCAGCATGTGGCTAGCTCCAAGAGAGAGCTGCAGGGTGGGGACAAGGGACAGCTCAGTGGTCAGACAAGAGAATTGTCCATAAGGAGGGTCATGGCCCAAGGCTAGCTAGGAAAGTTTTGTGAGGTGGAGGAATGTGGAACTGGAAGATCATTGGGGGAGGACCAGCTGTGTCCTAGAGCACAGCACTCTAGGATTAGCCCTGCTGTGGTGAGTCACGACGTCTATATGATTTGCAGCAGTTGGCTGTCTCCTCTTAGCTTTCCAGGAAGAACATATCATGACGATCAGCAAAAGGCAATGCATGCATGCTGGACAGCTGACCTCTGGCACTCAATAACTTGATGACTGCAGCAAGTCTTCGAGGCGCCATGGCCTAAAGGGAAGACAACTGAACTATGCAGTTAGGAGACTTAGAATTGATCTCAGCTTTGTCACAAATTTGCCGTGTGACCTTAGGCAAGTCACTCTCTCAGTTTCCTTATTTGTAAAATGAAGAGATTAGACTAGGTGGGTTTTATGGGGTCTCACAAGACCATCCTTTCTGGCTCAAAGATTCTCTAATTCTCTTCTCATAAGGAAAATTCTTTAAGGAACATTCCCACCATCATTGTACCATTAAATGGCTATTTTAAAAGAAAAATCTTTTTTTCTTTCATGTACAATGGAAATCTTGGACTCTTCTGAGGTCAAGGGTAGTTCAATCACTCCACAGTTCAGCTGTTTATGAAAGGTTCATGTTGGCTCTCCGGCCTCTGGAGCGTCAAGGGAAGATGCTGCTGGATTTCTGGCCATTTCTTTGCTTGCAAGGGCTCAGACATCCTCAGAGAACAGCTTCTTCTCTTCTGATCTGGCCTTCATCCCCCAGAGAAGAAATAGAGAAGCACAGATGTACACAAAAATTGGAAAAGCATCAGAAAGTCAAAGAGAAGCAAGTCCCAGGTCTGGGTTCAGCTCAGGTCTTCCCCTCCACCAAGATTGGCCAAGTCTGATATTCGAGGAGAGCCAGAACAATCGCTTTTCCTACCTTGGCCTAGGAGGCCATTTCATCTGGGGAACCAGAAATGTCCCAGGCCACCCTCTGCTCTGGGAGCTTCGTGTCCTCTTCAAGGTTGCTCCAGTTTTTTTTGGCTTTAGCTTCAAATTCCATGTCCTTTTGGAACTTGGCATGCCAAACAGCCTGCTCTTCAGAAGACCTGAGACAACCCAGAAACTCACTGCCTCCCCCTGAGGACCTCACAAGCTCTGCTCCAGGGCCCCAGCCTGGGCGTCAAAGCCTCACAGTGCCAACGACCAGGCCTTTATCTCATTGGCTTGTTCAGGATAGATGGCCTCTAGAGGGGCAGGATGCCAAGGGGGAGCACAAGCCTGTTGCTGCAAGTCAAATTGCCCCAGCTAAGACTTTTAAGGACAATTTTTAAATGAACTCTTCACATTCTTCTGATCTGTTCTCACTTGCATGGCTAAAGGACAGTGATGGCATGACCTGGGAGCTGATAAGATGAAGCAGAAATAGAACTGACTGGAATCTTGGGAACAAAGTCCCAACTCTATCACTAACCTACTATGTGTCTTAGATCAAATCACCTTATCTCTCTGAGACCCAGTACCATCCCCTGGAGACCTGGACTAGTTATAGTTGAGATGCTTGAACATTGGTTTGAGAATCAAATGAGATGATGGGTCTATACATCTATATAGAATGATACTCAGACATTCCATGGGTCTGGGAGCTTGATGTGGCTTTTCCTAGTTGGAATCCATTCATTACTATCTCTCCTGCGTGACTCAGATCCAGATCATCCCCAAAGTTCAATCAACGGAGTTCCCTCAACATGCTGGGGAATATCCTCATTTTCTCCCAACATCACAAACACACCCATGGAGTACTCAAGTTCCTATAGGTTATCTTATATGCCAATCCATCTTCCCTCTCCAAGATCGTATCTAACTAATGTTCTCTGAAGTTCCTCGTGTGTAAACTATACAGAAAGATTGCTAGATAGATAACATATGGGTAGATGGATGGATAGATGGATAGAGAGATAGAACAGTTATTAAAGTGCATAACTGGCATTTCATCAGTATAGGAAGTGACTTTATCTACCAAGGCAGAAATGGATATTCTCCATTCAAACTATAACCCTAGTAAATTGCTTCAGTCACTGAGAAGTTAAATGCCCAGAGCCACACAGCTAGCATGCATCAGAGGCTATATTTGAACCCAGGTTTCTGACTCCCAAGTCTGCACTCTACACTATACTCTGCCTCATGAATATGTATGTTTTTGTACGTGTGTGTTTATGTGTGCATATATGTATGTACACATACATACACATATATGTATATACACATGTATATTTTTTTATATATGGGCAGCAAGCAAAGTGGCACACTAAATAAAGCACTGGGCCTGAATTAAAATTCAGCCTCGGACACTTACTAGCTATGTGACCCTGGGCAAGTCACTTAACTCTATTTGTCTCAGTTCCATTATCATTATTAAATGAACTAGAGAAAGAAGTGGCAACTACTCCAGTATCTTTGCCAAGAAAATCCCAAAGGGGGTCACCAAGATTCAGGCACAATGAAATAAATGAACAACATAAGGATGTTACATATACACATACATGTCTCATATGTGTGTATCTACATACATATACATATACATACCAGCCCTCCCTCTCTCAAAACAAAGTCAAGTGCAAGTCATGTCATCATTTCTCCGATGGCATGGTCTTCTTCAGCAATGGATGAACATACACACACATACATACACATACATACATGTGTGTATGTTTGTTATGAGTGGTACCATGGCACCGTGGATAGAATTCTGGCTATTGGATTAAGGAATAACTTTGATCAAGTCTTATTTTTGACTTAAACTGGAACATCCAGACAATTCTCATAAAGATCTTGGTCCCTTAGATTGGTAAATCTAGTTGTTATTTTTCCCATTCACTTAATATTCTCTTCTTTGAGGGATCTTGAAAATTAATCTGTGAGTTCCTTCAGAACTGGGCTCTCTACATGAAGATTTTCTGAGGCTATATGTCAAGGCAACTTCTCTTCTCAGCTTCATTCTCTAGAGTATATAACTGTACATGCAACATGTGATTATATCTTTCATATTGGGTTAGCGTCCAAATGGTTCAGCTAACACTGATAATAAGAACACGTTGTTATTTAAACAAGGGTCAATCTGTTCCATTTCGTTGGTGTTTGTTGTCCTTCCAGTTTCATCTACAAAATCCTGGGCTTAGCCAAGTCTTATACCAAGTCTTCCCAAGGTTATTTTTTTCCCTTCCACTGCTTTTCGCTGATTTGTGAGGAAAAATTGCTTGTGATCTGCCATCCTTCTCCATAAGGCTTTTTATACTGTAGTCTAAATAAATACTGCCCATGGTAGCACTGTTGTCCTGGTCTTCTGCTTGACAAGGAGATTATGTTTGCTGAATAAGAAAGAGAGTTTTGAAACTCTCCTGGTAGATTATTTCGCATTGCTTACACTTTGCTAATATATGGTCTTTATGTTTATTCATCTCCATTTTTTTTCCAGAATCAATAACTTATTTAGACATGCGATATCAGAGATATGATGATGGCTCATATTATCTACTCATCTTCCTGCTTTCTCTGAATCTGGTGCCAATTTTGGCCTTGGCTTTTATGGCACACAGGTAGCTAACTCTGAAATGACTCTCATGTTAGTGACCTTGCCTCATGGAAAGAAGAAATTATTGGAGACCCTGGGAGATGACTTCAGAAAATATACAACAAAATCATGAAATATGTGAGTGGGGAGGTTCCTCAGAGATGCTCTAGCCCAGCCCTCATTTCATCGATGAGGAAACTGAGTCTCAAAAGTTCTCTTGGCTCTGGAGGCAGTTCCATTTTCCATTTTATGTTGCGACAGAAGAGGGACAGAAAAGCAGTCAATTCCTTCCAACAAGGAAACATGCAGGGCAACATGGCAGAAGGACCACAACCCCATGGATTTACTGGAGCAACCACATTTTCAACAGCAGAATAAGGAAGGCTCGGGCAGAGCCTTTGTCTTCTAATTAGGAATGGTTAAGAAGTAAAGAAAGAGGTCATTGGGTAAGCTAAACTGTCTCCATTCATGGCATAATGATGACTGACAAGGACCACAGTCCCCAGAGTCACCCTAGGCCTGCAGTCGTGGGTGGCTCCAATTTGCTTTTCTCTTCATCTTCTTTCACATTAAAAGCAGACGTGGGCCTGGCTTGCTTATCGAAATCAGCTTCTCTCTAATTCAAAGTGACTCCAGGCATGCTTGGTAGTAGGACGAGGTACTGCCTGCCAAAAAATGGAATGACCATTCAAAGATTCCTTCTGCAAGACAACTGTGTGCTTCCACTGTCCTAAACCTGTGTGAGAGGCAGCCCAGGTAGAACCAATAGACAGTCATCCTCACATGGGAGAAGATGTGGGTTTGAGTCCTACCTTGGACATAAACTGGATGAGTGACCTTGGTCAAGTCACTTCACCTCTTGGTATTTGAAACATCTGTCGAAGATTTTCAGAAGATGCTGATCTGCATTGGTGGAATATTGCATGTCTGGAACTGTGCTAAGCAGTATAGGTATCAAGGCAAAACTGCCTATGTCCTCATCCATTCTATTGGATGAGACATAAATAAGTAGAAAATAGAAAGTAAACAAAAGATAATTGGGGGTGGGGTTAGAAGGTGTGGGTTCAGGAAAGACTTCAAGTAAAGGCAAAACCTAATGTGAGCTTTGGAGGAAGCCTAGGATTCTAGATAGTGGGGGCAGGGGGAGGAGGAGAATGAGCATTGTGAAAAGCAAATCTGCCTAATGAAAGATGGAATATCCCTCCCCAGAAACCCAATGATTGCGTGAGAGGGTTAGTGAATGGCTGCAGAAGAAAGGAATGTAAGAAATGGGGTGCATGAAGGTTGCTGAGTCAAAACAAGTAAAGGATGACCTTAATTCCCTTCCCCCAGCCCCCACACTATTATTGGGAACCATGGGGAGAAAGCCCAACTGATTCTCCATAACTAACTGGTGAACTTTGGGGTGCTCTAGAGACTCTGGAGGCAAGAGAGAGTAGCAAAGGCCGGGCCACCAAAGGGCCCTGGAGCAGGAGAACTGAGTGAGCTGGTTGACAGTATTGTGCGCTCTCCCCTGGGGTCCCTGGTGATCCCCCTGATATTTGGAGTCACTGCCCCCACGTGCAGAGTTTAGACTTGAATAGAAGAGGAGAGGGGACTAATCAGGGAAGGCATTTCCACTCCCTTGGGATCCCCACACTTGCCTTATTAGTCGGCAGCCTCAGCATGCAGCTCTCAATTGGATAGATCTCATCTTTGTGAAGGAATGGAGGGGAGAGACAAGTGAGCAAAGAGCAAAACTGAATGTGGACAACTGGGGACCAGGCAACAAAGGGCTATCCTCAGGACAGTGGTCAGACAAGTATTTAAAGAATGCAAATGACAGAGAGACATGGGAGGGGGAGGCGGAGAGAGATGGTGGCAGAAAGAGACGGGGGAGGAGAGAGGGGGAAAGAGAGAGAGGAGAGAGATAGAGAGAGAAAGGGAGAGAGGAGAAAGAGAGAGTGAGGAAAGAGAGAGAGGAAGAGAGAGAGAGAAGGAGGGAGGAAGAGAGAGACAGAGACAGACAGAGGAAAAAAGAGACAGACTGAAGCAGACAGAGAGGTGGAGAGACATAGGCCAAGAGGCAAAGTCAGAGAAATGAAAGGAGAATTGACTTATTTATTTAGATGGCCACTTGGAGGACCATAGCTTAGATTAATCCAAAGACATAAGGGATGGGAACATTTGGGCTGGACATCAAGAAAAACATCCTGATGAAAAGACTGGTCCCCCAGATGGGGGATGTTCTCATAAACATGAGTGAGTGGTCATGTCATTACTGTCCTCCTCCCTTTGCTCCCCTTCAGCTCTGTTATAAACAATGATTTCTTTGCTTTTTCTTAGTCCTTGCTGGCTCTTTTCCAGGGTTTCCATCCTTCCTCCTAAGACACTGGTAAGTGGGTCATGGACTCAAGGCCATATGTAGTACACTCTGCCTTTTTTCTCCTGTTGTGTATACAGCAAAGTCCACAAAGCTCTAGTTTTCCATTCTCATTGCCCATCTACCCCAATAATCTTGTCCCAGCTCTCAGAATCCAGTCTCTCCCCTATCTTCCTTCCTTGTTTCTCCACCATCCCTGTCAGATGTCTCTACTTGGAGGTTTTGCCAGCACCTCATATTCAACATGGCTGAAACAGAACTCGTGACCCTCTGATGATGGAAAGAGTCATCCAGAATGAGAAGGTGAGGATGGGTTGCAATCTGTACTGTTGGAGAGAGTGCCCACATGATGAGGTGCCATTAAGTAGACAGCATGGTGCAGGAAATTGAACTCTGACTTGGAATGAGGAAGACATGGATTCTCATCCTACCTCTGACATTAACTGGCTATGTGACCATGGGCAAATTGCTTAACCTCACTGACCTTTGGTTTCTCCATCTGGAAAGTGAAGTCAGTGGTACATATGAGTGATAGCTGCCTCAAAGGCTTACCGTGGGCTTCAAATGAGACAAGATCTACAAAGCCCTGTTCAGACTTTGAAGTGCTATCCAAGTGGCAGCTATTATTCTTATTGATAAAAAGAACTCTGACCTTGCTCCCAGGCTTCCTGTTTTCTCCTGCTGGTCCCTCCATCTTCCAGTCCTCCCACGCTGGAAACCTTAGAATGTTCTCTGACTCCCTCTCAACCTACAATGAACTTGTGGCTGGGTCCTGCGGATCCTACATCCGAAGCATCGCTCCTCTCTCTCCCCTTCTCTTCACTGGAGCAGTTAGCCCCCTCTTTTCGTTCCTCAGCACTTCTCCTTTGATACTGCATTGGTTTCATGTTGGTCTCTAATCTCTGAGCTCTCGCTTCTGCAATCCGTTCTTCATCCAGCTGCCAATTGATACTTCTGAGGCACATTTCTGACCATACCATTCCCTTCTCAAAAACCTGCAGGAGCATCTGATTTATATGAAAATAAAATGCTAATATGGACACTGAAGGCTGTCGAAAATCTTTCTCCAACTCACCTTGCCAGCCTCATTTCACGTTACTCTCCACAAAATTTTCACAACCTGATACCATTCCCTGTTTACAGTCTTCTTCCATATTCTTCTGTCCAGTCACACCCCAAAAACAGGCCTTCTCTCTCTCATCTCTGTGCATTTGGACCTGCTTTTGCCATATCTTCACCTCTGCCTCTTGGAATCAATGGTTTGCATCAAGACTGACCCGGAGCACAAGTCTTGGGTGAAGCCCTTCTGGCTGCCCGCTTCCTCCCTCATCAAAGTGCCCTGGATTCAGTTTGTACTTATATTGTGTTCTTACATATGTGCACATTATCTATCTTATTAGAATGGAAGCTGCTTGAGGCCAGGGACTGCTTCATTTATTTCTTTGTTTCCCTAGCACTAGACCCAGCCCCTGGCTCGTCATTGTTGTTCAGTTGTTTCAGTCACATCCAACTCTCTATGACCCTGTTTGCAGCTTTCTTAGCAAAGACACTGGAATGGTTTGCCATTTCCTTCTCCTACTCCTTTAGCAGATAAGGATACAGAGGCAAACAGGATTAAGTGACTTGCCTAGTATCGGAAGCAGAATTTGAACTCAAGTCTTCCTGACTCCAGGCCTAGCTCTCTATCTACTACCCCACCTGACTCATAGTATGTACTTAATTGTTGTTGACTGAGAGTCAAACTAGCCTGTGAGATGTTCTATAAACTACATGTGCAGTCTCTCACCTCCATGCCTTTGTCCAGGCTGCCTCTCCTCATTCCAGGAATCCCACTCCCTACTCATTTCTGTATTTTAGAATGGGTTTTTTTTCTCATGGATCAGTTCAAGTGCTTTCTCCTCTATGTAGCTTCCATTCCTGTCCCCTCCAGGAGAAAGTGATCTTCCTCTCCTCTAATTTTCCTAAAGCACAATGTCTAGATCTCTCCTTTGTCCCCTGTAGCTCCCTTCCTCCCTCAGCTTATATTGATCTGGGTGCATGCCTAATGGAATGTGGGCCCTTGAAGGACATGACCAGACCATTAATGCCTTTGTGTCTTTGGTGCCCTCTTGGTTCAGGACTCTAGAGCTAGGAAGGACTTTAGATGTCATCTTGTCATTTTACAGAGAAGGAAACTGAGGCCCAAGGATTGACTTGCCTAAAGTCACTCAGGTCCTACATGGCAGAGTGAAGTTCACACTCCGGTCCTGGGACTGGACCAAGCTGAGTCTGTGATCTCACTGATGGAAAGCTCTGGACTCCAGGCTGTCAGGGTCTTCTCATGCCAGTGCCTTTTCTCCATGTTCCTCCTAGCAATCAGCTATCTCCTCCAGATGCTGGATGCAGCATTCACAGACTCTTCCTCACCTCAGGTTGGCAGGGCCCACTTTTGGAATAACCACCTTACTCTGGATGTGCACGTTGTTAGAGCTAGATACCCTCACATATGTACATATAAATACACACGTAGGTATATGTGTATATACATACATAGTGTGGAGAAGTATGTACGCACATACACATATCGTTTTATCTTTGTACTTATTTATTCATTTTATTCTTATTTATATATAAATATGATAGATGGCTAGACCAATGACTGGATATGACACACTTGGGTTTAATTCCTACTAGGGCAGCTAGGTGGTGCAGTGGATAGAGCACTAGTACAGGAGTCAGGAGTCAAATCTCACCTCAGACACTTGACACGCACTAGCTGGGTGACCTTGGGCAAGTCACCTAACCCCAGTTGCCTCCTCCTGGGTCATCCCAGTCATCCTGATGAATATCTGGTCACTGGATTCAGATGGCTCTGGAGGAGAAGTGAGGCTGGTGACCTGCACACCCCTCCCTCACTCAGAACAAAGTCAAGTGCAAGTCATGTCCTCATTTCTCTGATGGCATGGTCTTCTTCGGCAACGAAGGACAAACACACACATACACACACACACACACACACACACACACATATATTTCCTACCCCTCCAGCAGACCATAATCTCCCTGAAGGCAGGGATTGAATTTTGTCTTTTCTTCTTGTCTCAGGGGTCGTTTGGAACCCTTCCAATGAAGCAGTCTGTGTCCACCAGCCCCTTTTTGGGGGATCATGTGCTCTGGGTCAGCTCCATGGGACACGCTCCATTCATGCCTGCACCATCTTCATGTCTCCATCACCTGGTACTGTGCCTGGCCCATAATAGGTGTTTAATAAAGGTTTGAGTTGAGTTACAGTATATTTTATTTAAACCATACCCCAGAGATTTGTGCGTTGATGTGTGTGTCATAAAACAGACATGGGGAGGATGGTTCCTAAACAGGAGAGAGGATTATTTATGGCAGACTTCAGAGGAGGAAAAACAAAATCCCTCCCCATGCTTGGTTGCAGCAACTCCCCCAAGCAGGGCCTGATATCAGCAAATCTTTCAACTTTAAGGAGGAAGTGTCTGATTGGGTCCCTCAGAGCAGCAAAGGGGAAGCAAATATTGTTTAAAGTGGGGAGGGGGGGGGAGGCGGTGAATTTCTTGTAATGCACATGGAGAAAAACTGAAGGAAACCCTCACTATTGAACTCTGCTCCTACCTAAGATGTGGCCAAGGAGCCCTTGGGGCTTCCTACCTGAGAACTGGCCAGATTCTGCCTAAGGCTCATGGGAATTATTGGGAAATCTGGGCTTGGCTCTGCTAGAGGGGGAGCCGAGAGCTGCTACCCCCACAATTCTCCCAAGGAGGTAGAGAAGGGCTGGTGAGACAGGGAATCACCATCTCCACAGCTCCTCGAGGTAGTGTGAGAAGAAGACGGGAGATGCAGTCCCACTCCTACCTTTCCTTAGCTTGGTGATCCTGGGCAAGTCAACCGAACTAATGGCCTTCCATCTACTCTCTAGTAAAATGGGAGGAGAGGATCCTATAATCTGGGATCCCTAACTGCCTCTGGAGTAGCCTCTGACTGCCTCCAGTCCCCATAAGTCACATTGTACAGCACTGATTTCAATACACAATAACACAATAATACAATGGTATTAACAAGTTTTTGTGAAAAGAGACGAAGATGCAGGTGACTCTTCCCTTTCTCCCTGCCCCCCTCCCCCCCCCCCATACCTTACCAACCATCAAGTTGTGTGGATTGCACCTTTGTGACATTTTTCAGATGTATTCTCTTCTCTCTTCATCTCACACGGTCAGTCATACACATCCCCCTCCCTCCCTCCGAGCTATTACAACAACCTCCAGTTTGGTCTCCCTGTTCCCAGTCACTCCTTCCCTCAGCAACCAAAATGAGAGCCTCAAATGCCAGCCTTTCCCCCAAATAGAGAAGCACTTCTTGTAAGCTAGCTGATAAACCCAGACTGTTCTGCTTGGCATTCCACAGGTGCATCTCCAAACTGTCCTCAGAGGCTCTCTATTGCTCCCCTTCCGAGTCTGCGACATTCTGGGAGACAGACTATGCTCTTAGCTGAACTTGATTTTCAATCTCCAGCCTCAGATCTTTGCACAGACTATTGCTCCTGCTTGGAATGCCATCCCTCTTTATCTCTATCTCTGCTTCCCTTCCACATTCGGTTCATGGACCCTCCCATCATGAACCTTTCTTCAGACCTCAGCCACTCTGAAGTAATTTTGTTCACATTTCCTATCATTTGCATGTGCCCATGTTACTTTGCACCAACAGAAAGTGATCTTCCAGAGGGCAGGAGTTTGCATCGAGCACAGTTATAGGCACAAAGGGGGTGACTAATAAATGTGTCCGAATGAAGAGAACTGCAAGAAGACTAACTTTATAACCTTTAAGTCCCAATTTGTGTTGGAGACGGCCAGCTGAGGTGGCCTTTACAGTCACTTCTGACTTGAAAGACTTAGGCTTCTAAGATTTAGGATCATAGACCTGGAATTAGAAGGGCAGGCAGAATTTAAGCATCACATTTTACAGATAAGGAACTGAGGTAGGTTAGGTCACTTGCCCAAGGTCACACAGCTAACAGAGGTCAGAGCCCTGTTTCTCTGGCCATAGGGTCAGGGTTCTTTCCGCTCTACCAAGATGCCTCCCTCACATCCAAGGTAGCATTCAACATCTTGTAGAACTTAAAAAAGAAAGGGCAGCTTAGGAAAGAGGTGATACCTGTCCCAAAGGTCTCAATTCATCCCTAGGAAATGGCTGGCTTCCTAGATCCCCTCTTGGCTTGGTTTGTTTCATCTTGGGGCTCTGAGCTCTGCTTCCCTTGGCCACTCTGGCCCAAGGCCAGCCCAGTGCCTAGTGAGGGGGGAGCCAGGCAGAGGGCCCTTGGCCGAGGCCAGAGAGGAGCTGCTGCAGGGCTCTCCAGTTGTGTTTGCCGCCCGGTACATGCTTCCCAAGTCTTGTTTTTTGTTCTGTTGCTGGGCCATTTGTTTTTATAGCTTATCGGTGCTCCAGGGGGCTTTGAAATGCAGCCATTCTTCCCAAGGATGTTTCCGTTTCACTTCCATCAAGGCAGATTTAATGAAAACCATTTTGAGGTCTTCTTTCTCATAAAATGGCCCATTGTTGCTCAGCCACTGCCTTTTGGAAATCATGAAGATGAACACTCCTCCCGTCCCAACCCCCCACCAGGACCAAACTCTGGCTGGGGAGCACTCCCTAGACCTTGGCTAGAACACAACTGCTGCTTCCTTAGGAGGAACTGGGAAACTGAGGCCCAGCTATTACAAGGCACCTGAACCAGGGTGGGGCTGGGAAGGTCATCACTGGGGAAGAGGCCCAGACTTGGAGTCAGAGGGTCATAGATAAGGAGCTGAAAAGCACCTCAGTCCAACCTCCTTCATCTTACAGCTGAGGAAACTGAGTCGCAGTGAAGTCAAGAGACCTGTTCAAATTTCATGGCTAGGGTTAGAAGTCTAGTGCAGGTGCTGCCCACAGGCAGTAAGGGCTGAGAACTAACCCCTCACTATACAGATGAGGAAACTGAGGCCCAAAGGGGCTAAGTGACATTTCTATTAAGTACATGTCAGTAACAATTATAAACATCTGCTAAGGCCCTACTATGGGTGAATATCTGCGTTAGGCGCTGGGAGCGGTGCAAAGCTTCCACAGGATGGGGTCCCACAGACAATTTAAGAAGTGGGATTGGAACCCCGCTAGTTGTACGATATCGGAGACAACACTTTTTCCACAATGTCTTACTACCTTTCAAGTCAGAAGATTTGGGGTTTAGTCATGTCTCTTCCTGCTAATTCTTCTTTAAAATCTATTTATTTTATAAATAATTATTATCATACTCATTAATTATCATACTAAGATTGACAACATAAAGTTTGTTTTTCTTTTAAATTACCTCCACTATGACTCACAAAGGCCCTCTGGTAGCCATTTACATCTTCCTGAATCTCATCTAAGTGGGGAAATGGGATATTGAAGGAAAAGAAGTTATTGGTTGGATAATAAAAATGATAACAAAACTACTAAGGTTTATATTGTGTGTGTTTTAAGGTTTGAAAAGCATTACACCCATAATGCCTAATCTTGGCAACAACCTGGGAGGTAGGTGTTACTATTATTCCAATTTTACAGACAAAGAAACTGAGGCGCATAAGAATTAAGTGACTTGCCCAGGGTCACATGGCCAGTATGTGACTAAAGCAGGATTTGAATTTGGGTCTTCCTGAGCCTTGGTCCAGAACTCTATCTACTGTGCCACCCAGCTGCTTTCATCCAAGGATGTCCAAGTGCTAGACAAGTCTATTGCTCTCATCCCCCCAGACTGAGCTCTTTTGACCCTGTAAAGGATGACTCCAAGCTCATGGTACCCAGAACAAATTCCCAAACCCCTGATCTCATCTAGTGCCTTATAAAATAAAGTAGGAATGTTTTAGACTGAGATACCCAGAATAAAATCTTATGCACATAAAGTGTCTCTATAACATCTTGGCATTGAAACTGTCAGCAGGCTGAGACTCTCAGATTAGGTAGCAATTGCTGTTCTTGGTGGTCTTTCATTTGTGATATGTTCACTTGTATGTGGATTGGATTTAAGCAAACCTCACTCTCCTTTCCAAAGTCCTCAAAGTCCAGTGACAGGACAAAAGTAGAACTATTGGAGGTCCAGGAAGCAGTGGATGACCTTGGCATCTTTGGGGTCTGACCCAGCTCTAAGCACCCCACAGTGTCTGCTTCAGCCACTTCCATGGTCATTGGAACAAATTGTTCTCGTCAGCCCATTCGACTAGAAGTCGTCATTCACATGCTTGAGGTAGACAACTCCCTAACTCACCAATGGATTTGAGGCCCCTCCTTTACCCTCAGCCTGGTTCAGTTGGCAGAGAGTTTATCAGGGCATGGTTGCTGAGTATGCTCCAGCTTCTTGGAGCTACAGCTGAGAGATAGGTGCATCAGGAGACGCTGAAAGTAGATGAGCAGCACTTACCCCAGAACTCCTAGTCCTCACCTAGGATCAATCAGTCCTGACTGTCCTTATTATGTGACCATGGGGGAATTGTTGAAGCCCCTTGACCCTCTATTTCGTCATCTATAAAAGGAGGAAACTTCTTCTTTACCTACCTTATGAGGACTGCTATGGAAATGGGTGGTATTGTTAGTATTCCACAGATGAGGAAATTGAGGTCCAGAGACTATAGGTGACTTCCCTTAGGTCATGCAGGAAATTAATAAAGAATGCAGAAGTACTTCCTCCTCCTCTAGGCTAGAAACATTTCAATTAACCTCATAAAAACTGAATCACTCTAGTTTCCTCTTCCATAAGATTGAGGAGGTTTTTCTAGATAGTCTCTGAGACCCTTTTTCTTGCTCTAAAATCCTCTGGATAATCCTGGATAAGATACTTAATCTCTCTGTGCCTCACTTTCCTCACCTATAAAATATAAGGGATTGAACGAGCTGGCTTCATAAGGATATTTTTAGAAACCAGACAAACTAGAAGCTGAATCACCTCTGGAGACCATTGTCTCCCTCAGGTGTCCCTGTACATGGAAATGAGGAGATTGGGTTCCAAGTACAGTTATAACTAAGGCAAGGCAAATGGGTCTTTAGTTAAGGGCACCATATTTGGACAATTGTAAAAGTTCTTGTCATCTGTTAACAGCTTATAGACTTTAATGAGCTCCTCCACAGAGAACTCAGCACCCCTCCTTTGGTCTCCCCAAAAGTGATTGAGGAGCTCCAATGACCTTGCCCCCACCTCCTCCAGGGCTAGGGTGATTGCAGACTACCACCCTAGCTGCAAAATGCTTCATTAATGTTTATGGTTCTACATTTGACCCTACCTTTTACTTAACTATGATTTTACTCTCTGAGTCTCCACTTTCTAACTTGTAAAATGGGGATAATAACACTGTACTTGCACTATGTAGAACTATGAGTTGCTATGAAGAAAGTATTCTTTAAGCATGGAAGCACCCCCAAAATGTGAGTTACAGTTGGTACCATCCTACTTGGAGATTACAGGGCGAAGAAAAGGATTTGTGAGAAAAGAGAATGCACAGACAGGCAGTTTACATGCTCTCCTATCCAAAGGCCCAGACTTGAACAGAAGAGAAGGTGAGAGCTTTTTGCCCTCCCATTTACATGGTCTTAATAACTATTACTTCCATGCTCTACTAACTCTGCCATAAATATCTGCCCCCGGGGAGACTGTGGACATAGATCTACCCCCAGAGGCCAGCAGCCACCTTCATTTTTTCCAGGACCCTCCATTGCTTCTGTTGTCACCTTGGGCTGGGCTCTACCTTTCCCTGTCCTCCCCCTCCTCACTTGGAGCTGTCTGCTCCTCCTCCCCACAAGAGAAAGGAGCCTATTTAATCTACTATATTTACAAGCTGGGTAAACAAGGGGCAGTGAATTATGGAAAGAAAAAAATGCTTTATGTGGAAAAGTACCGTACATAACTTTGTCTATTCTATTAAAATGGCAGGGAATAAGCAGCCCTTGAGATTCCAACCTGTAAACCTGGGGAAAAAATAGCAAATGTTGCAGAACTGTGGAGCCAATGAAGAGCCAGCCTAGGAAATAGGTGAACCAGAGATCAAATCTTGCCCTGGAACCCTAGGCAAGTCACACACCTTCTCTTTTCTTTGAGCAGACTGGAAGACCATAAATCGCAGAAAAGCTGCCCTACTTCATGGGTAGAGGGACTTTTCCAAATCAATGAGATCAGTTTGAGACCCCATCCCCAGATGATAGGAAAACCTGGTAACTCCACATGGACGTTTATATTGTTTCCATTATGAACAAAATGAATTTGTCAAAGGGTTTTTTTTTCTCTTAGTGAAGAAACCCAGTAAGTCACATTACACATATATATTACTAAGCCTCTCATTATTTTTTCTCAATTTCCATGCATGGTTGCAGTCCAGATGGATTTGGGGAAAGGAACTGAGAATTTATCAAGCAAATCAGTGTTTCCTGGTTTGTAAGCTAAGCTCCTTGCTTCAAATACGCAGTCTTCCTTCAGGACTATTTCAGTTGCACACTTGGCTATTTTTATTCCATTGAGTTGGAACTGTTGAAATCTGTGATCTGTCCTGCACCCCAACCCACCCCCGCCCTACGCTGGCTCAACCTTGCTGGATAAAAAGGATCGTGTCATTATAGTTGAGTTGACTTAAGGAGAGACAACCTAGCATCTTGTATCGAAGGCTAGCCTCAGAGGGAGGAAGACCGGGGTGCCCATATAGCTTTTCACCCATACTTCTGTGACCCTTTGCAAATCAGTCTCCTTCTGAATACTGTAGCCATGCTTGCAGACTGTCAGTTTGGGGAAGTTACTTGTCCTTCTGACTCAATGGAGGAAATTTCCACATAAGAAACTCCTCAAGCTGAGGAAATCACAGGTCCAGGTTCAAGCACATAAACTAACAGGCAAACAAACTAATGACTAAAATACACAGAAAAAAAATGAATAAGTGAATAAAGAACTCAAAAGTAAGGATATAACCTTGTCTGGGTTTCTATCCAAATTCTTCTATAAGAGTCCCCTGTCTGATATTTCACTTTGCTTCTTTGACTTTTAATTACCATTGCTTGATCTCATTGGTCAATCCATTGATAAAGCATTCAAATCCTTCATTTTTTATAGGTTATGGTTGAAAAATCCATCACTGTTGGCCAGCCTTTTATGGATGAACCTCTTCACCATGAGTGAGGCCCATCGTTAGCCAAGACATGTGCTCATTCTCCCCACTCAAACCCATAGTTTTTGCCAAAACTTGTCAAAGTTTGTGTCCTGCTGATGAGGTTCAGAGATCTCAGGCAATACCCACAAGATAAAAAAGCATCCTAGGAAGCCATTGCTGAAACAAAGATATGATAACCACCTCTGTGTGTACATGTGCATATGCAGAAAATGCGCACACACACACATACACACACATACACACACACACGCATACACACACACATACACACACACACACACACACACACACACACACACACACACACACCTGTGACCTGACCTGTGATTTCACTGGTATGAGGAACTCCTGCTGGGCAATGTCTTTCTACCAAGTGCTGATTGACATGCATGTATTCTGCAATTTAGAGCCTTGGAAAGTTGCCTGGGTCACTGAGAGTTTATGCGTCCTGCCCAGGGTCACATAGCCAGTATGGGTCAGAGGTGGGTGGGTGGGCCTTCCTTGCTCCCTGGAAGACCAGCTGTCTATCTACTTTGCCATGTAGATGGCCAAATTTGAGTCAAATTAAGGCTCAAAGCCATAAATTATAATTACTAATACTGTTGATTTATTGAGGCAGTATGGCTGTTAAGGACCTACTATGCACAGTTCCGTGCACCCACCTCTACTTTACAGGACACTCTTTTTTCTCAGGCAGATTAGAGGTAGCCCTGGTACCAGTAATTTAGGTATGAAGTAATTAAAACCAAAACCAAAAATACATTGAGTGCTTACTATGTGCAAAGCCTTGTACTAAGTCCCGGGGATATGAATCTCTAAAAAACATCACCATTCCTGCTCTTAATTCAAGAGATCACTTTTGAATGGGGAAGACCAGACAGTACAAAATCCACCAAGCATGAGAAGCGCTGGCCTGGGGAAGATGGGTTCAAGATTCTCTGCTTGGCCTCAGAAGGTGGAACTGGAAAAAGTGGGGTCAAGAAATATTTCCTGAGAATTCGAGTCATCCCAAAGGGGAATGAGCCTTGTTGGCACCTAAAGATAATAAGGAATAATAAAAAATATATAAAAATACTCAGCATTTCTAGAATGTTTTAATGTTTGCAAACAGCTTGACAAATTCTGTTTATTGATAAGTAGGCTGCCCTCACAAAGGACTGTAGGCAAAGATATCATGGCCATTTGTTGGGGTAGGGAATAAAGGGGAATCTTCCCTGGATGTGGATTGGGACAGCCACCTCTGAGATCCCTCCCAGCTGGGAGATTTGGGAATGCCAAGATTCTGAACAGGCAATGAAAGCCTCGAGAGCCGCCTCATTGGGATCACGTAACGCAGAACCTAAGCATGTTTCAAATAGGGTCCTCATTCTTCTCCCACTCCTATTCTTGGTTTCCACATTTCCAGTCATTCCCTCATGCCAGGTACCTTTCTTCCCCTGTACACTCCCCACCGCACCCCCTTTTCAGCTCTCTTTTGTGTTTTATCCTCTGTTAGAATGTGTTCCATGATGGCAGAGAATACTTAACATTTTTTGCTTATATAAATATCCCAAGCTTTTAGGACAGTGCCTGGCACACAGTAAGCTTCCTTCCTTCCTTCCTTTCTTCCTTCCTTCCTTCCCTCCCTCCCTCTTTCTCCTTTCTTCCTTCCATCCTCCTTTCCTTCCTCCCTCCCTCTCTTCCTCTCTCCCTCCCTCCCTGTCTTCCTTCCTTCCTTCCTTCCTTCCTTCCTTCCTTCCTTCCTTCCTTCCTTCCTTCCTTCCTTCCTTCCTTCCTTCTTTCCTTCCTTCCTTTCTTCCTTCCTTCCATCCCAACAATACAGTGAGATACCTCCTTGGCTTAAAACAGACAAAGCTGTAAGTCTTCACCAAATGGAATAAACTTTGACATCTATCCTTCAGCAACGCTGGTTGAGGAAATAGTAGGCAGCTCCTCTCCACCACCACCGCATGTCTCTACCCCAGAGTATTTTGTCCTCCTGATGACCCCCTCCACTCCCCACTCGCAGGCCATCTTCCTTTACTGCTAGCTCCACTCTGAATGCGAGCCACACAACTCGTACTGACCAGAGCTCGTTTCCCAGCTGCTCCCAGCACCTGGTTTCTCTCTCAGTGGTACTTTTCTGTCATAGCCAGGCATCTCGAGGGTGCCTCAACTGTGTGCATCAGAAGAATAACCATAGAAAATGAATGATAGGAATGATAATAACAGCAGCAGAAGTGCTAATATGAGTCCTCAATGCCATCAGGAACATAAAGCCCAGTTGTTTCTAATTAAAAACCCAAACCTTAAACTTTCCAAATATGCATCTATAACTACTGTAAATGTTTATGAAAAACTGGAAATTCTCATTTAATTCAAACCATGCCAGAAATGTGTTTTCATTGTCTGAACAAGTGCAGAAACCCTATCAGCTGCAGCTTGAGAGCATTAGAATTTTAATTTAAAAAGGCCACTAGTCCGGGGAGTCCAGCGTGTTTCTGATGTTGACAAATGCCAGGAAGGGGCCATGCCAAGTCCAAGCATCCTGGATCGACCACAGAGCAACATCCAGAGGCAGCATCCAAAAATAGGATGCTTTAGAAGAGGCTATTGCATTTGGGCTGGAATGATTAAAAACCAAACAAATTACTTGCCTTTGAAATGAAAAGTTTCAGAACAATGTACATCCGCAGAAACCTCTTAGCATCTCTGGTGAAGTGAAACACCAGCCCCATCTCTTCAGGCTCTTAAGTTCTAGCCAGACTCAACTCAGATGTGACATTCAACAACCCACCTGTCCTCATGCCCTTTCTCCTTCTCCAATTACACTCTCTTTATCTGTTTAATATATAGCTTATAGCCTTCAGTATACTCCTTGAGAGCACGGACTATTTTGGCTTTCCTCATAATCCTAGATCTTTGAACAGTCGGGTATAGAGTAAGCACTTAATAATGGAGAGGCAATAAGGTGGCAGGATGGATAAAGCGCTGACTTGGAAATGAGTTCAAATCCTGCCTCGGACACTTGCTAGCTTGCATGGCTCTAAAGTCATGCATGGACCAATCTCCCTGAGCCTTAGTTTCCTCATCCATAAAATGAGGATCGTAATAACATCTATTTCACAGCATTGTTGTGAGAAAGCATTATATAAATGTTTTTGTTATCATGATGATGATGTATTCATTTCTGATTAGCTCAGTGAAGCACCTGCTGTTTGCCTGGTACAGTGTCAAGGACCAAGGAGTAGATGTCTATTCCTGCTCAGACACTTAATAGTTTCCGTGGCTCTGGAGTAGTCACCCAACATCTCTGAGCTTCAGTTCATCCTCTGTGATATTAATAGCACAGGGTTGTTGTGAAGCAGCCTGAAAAGTGGCCATACGGATTTTGGTTATTTTCATCATTGTCATCATCATCCCCTAAATTAAGCACCTGCTGTTTGTCTGCCAAGTGTCAGACACCAAACAGTAGGCATCTAATAAACCCTTGTTGTTTGACCATCTGGAGGTCAACTTGAAATCCTTTAACTAATAATTCAAATGTCTTTATACTTTGCAAAACATTTTCCCATCCAGGAGCTCATGAATACCAGGAAAACCCTCTAACACTGAGGGCTATCCTGAGGTACAATGTCTTGCCTCAAGAGGTGGGGGTTCCTCCCTCCTTGGAGGTCTCCATGCAGAGGGTGGATGACCATTTGTCAATTATTTTGCAGTGAAGGGTCCTTTTGTGCATGGACTAGACTAGATGGTTCCTGACATCCCTTCCAGCTTTGAGAATTTGTGGAAAATGTATCCACTAACCCTGAAAACTAGATGGAGCACGGACCTGCTGGTTTTGGATGAGGAGCCTGAACCATAAGGCAAAGGGGAGGCTTAACCTGAGGGTGATCCAAGGGAGGCCCAATAAAAGATAACTTAGCACTTGATTTTGTCCTCAAACCCCATCCCATTGGCTTTGGGCCCACTCCTTGCCCCCTCTAGGTCCTCTGCAGTTAAGCCTCTTTGGAAGAGCTGAAGTAGTGAGGATGTGAATTAGAGAGAAAAGTCAAGGGTAAGGGGTGGGGGAGTTAGGAAGGGATGGGGGATGCAGTGAGTTGGGGCCTTTTCAGCAATTCAACAGAACAGATCTCAATGTCTCATGGAAGTCTTTCATACTCCTCCAAAAATCCCACCACAGAACTTTCTAACACAGAGAGGACATGAATCTGATAACGAGGGATGGGTGCCAAGAATGCACAGAACAGCAGGAGATTCTGCATTCCTCATCGTGGGATGATGTCCTCCCTCGGAAACAAACATTTCATCCTGGCAGAGCAGGGGCTTGATGCTCAGATACTCCCTCTTCCTCCTAAGACTACATATCCGGCAGCCCCCCAAGCTGGTGCTACCAGCTCCTCTCACTTCCCAGCATCTTCAGGAATTTGACTGGGCATTTCATCTATTGTCTGTGACTGCAGGGTAGGCTGTGTAGTCTTCAGTAGAACTTTACTCCCAGCACCCATGACAGTGTGGGTTGTTGTTCAGCTGTTTTTAGTCATGCCCAACTCTTCATGACCCCATTTGGGGCTTTCTTGGCAGAGTAACTGGAGTGGTTTATCATTTCCTTCTCCATCTCATTTCACAAATGAGGAAACTGACTCAAACAAGGTTAAGTGACTTGTCCAGGGCCACACAGCTAGTAAGTGTCTGAGAGTGGAGTTGAACTCATGAAGATGTCTTCCTGACTCCAGGGCCCTGAACTCTATCCACGGTACAACCTAGCTGCCCACATTATGGGTTAAATGAGCTCTAAGGTCCCATTCAGCTGTGACAGTTTAGAATTCATCTCCTTCCCACCCTTAGAGAGCAGAATAAGAGGTTGGTAAGAAAAAAAAAGCAGGGGTGGTCACTTTCTTGAGTCTTGGATTCAAAAATGCTTTCCACTGGAGAGCAGCTGATCCAGCTTATTAAAGAGAGCAAGGCATATTCAGTTCTGCCTGGGACTCAAGATTTTCTGAGGCCAAGGATCCAGGATGCTACAATTGGACTTGGAATCATACAAGTTTTGATGATGCAAATAGAAATACAGACTTTGAAATGCAGATGAGTCAAAGCTTGGAACCTAGGCTCAAATACAAGACATGAGAAGGTACCAGAACAAGCAGCCACTATTGAAATACAACAGATTAGAAATGTATAGCAGCTGAGCCATGGAGTGAATAATTCTTTTTTTCTTTCCCTTTTTCTTCTCTGGGAATATCTAGCAGCTAACTTTTCATAGTATTGAATGAGACCTCATTTATAATATGGGATCATCAATTTCGAGTTGGAAGGGACTTTGGCATTCACCTTATGCAATCCCTCTCATTTTACCGATAAGCCCAGAAAAATTGAGCTATCTCCTCAAAGACACCCAGGCAGTAAATTGTACAGCCAGAGAGTGAACCTGGCTCTTCTGACCCCAAAACCAACATTTTTTTCATAGGCTTTCCGGGTATCCAAACCAGGCCCTGACCTCCAAAGGATCCGAATTCCTTCAGTAAGCTTAATGCTAGCTTCCTAGTCCTTTGGGCACTTGGGTTTGCCTTTTAAGCTCTGCTTATATGGACCAGCTCCCTATCAAAGTTAAACTCCACTCCAAGATGGAGCCAATATACCATCTGTTAAATCTGTTTGGTGGCAGAAAGAAGAAGGGTATTGGATTCTAGAGGAAACAGAGGGTACAAGTTTGATATTCATAAAACCCCAGGAAGAGTGTTCACTCTCGATTCTTTCTATTCACTGAGCACAGAGATCTCAAAGCAAAGTTGCAAACATCTGGGGGCCATTATTACTGACTCAGAAGATGAAGAAAACAGGTACTGGAAGATATAGAAGATATAGGCTGAATTCATGTTCAATAACTCATTTCCTCCTTAAAAACAGAGGCATGCTTTAAAGTAAAAGTGATTGGCCAAGCAAATGAAACCTTGTGGAGGGAGCAGCCCCTTCTCACAGTCTGATGTGAATCATATCACTCCATTTCCCTCTTTGGCATTATAACTGCTCCTGAGCAGTTTCTATGTTTTCAACCTTTGGCTCAGATTTTAAATAATATTATGTTTTGCATTGCTATGCGATGCAACTGTCTGAGAGTTTACATGTTTAGTATATGTTTTTAATATGCATTGCATTCCATATAATGGGCCAAATTCTCCTCTGAGATCCATATTGGATCTCAGAAATATGGAATAAGTTATGTACTGGGGGTAGACGGCAGTATCTTTGCCAGACTTTGGATCCATGTCTATCCATCTATATTGCAGAAAGGATGACTCAGGCAAGAATGTCCAAAAGAGGGCATGGTTTTGAAGGAATTTTTGTTTGAAGAGGGCATTTTTGTTTGAAAAATGATGTCAATGATTTCTATACCTTTGTCCGTAAGAGGTGACTAGGAAAGCAGAGCATCTAGGGAGGAACAAAGCAAACACAGGAAACCTCCTCTTTGGACACAGTTCATCAGAGGAGCTGGTCTGTTATCATACCCAAGAGGCATGTTTTGCCCGTTAACACCCTTCACCTCATCCAGCTGTTCTGGAGTCAGTCAGACACAATCCTCTCTCTCATCTCATTCATTTCTCTGGACAATAGCCACTTTTCTCCCCACTGATTTCTCTTTCTTGGGAAAGATTTTCCTTATCCTTCTCTCCTGCCTTAAGATAAGGGGCGTTGCTATGTTGACTATTTAACTTGTTCAAAGATAGCCACAAATGGACAACTTTTCCAGTCAAAATATATTAGGAGTATGAAATCAGAAAGTCATTGCTTATTCCACAGATGAAGAAACTGAGTCCCCAAGAGGGAAATGGCTTATCTGAAGTCATGACTCTTGGTTTCTCATCCATTGCTTTTCACACTGACATGCTACTGCTTTACTGCATCTCCAGACATCATCATTTCTCTGCAAGAGAACAAAATCTTTGACTTATGAGGATGACCCACTACTGAAAGGGCTCGTATTCGCCATCATTTCTTCAGGGATTAAAGTCCAGGAGACACCCACATATTTTCATCTGCCCCTTGATCCCTGCCTACACCAACAGTTATTCTGCTTGGGAAACTCTAATGGCAGTTTCCTACCTCAGTAGTAAAACACATGGGCTTTTATAGGGCTTTTGAAGTCATTCACAACATGGTTCCAACCTCCTTTGTTTTTCAAGCTTATGGTACGTCATTTTCTTTCACCCACCCTACTTTCCATGCAAACTGTCCAGCAGCTTTATATTCTATCTCTCCTTGCTGTGGCTTACAAGGCTACACACCATGCCCAGGATGTCTTCCCTCCTTTCTTAAATCTTAGAATCCTTATTTTATGTCAGGACTCAGTTCAAGTGCTTCCTCCTATACAAAAATTTTGCTGATCCCCACCATGAACAAGAGTCCTACCCACAAACATAATTTTATGTCTATTTTATATTTGATTTTTCTATGTATTTATTATTGACCTCTCAAAAGAATGCTAGTTCCTGAAAGACAGGGACTGTTGAGGTTTTTCTTTGTATCCTCTGTGTCTGGCACCGTGCCTGGTACATAGGAGGTACTTAGTAAGTGATTTGTGAATGGAGCATCATTTGGGAACCAGGGGAAGCAACAAAGTCTTCAGTGGTGGAGGAGATGAGCTAATTTGTCTGCAAGGAGATTGAATTTTGACTCAATGGACTGAGGAGCAAATTTACCCAAATCATTTCCTCAATGGGGTTAATCTGGATCCTTTGGAACAAGATATCATTCTTCCCACCAGTGTGACCTTGGACATGCAAGTTGACACTTTCCTAGGTCTTAGTTTCTTTTTCTATAAAATAAGTCTGCTGAACTGGATGACCTTGAGGCACCATCCTAGTTCTAGGAGTGGATTTCCCTATGATTGATCAAAAGTCCCAATGAATAGTGGCAAGAGCACAGGAATGAGAAGTCTATGACCAGAAAATAGTCATTTAAACCAGGGCTACTCATTGTCTAAGTCTTGTTGTACTCCTCTGTAAAGCCACGGTGTTGGTCAGACTGATTGGGAAGTTCTCTGTCAATGGATAAGTTCCAGTGAACCTACAAAGAATTTAAAAAATTTGCCAGGATCTGCCCTGGCAAATGCCTCTTGCCAATACTAGGGCAGGAAAAAAGGGTTAGGGGTCATCATTTCTCTGCCAAGCTAGGTTGAAGAGCCCATCATCTCACTCGGTGAAAAAATGACTAGGGGCAAAGGAAAGAGTCCACATTCAACTTGTTAAGGAAGATAATGCAATAACAAGAATGATCATCCAGTTCATTTCACTGGTTAGCTTCAGGGGGATGAATTTCTGGGTTCTAGGAACTATTAAAAACTTGTCTGCTCAGACATAGAGGACATGTACATGGCTCTGGAGGAAGGAGTGCCCAGACCAACAAAATTATAGATTCTTGAAGGACTGATGTAATCATAATTACAGCTTACATTTATAGATTCATTGTGTAAGTGCTTTCTTCACAATTACCCTCAGACATAGTTGTCTTTGAGTGGTATTATCACCATTTTTACAAATGATGGAACTGAAAGTCTGAAATGCCCCTTAACTTACCTGAGGTCATATGGGTCCATCTTATCTCCCAGGGTTGTTGTGAAGAAAGCACTTTATAGTACTTTACATTTCATAAAAAGTGACCATCATCCTCTTCTTCACCACCATCATCATCTCCATCACCATAATTTTCACCATCATCGCCACTATTACCATTGTCGTCACCACCATCACCGCTACCATCATTAACACCCCATCACCGCTACCATCATTAACACCATCATCACCGCTACCATCATTAACACCACCATCACCGCTACCATCATTAACACCACCATCACCGCTACCATCATTAACACCACCATCACCGCTACCATCATTAACACCACCATCACCGCTACCATCATTAACACCACCATCACCGCTACCATCATTAACACCATCATCACCGCTACCATCATTAACACCACCATCACCGCTACCATCATTAACACCATCATCACCGCTACCATCATTAACACCACCATCACCGCTACCATCATTAACACCATCATCACCGCTACCATCATTAACACCACCATCACCGCTACCATCATTAACACCATCATCACCGCTGTCTTCATTGTTAGTAGTTATATGATGAGTTATAATTCTAACTCAGGTCTTAGGGCAATGGAAGGTTGGATGTGGAGTTGCAGAATCAGAAAGTTGAAAGGGACCCCAAGGGCCATATAGTTCATTGAATAGCTGAAAAAGAATATCCCACCTCCAACTTATCAACTGCTTCAAAGAATCTCAGAGATGGAAGGAAACTCAGAAATCACTTAGTGAAATTCATACCTGAAAAAGAAATGCCACTACAACATACCTGGGAAATAACCATGCAATCTTTGCAGACTTTCAGGGAAGGAAAACCTTCTTTCTCCCCAAGCAATACATTGGATTTGGGGCTGGCTTTAATTTCTGTTTTGTATATGTATTGTTCCAATGCTATTAGAATATAAGCTCCTTGAGGGCAGAGGGTCTCTTGTCTTTATAACCCCTTCCATAGCTCAGTGCTTGGCACATAGTAAATGTCTATTAGATATTTATTCATCTACCATTCACTCCTCTACCTATCTTTCTTACATCAAATCTAAGTCTTCTTCTTTGCAGCTTCTATCTGTCTCTCCCAATTTTTCCTCTGGGGCCAAGGAAAATAAGTCTATTCACTCTTCTGCCAGGTCTTCAGATACTTCAGGCAACTATCATTCATTCTCTGAATCTCTTCTTTTCCTCAGTTCCTACACATAGAACAACAACTCATCCATCCCTTAGAACCCTGCCCTGAGGCAGTACAATCCACTTCTGGACAGATGGAATTATTGGGAACTTTGTCCTTCCATCAAGTCTAAATGGACCCTTTTTTCCCCCATCTCACTCATTGTCTACCCTCTGGGACCAAACAGAACAAAGGCAATCCCTTTTCTAAACAATAGTTGTTCAAATCCTTTTTCCATCCTGCCCTAATGGCATGGAGGCTCCTTCAGAGAGGAAAGATTTCATTTTTGCCTTAGTGGGCATCCAACAAATACTTACTGAAGGACTGACATTTCTCTTCTTCTGGCTGAAGATCTGTAATTCCCTCAAAAATCATGGTGAGGTCAGAGGACAGGGATTTGAATCCAGTTCTGCTACATACTACCTGTGTGACCTTGGATGTGTCACTTGATCCCTCCAGGTCTCAGTTTCCTCAATTGTCAGATAAGGGAATTGAACTACATTGCCTTTAAGGTCCCTTCCAGGTTTAATCCAATGATCTTCTCATTCCCAGACTAGTATAATTCTATTACACTACACAGCAAAATCAGAAGATCACAGATTTAAAACCTGGAGAAGTCACTGAAATCAGCTGCTTCATGTTTTGGATTCTATAAGAAAATTGGTGACAGTGTGAAAATTCTGCTCAACCAGACTTCCATTTGCAGGGCTTAATATACCATCTACTTAACAGACAAGTTGCTAATACCCAACAATAAGAATCCATCAGTCTAGCAACCATGTGTGGTATGTGTATGCCTATGCATGTACACACTTATGTATGTGTTTGTATATGTGTGTATTTGTGTTGTGGGTTTATGTGTATTGCGTATATGGTTACCACCAGTAAGTAACATGAGGAGGGGGAAAAAAGACAGAGAGGAGCATCTATAGCAGGTAGTAGGATCTCTATTTTTCAAAAGGTCTGTGATAATCACACTTGGAAAGCCCACAACTCTATACATCATGGAAAACCTTCCACCCAGAGAGGGCTCAGGTTCGGAAAAAGCAGCGTCTAGAGCCCAGCTATCAAAATCCTGCTTGTTGTAGCCTCCCTCTCTCCGTTACAGATGACAAAAAAGGAGACAAATTTCTTTCCAATCCTTCCGGACTAACAAGGGCCTGACCCAGGGCCGCAGTTGATTCAATTTTTCCTCAAGCAAGACCATTTCTTACACTGAGCAATTTGGTTTCTAGGAAGACAGGGAATAACATCACATTTCATCCATTGAAATTCTATCTCTTATGGACCCCCAAGGTCTATACAGACATTATCTCATTCTTTCTCATCCTTGGGAGGAAGGTAGTGGGTAAGCAGTGTTATCTCTCTTTTATAGATTGAGAAACTACAGCCCATGCTAGGGAGGGATTTTCCCAAAGCCCCTGAAGGACCAAGGAATGGAGTGCAAATTTCCCAGTGTCTTCTCCAGAAAAGTCAGGAGAGTTAACAGTCACTCTTTCTTAAAAATTAGCCTGCTTGGTAGCATAGTGGATAGATACTAGACTCAGAGTCAGGAAAACCTGAGCTCAGTTCTGGCTTCAGACACTTACTAGCTGTGTGGCCCTGAACCAGTCATTTAGCCTCTCTATGTCTTAGTTTATAAAATGGGAATGATAATAGTAACTCCCTCCAAGTGTTGTGAGCACCAAATAAGTTACATGTAATGTGCCCTACCAACCTTAAAGTGCTCTATAAATGCTAGCTGGCACATGTTTGGGACCCTGATTCCCTAATAGTTCATCATAATGGAAAGAGTACTGGACTGGGAGTGAGGAGGAATATAAACTCCTTGATGGAGGGACAGTGGTACTGTCTCATTTGTAGCATATGGATCCCCAGTGCTTAGTATGGTACAAGGTATACAGTAAGCACTTCATAAATGGATTTTCATTTATTCATCTCAATTGTTACACTTCTAGACAGTGTGGCAAATCATTCATTCTTTCTGACTATCAATTTCCTCATCTATAAAAATGAAGATGATATGGCAGCTAGGTTGCAGGGCTCTTGTAAGATTCCAATGGGATAAGATAGAGGTCTAGTGCTAGCCAAAGGTCAGCTATTGTAATTGTATGCATAAATTTTCAGCGTCTCCAGTCCTTAGCACATTGCCTAGCACATAGTAGGTACTTACTAAATGTTAACTGATTGACGTGTTACCATCCTTCTCTTGAGAGTGGATAGTCCTTGAGTCTTTAGAATGACTCCCACACTTACAGTGGAGAATTTTCCTGCATTCTTCTGGCTAAACTTTCAGCTCAGACATCATAGTCTCACAGTATTTAGAGCTCTGGGGACCTTGGAGATCAATCATTCTTGTCCAATCTCTTTATTTTATAGTTGAAAAACCAGAGGCCTGGAGAGGAGACATAAGTTGTCCAACTGAGGATAAGAATTGGAATTCTGAAATCCACGGCCACCTGATCCCAGGATTTTGCCATAATGCTCATCTCCTTAAAAATCTAAGTACAATCAAGAATTCAGTTTCCATCAAGTTCAAGGGACAATTCCAAATGCTTTTGTTTAAAGATTTAGTTAGAAAAGACGAGACTATTTCTTCACCTAAGTATACCATCGACTTGAATCTATAAATCTTTCTGTTATCCATACGTTTCTTTTAGCTGCATGGGATTTGACCTATAATGCCAAGGAGTGTACTTAGAAAACAAAGTCTATCACTTTTCTGACAGCTTTAGTGGCTCATGCTACCAATGGGTTCAAAAAGATTGTGACAGGATAATATATCGGGCTAAATTGAAAAAGCTGAAGTTTAGGAGGAATAAACATAAAGCCACGCTTTTGGTTCCCAAGAATTAGCTTCACAAGTACACGATGGGATATACATGGCTAAGTAGAAATTTATCTGGAAAAGATTTGGAGACTTTATATGAGTCAACAGTGTGAGATTTCTGCCATAAAAAAATATGATCTTATGCCGTATTAACAGAGACGTTATGTCCAGAACTAAGGAAACAATGGTCTTACGGTACTTTCCTTGGGTTAGACAACATCTGGAATGTTACTGTTTGTTTTGGGAGCTACCATTTAGAGAAGGCATTGATAAGCTAGAATGTTTCCAGAGGAAAGCAACCAGGCTGATAGAAGGACTTGAGCCCTTGCCATAGGATGGTCAGATGAAGAAATTGGAAATACTTAGCCTGGGGAAGAGAAGACTTAGTTGGAATATAACTGTTTTCAGGAATTTGAAGAGCCATTACCTGGAAGAGGGATTCGATATTTCCTGTGTGGCCCAGACAAACAGAACTAGGAGTACTGGGAAGAACTTGCAAAGAAGCAAACAGACTTGATGTCAAGAAAGACTTGCTCATAATTAGAAAAAGACTCAAGTGGACTAATGGGCTCCCTTAGGAGCTGGTGTGTTCCATCTGACATCTTTACTCAAAGACTGATCATCTCCCAGGTATATCATAGACAGGGCCCTATTTCCAGTACCTATCGGACTATTTTGCTTCAAATGTCCCCTCCAACTCTGAAATGTTATGAATTTTATGCCATCAGAGCAAAGATAACCAAGTAGAAAACTACTAGTATGGCACATATCATTTCCTCTCAAGAAGTGTGCTAGTTTTCAGCATTCCCCAAGTCCCTTTGTTATGAAAACTAAACATTCTTTCCTAACCAGACTAAAGCAAAGTCCTTTCTGGAGTATTTTTCCTCGGGAGAGACTAAGCACTTAAGATTGAGAACCTGGAAAATTGGCAGCATTGGATCAGTGGCCAAAAGCCAATCCAGTTTCATCTCTTAGGACTAAAAAAAGAAAAAACTGATTTGGATGGAGTTACACGTGAGTCTTTTTAGTTAGCAAAACTCGCTTTTTTCTCTTTTTAATGTAAACATTTGTTCTAATCTGTTCCTATTCTATGCCCTGGTCAGTGATACCTCTCCTGAGCATGTTACCAAGGTCAAAGACAGAAGAAGATTCCATTAATACAAACATTTTATTGTGGTCATTTTTGAGGGAGCAAAAACCGGAACCCAAGTTGGTATCCATCACTTGGGGAAATGAATGAATGACAAAGTATTGTTGAGAATATAAGGGGATATTACTGCATAATAAGAATGATGAAGAAGCATTCAGAGAAACATGGCAAGTTGTATATGAACTGATACAGGCTTGAGCAAGAAGGAGAAAAATATAAGCAATTAAAGGAATGTAATACTTAAAGACAGTTAACTATGGTTCATTTCAATGACTACTTTTTGATGTGGACCACTGATAATGAAATACATTTTGCCCTTTTTAGTGTTGACATGAAAAAGAAACAGGCATGTAATATCGCATGCACTTTCAGACAATGTCTCATTAAGTTAATTGGTTTTCCTCAACTGTTTTTCTTAACTACCAAGAAGTGTGGATGCAAAAAGTATGTATCAGAAAAATGATTGTAATGTTAAAAAAAGCAATACATTAAAAGAACTTTTAAAAATTGAAGTTATTCCAAAAAGTTACTTTCCTGAATACCCTTTTGTTTTGTTTTCAGTGGTTTTTTTTTCAGAAAGGGTTTGAGAGGTACATGCATAGTAAAAATGATCATGGAGGCATTGGAGAGAAGTAGAATAAAAGATGCTATCATAGAAATGTATAATGGGACCCAATGATGGACCACAGTGTAGTAAGAGATGTCCAACCAATGGTCAGCCTTCATGTTCCACCCATGCACTTTGAAGAGAATGCAACAAAGGTCTCGTTCATGTTAGCTGGACCTCCTGGGATGAACTTTTGGAAGGACATAGATAAAGGTTCATTGTGGGTGGGAGTCATGGATCAACTGTTACCTACAGCATAAGATAGCATAACTTTATGGATGATATCACACCATCCATTGGGGCATTGGAGGGACTTTCAGAGAAATATAAATAGGGGAATCTCAGGCTATTAAAGTCTGGGGCTTTCTGATGGTGTGAGATCTTTAGCCCTTACCCTACTTTCCCTTTTACTGAGATAATGAATAACCCCATCTTCTCTCCTTCATCTCCTTGAAGTTCCCAGAGGTCAGAGAGTATGTCTTATTCCACTTTTTCCTCTTTACATTTTCCACAGTGCTTTGAATATAGTGAGCACTTGGTAAATGGTTGTTGAATTGGATTGAGTTAAGAGTCAAGATCCAACATGCTCCCCAGACTACAGGAAAAACTCCCACTCCACCCCTTAGATTTAGGGTCGCACACAGTCTGGGTTCAGTTTTTCCTCCACTTACAGGTAACAATCTGACAGAGAATGAAGCCAGGCTTAAAATGCCTGCTCCTGCTCTTGCCCTGACCTCACACATTTCTTTCCAGCTGTGCCTCTTTTATAAGGGTCATTCCTTTTGAGCAAAGCCATCCCCAAATGTGAACTATCTGAAGACATATTTGCTGATGTTAATACCTGCATTTTAATTTATTTTATGTAAAAAATGATGGTGATGTGATAGCAACTGAATGTTGGCAAATTATCAACTGACAGGCGTAAAATTTTATGAACACACACATTCCAATGGAATGTGGAAAGTAACCGTCCACTGTCGTCCCATTTGGCAGAAATATTGCAAAAATAGAAGTTTGGCAGATATTGTAATTCATTTAAAGATGCTTAGAAACCCATCCATCAACCTTGCATGGAAGGTCAAAGAAACACATGAATACCAAATAAACATTCGCTGGTGGACCAGAGCAAAGCTAGAAAATTAACCTCAGATGCCAAAATGAATGCATGTGCTGCAGGGCTGTCACCGAAGGCCAAATTTAGAGACTTATGCTGCAGAAATTGAAATGGGCAATTCCAAATAGAGAACCCCATTACTGTAATGAACAACGAGTATCTCAAATTGCCAGCTTCCTTCAAGGTGCAAACCAGGGGCTACCTCTTGCACAAGACCTTCCCTGATCCCCTTCTCCTTCCATCTCTCACTTGTACCATTATTTCACATCAATTCTACATATTTTGCATCTCTGCCGTATCTCCCCCTTAGAATATAAGCTTCTGGAGTAGAGTAAGTCCAGGGCTCTACCCTTTTGAGTCCAGCCCCTTCTACATAGTAGGCATCTGATTAATGGTTGACAAACTAAAGAAATCCTCATTCCAATTTTATGTTTCTTTGACAAATCTAAGTTAATGGATTGATGGAAAATGCAATTATATGAGCTATCAATACAATAAAAGTATTTGCAATTCTTCATGCAGACTCTGGTACTCACAGAATACTAAGTTTAAAAAAAGACCTAGATAAAGGTCTTTTGTGCTTTGAGTGAGGAGAAGATGGGGAATTTTCATTCAATATGGGCATGAGTACCCCAGGATGAGAAGGATTGGATGTGATTTGCATCAGTGGAAGGAGTCCTCACAATATGGAGTCATGAAGTCACTGGAAGGTAGTGTATATGTTGGGGGTGGAGGGAGGGGCATGGTTCCTCCATCAAAGGAATCCAAAATCTAGAAGAAAAAAAAGGTATTTTTTTTCTAGAATGCTCTTGATTTCTAGGAGACTAGAGCACTCATCTAGAAAACGTGTTTTGAAGATTTGCTAATGAGACAAATGTGATGGGGACAGGAAAAGGACAATAAATGATGATTAAGTGCCTAGTGTACAGAGAACCTTGGCACGACACTGGGAGAAATGCAAAGTTAAGGCTCAGTTGTTGTGCCCCAGGAGCTTGCACACAGAAGCTCTTAGCTGGAAAGGATCTCAGATGTTATTAGTCTATCCCATTCCGGAATAAATCCCTTTTGCCAGGCTCTGGCTGAAGAGTGCTAGTAACGAGCAATTCAACATCTCATGACTATTAATATAATGAAAATTCCAAAATTTAGAATACATAGGGAACTGGCATGTATCTACAGCACCAAAGGCTCCAGTAGACAAATGGATCATGGATACAAAATGAAAATATTCTAAAGAATTTCAATATATAAGTAACTAGATGAAGATGTGCTCCAAATCACAAATAGTAAAATATAAAATACATCGCCTCTGAGGTGTTACCTTGTAAACCGGCAAAGACAATAATGACAAAATGGGGCCCAATTATCGTGAGAGGGCATATGGGAAGATGGAAAAGTTGACACATTGTTGGAAGAGCTGCAAAGTTACACATCTGTTCTGGACGTCAGTTTGGAATCATCATCTATGAAAAATTACTAAACAACCCCATATCCTTTGAGCCAGGAATCTCCATACTGGGAATGGGACAGCTAAGGGGGTACAGCAGATAGAGCACTGGGCCTGAAGTCAAAAAGACCCGAGTTCAAATCAGTCCTCAGACACTTGTTGGAGGAGTGACTTTGGGCAAGTCACTTAACTACTACTTGTCTCATTTTCCTCAGCTGTAAAATGGAAATAATAACACCTTTCTCCCAGGCTATTGAAAGGATCAATGAGATAATATTTGTAAAGTACTTGGCACAACATCCAGTACATAGTAGGTGTTACATAAATGCTGGTTATTATTTTTATTATCTCCCAAAATATAATAGAAATAAAGGTCTAACATATGTTATAACAATTGGGAATAATTCAAAAAAGTGGGGAGTATGATCATGAACAGGATAGTTCCATCAAAATATATGGGCCATTTAATTATTTTTCTTGTTTTCTTAATTCCTAATTAAGATAATTATAATTGAATATAATATACTTATGATATAATATAACTATATTTATGCAATAACAAATTATATATGGAATATATGCTGTAAGTATATTTATAAAATAATATAACCAATTAAAATTAAATTTAAAATAAAAAATTAATTAAAATAATGAATTCTTCAATTATTTTCTTAATTATTTACTATGTTTTCTTGAAATCTACAATAGTTGGATCAATTCCCAAGTACACTAACAATGTATAAATATTTGATCTAAAGAATGAATCTTCAGTTTCCTAATTTATAAAATGCGGATAATAATACCTACTTTATCTACTTCCTGATTACAATAATGCATCCGGCAATGATTTGTAAATTATAAGACACCATACAAATAAGTGCATTCATAGAAAATGTGGGCTTTGATATGGACGAGGGGTGCGGGAAGACGATGACATGGGATAAAAGATTCAAACAGGACTCAGCATAATCCTGAGCATAGGTCTAAGGCTAAGAAAATCCACTGATTAAATGGAGCAATGCTTTGGTAGATTTATGGCTCCTAGAGGTATCATGGTGGCAGAGAAGGATGTCTGGGAAGGCCATAAGGTGTACTGAGCATCATATTAGAATCAGAAGACTTTGATTCAAATCTTGGCTCTGCCATATGATGCCTGTGTGACCGTGGGCATACTCAGCACTTAGCATAGTGCTTGGCACCCAGTAGGTGCTTGTTGTTATTCAGTTGTTTCAGTTGTGTATGACTCTTCATGACCACGTGTGGTGTCTTCTTCGCAAAGAGACTATCATGGTTTTTACCATTTCCTTCTCCAGTTTATTTTACAGATGAGGAAACTGAGGCAAAAATGGTTACATGACTTGCCCAGGGTCACACATTTAGTAAGTGTCTGAGGTCAAATTTGAATTCAGGTCCTCCTGACTCCAGGACCAGCACTCTAAGCACTATGTCATTTAGTTGATAGTAGACATTTAGTAAATACTTCTTGATAAATTAACATCAATCTGGGCCTCAATTTTCTCATCAGCAAAATGTGGGAGCTAGACTAGATCATCTCGAACTTCCTTCCAGCTCTAAATCCATAATATTAGGATTTGATGATTCTATGAAGGGGTGGGATGAGGAATGAAAGAGCCCTCCCAGCTATGATCTAACCACCAATAACACCCCAATGATGTTAGTCCCTAGATGCAAAAATCACTTCATCCTTCGTGTTCCTGAGCCATCCTGCTACACACAGAATCTCCTTTGAGAGTACCTTAGCTTTCAAGTGAAGGGTCAAAGGGGACACCTCACTTAAAAGGACTGGGAACTAGGACTTAACCAGTTTAAACTGATCTTTACCTAGAGGAAATTTTGGTGATCAAAGTAGTCTTCTTTGCTAAGACAAAGAAAGCTATGGGAAAATAGCTTGTTGAACAGTGGGGAGTATGTAGAGTTAATTCCTTCTACCCTTGGATATGTGTTTCAAATACGCTGACTTGGGCAATAGAGTAGAAGTATCCAGGGATAGGGTCTGCTTTATTTTTGTCTTTGTATACCTGCCTGTCACCAAGTAAGTTATAGGGAATTTGTGGTGATTGATCAGGCTGACGATGTAACTCTTCTGCTCAGTTATCTCCAGTGGCTCCCTAGTGCCAATAGATTCAAATCTAAACTCTTGTTGACATGCAAAGGCCTCCAGAACCTTGCTACAACCAACCTTTATAGGTAGTTAGTGTTACTTAGGCAAGGTAGTCTGGAGGCTCTGAACACATCATATTCTTTCCATTTCCCATTTCCAGGCCTTTGCCTTGGCTATTCCTCATGACTGGAAGGCTCTCTTGCTCTCTCTCTCTTTTTCTCTCTCTCACTCTCTCTCTCTCTCTCTTTCTCTTTCCCTCTTTCTCTCACTCTTTCTCTCTCTATCTCTTTTTCTCTATCTCTATCTCTATCGATATCTCTGTGTCTCTATCTATCTGTCTCTGTCTGTGTCCCTCTTTGTTTCTCTGTCTCTATCTGTCTCTGTTTGTCTCTGTCTCTCCTCTCCATTTCCATATTTTATATACACTCATATAGATGCATGCTACTTGTCCTGATAGAATATAAGCTCCTGGGGGCGGAGCCAAGATGGCGGAGTAGAAAGACGCACATACACATAGCTCCGAACCCACAACCCATAGAACAACTACAAAGAAGTAACTCACAGCGAATTCTGCACCCAGAGGCCACAGAACATTGGAGCGAGGGAGATTTCTGTTCCGGAGAGACCTGCAAACCTCTCGCAAAAGGTCCTTCACGCTGCGGACTGGGCGCCGGGACTGGGAGCTGAGTACAGCCCTGCCACGGCCGCGGCACCGAGAGGAAAAGATCCGAGCGGGCTTCAGGGATGGGGTCTCCAGCGGCCATGCGGGTCCCTCCACCCACAGAGGGACCTGCAAACCTCTCGCAAAAGGTCAACCACGCTGTGGACTGGGCGCCGGGACTGGGAGCTGAGTACAGCCCTGCCGCAGCCACGGCACCAAGAGGAAAAGATCCGAGCGGGCTTCAGGGACGGGATCTCCAGCGGCCGCACAAGTCCCTCCACCCACAGGTGACGGGGGTCGGTGAGAGAGTCTCTTTGGCGGATCGAGGGGGGAGTGGGGTGCCCCCATGGCTCGGGCCCCCTCGGGAGGCAGAACCTGAGGGGCGGCAGACTGGGGCTCCCCAAGCAGGCAGGAGCCTGGATCCATTGTTGAAGGTCTGTGCATAAACTCCCTGAGGGAACTGAGCCTGAGAGGCAGCCCTGCCCCAACCTGGGCATCTGAACTTAATCTCACACTGAATAGCAGCCCTGCCCCCGCCAAAAGCCCTAAGGCTGGAAGCAGCATTTGAATCTCAGACCCAAAACGCTGGCTGGGAGGATCAGGAGGCAAGATGGGTGTGAGGAGAATATTCAGAGGTCAAGTCACTGGCTGGGAAAATGCCCAGAAAAGGGAAAAGAAATAAGACTATAGAAGGTTACTTTCTTGGTGAACAGGCATTTCCTCCCTTCCTTTCTGATGAGGAAGAACAATGCTTACCATCAGGCAAAGACACAGAAATCAAGGCTTCTGTGTCCCAGCCCACCCAATGGGCTCAGGCCATGGAAGAGCTCAAAAAGGATTTTGAAAATCAAGTTAGAGAGGTGGAGAAAAAACTGGGAAGAGAAATGAGAGATATGCAAGTAAAGCATGAAAAGCAGGTCAACACCCTGCTAAAGGAGACCCAAAAAAATGCTGAAGAAAATAACACCTTGAAAAATAGGCTAACTCAATTGGCAAAAGAGGTTCAAAAGGCCAATGAGGAGATGAATGCTTTCAAAAGCAGAATTAGCCAAGTGGAAAAGGAGATTCAAAAGCTCACTGAAGAAAAGAGTTATTTCAAAATTAGAATGGAACGGATGGAGGCTAATGACTTTATGAGAAACCAAGAAATCACAAAACAAAACCAAAAGAATGAAAAAATGGAAGATAATGTGAAATATCTCATTGGAAAAACAACTGACCTGGAAAATAGATCCAGGAGAGACAATTTAAAAATTATGGGACTACCTGAAAGCCATGATCAAAACAAGAGCCTAGGCATTATCTTTCATGAAATTATCAAGGAAAACTGCCCTAATATTCTAGAACCAGAGGACAAAATAAGTATTCAAGGAATCCACAGAACACCACCTGAAAGAGATCCAAAAAGAGAAACTCCTAGGAACATTGTGGCCAAATTCCAGAGTTCCCAGGTCAAGGAGAAAATATTGCAAGCACCTAGAAAGAAACAATTTAAGTATTGTGGAAATACAATCAGGATAACACAAGATCTAGCAGCCTCTACATTAAGGGATCGAAGGGCATGGAATAGGATATTCCAGAAGTCAAAGGAACTAGGACTAAGACCAAGAATCACCTACCCAGCAAAACTGAGTATAATACTTCAGGGGAAAAATTGGTCTTTCAATGAAATAGAGGATTTTCAAGCATTCTTGATGAAAAGACCAGAGCTGAAAAGAAAATTTGACTTTCAAACACAAGAATGAAGAGAACCATGAAAAGGTGAACAACAAAGAGAAGTCATAAGGGACTTACTAAAGTTGAACTGTTTACATTCCTACATGGAAAGAAAATATTTGTAACTCTTGAAACATTTCAGTATCTGGGTACTGGGTGGGGTTACACACACACACATTCACACACGCACACATACATAGAGACAGAATGAATTGAAGAGGATGGGATCATATCTTAAAAAAAAATGAAATCAAGCAGTGAGAGAGGAAGATATTGGGAGGAGAAAGGGAGAAATTGAATGGGGCAAATTATCTCTCATAAAAGAGGCAAGCAAAAGACTCATTAGTGGAAGGATAAAGAGGAGAGGTGAGAGAAAAACATGAAGTCTACTCTCATCACATTCCACTAAAGGAAAGAATAAAATGCACACTCATTTTGGTAGGAAAACCTATCTTACAATACAGGAAAGTAGGGGATAAGGGGATAAGCAGGGTGGGGGGGATGATAGAAGGGAGGGCATGGGGAGGAGAGTGCAGTTTGAGGTCGACACTCATGGGGAGGGTAAGGATCATAAGAGAATAGAAGTAATGGGGGACAGGATAGGATGGAGGGAAATATAGTTAGTCTTATACAACACAACTATTATGGAAGTCAGTTGCAAAACTACACAGATTTGGCCTATATTGAATTGCTTGCCTTTCAAAGGGAAGGGGTGGAGAAGGAGGGAGGTAAAGAAGTTGGAATTCAAAGTGTTAGGATCAACTGTCGAGTAATGTTCTTGCCACTAGGAAATAAGAAATACAGGTAAAGGGGTATAGAAAGCTATCTGGCCCTACAGGACAAAAGAGAAGACAGAGACAAGGGCAGAGAGGGATGATAGAAGAAAGAGGAGATTGGTCATCGGGGCAATTAGAATGCTTGGTGTTTGGGGGGGAAGGGGATAAAAGGGGAGAAAATTTGTAACCCAAAATTTTGTGAAAATGAATGTTACAAGTTAAATAAATAAATTTAATTTAAATAAAATGTGAAAGACAAAAAAAAAAAAAGAATATAAGCTCCTGAGGTCAGGGACCATTTCATTTTTGCTTCTGTATGCCTAATACCTAATATAATGCCTGGCACATACCAGGTACTTAGTATATATGCCTGACTGATTGACTGGGGCCATCCATGTAACAGAGCTGACCTATCCATTGAGATCCTATGACCAGGAACATCCATAAAACATATTGAGAAGGAAAAGAGCTTAAGATTTATTGAATGTACAAGGGGTGGGGGTGGGGGTGGATGTGTATCTTCTAGATCCATTTAAGTCTTCTCTGGATATATAACTCAAAGTGGATTGTAAGTCCCATTAAGTAACAGGAAAGCATGTGAAGCCCAGTGTTGAAAACCCACTAAATAATTGGTCACTCAGAAGCTTTTTAAAATAAAATCTTTTCTTCCCCTCCAAACATAACCACTTGATTTCATCCTTCAAACTCTTGGCTCTTGTGAACTACATGCAAATATTCCACTTGCACAATTACATCAGGGAGGAAGTGGAAAGCAAAACAATGGAAACACACCTTTCATGATCCATTATAAAGTCAGTTCTCCTGAAACACAGGTTTCCTCCAGCCACCAACAAAAAGATTGCATCCCTTGAGGTGAGGAGGATGCAGCCTAGAATGGTGAAACAAACATGGGACTTAGACTTAGACCCAGACAGGCTGGGAGAGGAGATTAGATCACCAAGGTCCCTCCCAGCTCTCTAATATGTGAGAACTAACTACTCCGATACGTAACCTCAGAGCCATTTTTTACTCAAATGCTATGTCTTATCGGTGTCCAAATCTTGTCCATTTTATCTCCAACATTTTTTTCACATCTATTTGTTTCTGTCCACTCTCACTATTCTTCTAGACTCTGTGAGATATCAAGAATCAGTCAAACAGAAACAAACAAATGAAAAAAAAGAAGAAAATATAGACTATCTCACTGGTAAAACAACTGACCTGGAAAATAGATCCAGGAGAGACAATTTAAAAATTATGAGTCTACCTGAAAACCATGATGAAAAAAAGAGCCAGGAAAGCATCTTTCAGGAAATCATCAAGGAAAATTGCCCTGAGGTCCTAGAACCAGGAGGTAAAATAGACATCAAAAAGAATCCCGAAGAAGATCTCAAATTGAAAACACAAAGGAATATTGTAGCCAAATTCCAAAATTACCAGGTCAAAGAGAAAATACTGCAAGCAGCCACAAAGAAACAATTTAAATAACATAGAATCCTTGGTCAGGAATATTTAGAACCTTGAAGTTTCTACATTAAAAGATAGGAGGGCATGGAATATGAGATTCAATTATCCAGTGAAACTGAGCATAATCTTTCAGGGGAGGAGATGGATATTCAACAAAACAGGGGACTTCCAAACCTTTCTGATGAAAAGACCAGAGATCAGTAGAAAATCTGATCTTCAAATACAAGACTCAAGAGAAGCAAAATAAAGTAAACAGGAAAGAAAAAAATGCTACTAATAAGGCCAAAATGTTTACATCCCTACAAAGGAAGATGACACTTGTAACTCTTGCAAATATTATGTCATTTAAAAGGGGATATACATAGATAGAGGGTATGAGTATAAGTTGACTTTGATGTGATGACAAAAAAATTTAATTAACTGGTGAAAAGGGATTATACTGGGAGAAGAGAAAAGGAGGAGACTAGCAAGGGTAAATTACACCACATGAAAAAGAAGACAAACCTATTACAGTAGAGGGAAAGAAGGGATGGAGATAAGCATTATTTGAACCTTATTTGTACCAAATTTGGCTCAAAGAGGAAATAACATAATCAGTTAGGTATAGAAATCTAACTTACACTATAGGAAGAAGGAAGGGAAAGGGGAAAGAAAAGGGAGGGGACTGATAGAAAGGAGGGCAGACTGAGGGGAGGGTCAAAAGCAAAACTCTAGTGAGGAAGGAAAGGGAGAAAGGAGAGAGAAAAACATAAACAAGGGAAATTAGATGGAGAGAAAGACACAGTAACCATAACTGTGAATGTGAATGGGATGAACTCTCCCATAAAATGGAAGTGGATAGCAGAGTGGATTAAGAACCATAATACTACAATATGTTGTTTACAAGAAACACATTTGAAGCAGAGGGATATACACAGAGTAAAGTAAATGGCTAGAGCAGAATATATTATGCTACAGCTGAAGTAAAAAAAAATAGGAGTAGCAATCCTAAACTCAGATAAAGCAAAAGCAAAAATAAATCTAATTAAAAGTAATAAGGAAGAAAACTACATCCTGCTAAACAAAGATACCATAGATAAAAATTATGCATACCTTTTGACCCAGCAATACCACTTCTAGTTCTGTATCCCAGAGAGATCATAAAAATGGGAATAGGACCCATCTATACAAAAATATTTATAGCAGCTCTTTTTGTGGTGGCAAAGAATTTGAAATTGAGGGAATGCCCACCAGTTGGGGAATCACTGAACAAGTTATGGTATATGAATGTAATGGAATACTATTGGGCTATAAGAAGTGATGAGCAGGCAGACTTCAGAAAAACTTAGAAAGACTTCTATTAACTGATGCTGAGTGAAATGAGCAGAACCAGGACAACATTGTACACAGTAACAGCCACATTGTGCAATGACTGACTTTGATAGACTTAGTTCTTCTCAGCAATGCAAGGATCTACAACAACTTCAAAAGACTCACAATGGAAAATGCTGTCCGTATCCAGAGAAAGAACTTTGGAGTCTGAAAGTGGGTGGAGACATGCTATTTGCTCTCCTTTTCTTTTGTTGTTTTGTTTCATTTCTCCTTTCTCTTGGTTCCTACCATTAGTTCTATTTCTTCTTTACATCATGACCAATGTGAAAATATGCTTAATATAAATGTATGAGTAGAGCCTATATCAGATTACACACTATCTTGGGGATGGGGTAAGAGAGGAAGAAGGAGAGAATGCAAAACTTAATATCTTATGGAAGTGAATATTGAAAACTAAAAATAAGTAAAATAATTATTTAAAAATAAAATAAATTCTACTCAGATTTTAAAAAAACATTATTCCATAGGTCTTTGAAATAAATAAATACTTGAAATAAATGGGGTTTGAAATACATAAAAGAAAATACAGAGGATTACAAAATAAATCAATTATAATGAAAATGAATAAGTAATTTTGTTTCCCATTCAAGTTCTGAAATCTATCTATGGACTCCTTAGGGTGAGTGTGGATTCCAAGTTAAGAACATTTGCTCCAAGATAAAGTACAAACTCCTTAATGCAGCATTTGAAACCTTTCAAAATCTAGATTTCACTCAGTTTTCTCATTTTCTCTCTTTTAAAATATACTCACAGATTTTGTTTTTTATATCATTTTCTTTTTTAAATTTATTTTTAGTTTTCAACATTCACTTTTATAAGATGTTGAGTTCCAAATTCCCCCCCCCTCCCCATCCCCTCCTCAAGATGGCATACAATCTGGTATAAACTATATATGTACAATCACATTAAACATATTTCTACTTTAGCCATGCTGTGAAAGAAGAATAAGAACAAAATGGAAAAACCATGGGAAGGAAAAAACACAAAATTAAAGAGAAAATATTATGTTTTGATCTGTATCCAGACTCCATAGTTCTTTCTCTGAATGTGAATAACATTGTCCATTATTTCCATCGCTTTCCTTACTAATTATACTTACTTTCCCTATTCAAAGGGAAATAACAAAGAATATAACAAAGAATGAAAATAGAGAGAGACAAAGGGTAAAGGAAGTGATTGGGAAAAACTGACATAACTCACAAATCTGACAGTATCCCAGCTCTGTAAAATTAGTCAGCCAATAGACACACATTAAGTGCCTGCTATGTGCCAGATATTGTGTTAAATACTGGAGGTACAAAAGAAGTCAAAAGACAGTCCATGTGCTCAAGAAATTCACAGTCTAATGGGGGAGAAAAGTAAACAAATATCTACAAACAAGCTATATTTGTGAGGTGATGAGGGTTTATACTAAGGCGGTGACGGTGTCAGAGGAGATTCAGTGCAGAGATGAAATTGACTGGCCTAGGAGACAGATTAGCTATGATGGGTGAAAGATAAGGTACAGAATAGAAGGGCACATTCTCTTGGTTCTTTGAGGCTAAGTTTGATCATTCTCACTAGAGGGCATTCAGGGTCAGATTTTGTTTCTTTGTTGCCTTTACACTCTTTTAATTACTGTATACAGGGATGTGCTGGAGTCAGCTTATACCAGATGCTGAGAATTCAACATTAAGTTTTCCATGTCAGTTTTATACTTTGAAAATCAGCAAACACTAAAAACCAGGGCTTGGCTGATTGTTTTGCTGATTGTCTAGGCTTTTAAAAGTGACAGAGAAAATGTTCATCATGCAGATTAAATTTAAAAGTGTGTCTTGTGTACTTTTTCTTTGAGAGAGAGAGTCTGGTTATTAAACTTTTGCCACTACAGCGCTGACTAGTTTCTTTTATCTGTGTACTTTGCTTTGCATCAGTTTATAGATGTCTTCTCACTCTTCTTGGTTTTCTTTATGTTCATTGCTTATTATAACACAGAACGATTGCATTACTTTCATGTCCTTCAATTGTTCATCTGTCCCTCAGTCGATGGGCATCTACTCTGTTATTAGTTTGGGGTTTTTTTGTTCCAACAATAAGCATCTAGTCATTCTTTCTCATTCTCTTTCACACATTCTCTGTTGAATAAAATTGGCCCATAGTGTTTCATGGATGTGACATAGTCTCCCATGTCTGGAGGGCTCTCCTTTCTCCCTTCTCCCCTCTGCCTTTTAGAATTCCTAGTTCCCCTCAAAGCACAGATCGGGTGTCCAGACCTTTCCTGACCATCTCACTTGTTAATATGCTTTCCCTCTTGAAATTACTCTGGGCAACTTTTAAAATTACTTAGTGTTTGCTTCCATGGGTACAGATTGTATCCCTCTAGTAGCAACTAAACTCAGAGAGATGAGGGATCTTGTCACTTGTATCTAGTCTGGTGCTTGATACATAAGAGATGTTCAAATAAATATCTCCTAGATTGAATTGAACAAGATGTTACTAACTCGAGAATTAAATAGACTTTGGGGGCCTCACAATTTAGGCAAACTTCACTTTCACTGATCAGTACACAAAGCAGAACCAATGGCAAGAACAGTTTTTAGGGTCATGCCATGTAACCAGCTCTGGGGGGGAGGGGGGGAGCTGATGCTCTCAGTATTGGTTCCCTCTTTGGATCCTTCCCATCAATTTGATTTTTAGAAAGGAACTGTGCTGTCTGGCTGTTTCATTTCATTCTCTTGGCTATTTTTAGGGCTTATCGCTTGCCTCCTCTGCTTTGGCAGGGAGAAACTTTATGTTAAATCAACTCAGGCATTATTCTTTTATTTTTATGACTCAGATGACTCTCTTCATAACTTGTTATAACAGTTGGGGCCCCACTAATCAAGGCTATTCCGTTGCAATAATGTCCTCGGGCCAGAAATCTCCTGGTGCTATAACATCAGGCTAGAAGGACCCTATCTTCGTTGGTGCCAACATTTGTTGGAGTCACAGTTCTTGAAAATTCTCACCCCACATTTGGGCTACAACCCCAGATCCTGAGAAGATAAGTGACTTAAATGTAGTAAATGTGTACTTCCCGGGGGAGTGCCTGAATGGAACCCCCTTTGATCTAGTATCTAACCTTTTCTTCAGCTCAGGGAGACTTTATTACATCGTTGTGTCCCAGAATCATAGAATATTCAAGTTAGGAGAGACTTCAGCTATATACACAGCGACTACAAAAATTGTAAATGAAAAGGACAACAAAAACGCACCCTAGAAGTACAACACTTAAAAATGATTTGAGAGAACACTGTATAATAAATACAATGACCAAGCAAGCGTTGGGAGAATATACTTCTCTCCCTTTCAGGTTGGAAAGGATGCATATGACTACATACCATGTGTACTGTTGGACTTGACTGCCCTGATGGTCAGTTTTGTTGAAATGCTTCTTTTCTCTACCTATTTTATTGTTTGTTTTTTGAGTGGCAATAAGGGGGGGACAATATTAGGGGGAGAAATGTAAAAGATGCCAACTTCTCCAGTGACCACTCTATTTTAAGACACTTTGAAATATTAGGAGATTCTTGTGTTTATCAACAATTTCTTCTTCTATAACTTCTATCTATTGTTCTAAGCTCTGTGATGAATGACTATGCTCTGCTAGATGTTCAAGTGCCATCTGAGTCACCAAAAAATTATTATATTTTTGTAATCTTTCTTAAAAATATATTTTATTGTATTTAGTGGTTGAAAAAATGATAATCTGTGCAGAGTATAAGCACCAACCTCCAAGAATAACCAGAATATTTCCTTTTTTTTTTTTTGAGTCTTCAGAAATTATCAAGGCCATCCCTTTCCTGACCAAAAAAAAACCCCTCCTCTGTCACATCAACCACCAAGTGTTCATCCAGGCTTTGCATGCAGCCCTCCAGTTGGAGAGAATTGCTTGCCATATGAGGTATGCCAGTTCATTTTGGGACAGCTGGAATTGTTTAGAATTTTATTCCTTCGATCAAATCTAAATTTGCTTATTTGCAGATTTTGAGATCAGGGACAGTCTCCCTTCTGTCTGTCTATCCTACGGGCTTACCTGATGTTTATATTGTTGTGGAATGGAAGTGAATTGAATCCCCCTCCTTACCCTCATCTCCTTGCTCCTAGTTGCCCCTGGGGCCAAGCAGAACAGAACACATCTGGCATGATTTTAAAAAAAAAGTTACATGTATACAGAGAGCTTTAGGGTTTGTGAAATCCTTTACAAATATGACCTCATTTTATCTTCACAGCTACTCTGCTTCAACAGTTGAGGAAACTGAGACACACAGAGGTTAAAACATATGTCCAGGGTCACACATTTAGTAAGCCCCTAGAGCTGGATTTGAACTGACTCTAGCCACAGTACTCTAGCCATTGCACCACCCAGTTGCCACTATAGGATTCCTCTTCTACAAGGCCAACCTTCCAGCAATTGAACAGCTATTTCACCTACCCTCCATCTGGTTTTATCCATGATAAACATCTCTAGTTCCTTCAAAAGATATGCATAAGTCATGAAATCTAGTTCCCTTACCATACTGGCTGGCGTCTTTTCTATTAATTATAACTTGGCTATATCCTTCCTGTGGAATGGGCACCAGAAAGGAAGAAGGGGGTTTAGACAGGACCACCTTCCTCATTTTGCCCACGATGCTCCTATTAATGCATTCTAAGAATGCATTATTTTCTTCCTTTCCTTTTCCCTGCCTTCCTTTTCTTGTTCCTCTATTTCTCTCTCTCTCTCTCTCTCTCTCTCTCTCTCTCTCTCTCTCTCTCTCTCTCTCTCTCTCTCTCTCCCTCTCTCTCTCTCTTTCTTTCTCTCTCTCCTTCTTTCTTTCTCTCTCTCCTTCTTTCTTTCTTTCTCTCTTTCTTTTTCTCTTTCTTCTTTTCTTTCTTCCTTTCTTTCTTTCTTTCTTTCTTTCTTTCTTTCTTTCTTTCTTTCTTTCTTTTTTTCTTTCCTTCCTTCCTTCCTTCCTTCCTTCCTTCCTTCCTTCCTTCCTTCCTTCCTTCCTTCCTTCCTTCCTTCTTTTTTTGAAGGGGAGTAGGAATTGCTATATCATACTGTTAGTTCACAGCCCATTCAGACTCCCAGATAATTTCCACACAAACCACTGTCTGTCCAGTTTTCTCTTATTCTGTACTTCTACAGTGCATATATGCTTTCATCAATCCATTATTTATCATTCCTTTGGCTCTGTCATTTGCCAGTTTTAAAAGCATCTATTTCTGTTGTCCAGCCCCCATTTCTCCACCTTCTTCATGACAAAATTATTAAGGATTTTGTCCAATGGATCCAAGGTCATAATATTTGGAAGGGGATCACAGAAATTATCTAGTTCAATCCTTTCACTTTACAGATGAGGAAACTGAGACCCACTGAGAGGAAGAGACTTTCCTAATATTAGTCACTTAGGAAATATCACAACAAGCAATTGAATCCAAATATTCTAATTCAAAACTCCCCTTCCTTTTCTCTGTAATCATAAAATCACTACAATATATTGACCCCTCTAGAAATTCACTGTCCGGTTTCAACAAAGCTCTGGATTCCCGGAAAACTCTATGGACCCTATTCTTCTAGATCTGCCAGTGATTGGTGACCCAATCCCAAAATAAAAAAAAAAGGAAAAGAGATGAATCTGGCATGACTTATTCTTAATACAGCTTAGTCATCATGACTTTCCTTTTGAAGTATTCTCGAAAATCTAATGATTAATTTTAAAATTTTGCCAACAATCAAACTCAAGTTGTCTAGGCCATCCTCTACTCCAAAGAACCTGCCATTTTTTCCCTTCAGAGAATCCAGGTATTTCCTTGTCTCCATGCCTGTGGGATCTCACCTATACTCCCATATTTTTCTATTGTCCACTCACAGGAACTCTGCAATCATTTCTAAAAGTCTTGTCAACATCCTGGGATAGAGTGTTTTAAGCCCAGTGATTTGAACTCACTAAGGGCAACTCTCTCAAAATGTTGAATGCACAATAGACATGCCTGATTTTTCCCTCCTCTATCACCAGTTCTCAGATGGAATGGCTGTTTCCAGCAAGTTTCCCATCATTTCAATAACAGTAACCGGGTCTTCCACATAAGGTAAAAATCAGGCCCAGAATAGAATTTCCCCTAATTGGAACCTCCACCTTTTTAAGAATGAATTTTATCATGAAGATAACTCAAGAATGCATGAGCTCTTCTGATTGTAATAGAAAATTCCAGCACGATGTTGGACTAACTGAAGCTCCTCATTAGAACTAGAGCATGCTTCTGTGCCAGGCTTGTGGTCCCTTTCCCAAACTCCTCATCTATTTCCATGCTCTCTTTCCAAGTGGCCTCTCATCACCTCTGGTTCTTTCTCCCTGGATGCTCATCTAGATACTGTTTAACATGTGTTCCACTCTGAATTCTATGTTTCCTCAACTGAATATATTGTTCTGATGTGCAGCAATGCTCTGGTCTTCCTTTCCTCCATTGTGCTCATATTGAATAAAGAATATTCTTCTATGGCCATATTCTGTGCATTGGTCCTATTCCACCAAGTCTCTATGGCTCCTTCATGACAATGACATTTTCCTCTTGCCTTTGGATCTCTAGCTTGCCTTGTTTATTGCCCAGACTTTGGACATGTGCTTCTAGTCATCTGAAGACATAGGCTTTATTTTTACTTACATAGGTTGTACTTACATACATGGCCTATGTAATGGAATATGATCTCCTGTGAATTACTGGTCCTTTCCACTTTTTTTTTTCCTAATTGTGCCTGTTTCCTCTAAGAGATTTGACTGAGCTGATACATGCGCCCATTCCCTTTCAGATCTTAGCCTTCTTGATAAAATTCACACGACTTCAAGAAAATATATTTTTACCAAGGCACATTATGTGTATTTTATCCCTGGGCTCCATCACTTGTATATTTTGAGTTGTGATCCAGAAATTATCAGTTGTACTGTTTTCTCCCTATCAGTTCCACATTATTCCTCTATGTCAAGTTTGTGATCTGCTTCTGGAAGTCATCATCCATTCTCTCCTTCTATCTGGGTGGTCTTTAGTCTACTTGCATTATATCATCACTTTGGATTTTTTTTCCTTCAGAATGAACCTTCCCCTAATGAATTTCATCATGCCCTCGATCCTACTCACCATCACCCTTGGCCATGCTGCCCACTTAGTTCACAGATTCCTTCACAAAATAGTATCTTCCCACTATGTTATTTAATGTTAAGAATTTTATGTTATGCAATATTACTCCACTGGCCCTTTAATATAATCTTGTCCTTTGGCATAAGTTATACTCTTTCATTGTCATATTCCAGACATATACCATCACTTTTCAGGGATACATGACATTAACTCCATTAATTTTCTTGTAGCCAAAATTCTGGCCATCTTTACCATTTCTTTATTTCCCACAGGAACAGTGGACTCTGCCCCTGGGACTCTGCACTTTGAGAAAGAAACCTCTAACTTATCTTGCCAAGAAGACAGACTGCCACATCCTTCTGAGCTATTCCCACACCTTCCATTTAGCACCATATGTGGCACATAGTAAGTCATTTTTCATTCATTCATTCATTCATAACAGAACTGCATTGTATATATCTATACATTATCATTTGATTGACCAGATCTCTAATCTTCATATCGTACAAGAGACAGTTCTTTTCATTTTGGTTCAGATTATGCCAGATTGGTGAAAATTATATTATGGGAAATAATGGAAAGATGTTATAGCACTGTTTCCCTAAAAATATGATCCCTATCTCTGTGAAGTTGCACAGATGTATCCTCCCCCGCAATGCTCCTCTTCTTCCTCTCTATCACTTGGAATCCTACCTCCCTTCAAGACTCAGTTCAAAGGCTATATCTTGCAAAAGGCCTTGCCCATTCAAGGCTAATCTTGCTAATTCACCTGCTAATCTCCCTCCCCCATATTCATGCACACATGTATACACACATGTACATACATGTATTTATATTTACTTCATATCTATTTTGGATAAGAAAATCTAGTGCATAGATTATAACTTGCAGTTAGAAGGTCAACCTAGAGAGATTTTCCCTCAATACATCTCCACTTCTACGATAAATAGCACAAATGAGCAATGGGTTAGATCCAGAACTAAGCCGGAAGAGATCACACTGGAGTGTTTGGGGAAAATTGAGAAAATGTCTTTTAATGACTCAAAACCTCAAAGGCCCATTCATATATGTATAATGTGTATGCATATATATGTGTGTGTATAGTGTGTGTGTGTGTGTGTGTGTGTGTCCTTCGGTGTGGTTATATGACTATAAGTCATGGAACTTGACAGGCTCCAAAGACTTCAAAGTGGCCATCCATCAGAGGGCAATGGAGAAGTCCAAAGCAGGAATGACCTGCCTACAACCTAGAACCAACAAGGAACTTCAAAGAAAGCATAGAGTAAAGGGTATAATCTAAAATGATGGAGAGCTGGTCACATAGTAAGGACAACTACACAGCCCCAATATTCTAGACAGATGGGCTAAACCATGTTGAGGGTAATTATTGGACCTTAAACCTGTCGGTGAGTTAGGGGGGTATTTACTCCAAGCACATGGAGACCTCCCTCGACACTCTTATTTACACAAACAGCAAAAGAATCATCCCTTAAAGTAAGGCTCCTGCTCCTCCAATCCCTTATTTTCCCCCTCTTCCTTTGGGGATTGACAGAAAGCTAACATGCTATTTTAGCAAGCGACTGTAAGATCCTAAAGAACAGAGATTGTTTCATTTTTTTTTTCTATTTGTAACCCAATCTTAGTGCAGTGTCTGGTATGGAAGAGGTCAGTCAGTCATTAAACATTTATTAAGCACCGACTATATGCTCAGTCCTACACTAAGAGCCAAGGAGACCCACAAAGATAAAAGAGGTGCATCATAAATGCTTGGTGAATAAAAGTTCAGGACTAGTTCAGTCATTGCCAGGGAATGCTAAGATCCATTCCTCAGCAACTTCCTTCAAGGAAATCCAGCTGTAATGCAAGAAGACACTAGGTTTCCTCAGTGGGCTGAGGGCTATGGTGTCAGGCCGCTTCCCCACATATCTGATTAAATAAATAAAGGAGAAACCAAAAGTTGGCTGCCACTGAGGGTGACAGCCCCTTCTGTGCATATCTGCATGCGATCTCAAGAAGGAACCGCTGCTCACTCTGGCGAAGTGTGGAAGTTCATTGGATCAAATTCTCGCAGAACAAATCTGACCCCAGTGCAAGGAATGGGAACATGGTCCTTGTACTAACCCACGAGAGTAGGAAAAACATTTTAACGAGGGCAAGATAAGGCCCAGACGTGTGGAAATATTTCTCTTTGAGGATATTCTTTGTATCAATTACTCTTCAAAGATATCACATTAGCGTTTCTGGCATGGTTTGAAGTGAAATTAAAGGGTTCCCAATCTTTTTTCCATCTGATGGGCTCAGAAATATTCTTCAGCTGACATTTTTTTTAGCTCGTCACACACATTGTTTAACTTTGGCAAGGTATATAAACAATGATTCCTATTAAGTCAAGAATTCAAAAACATTTCACGATTTATCTTTTTTATGACATGACAAGCAATTAATTGGTTTGCTGATCATTTCATGGTTTCTAACAACTGAGGATGGGGAGAAATCAAGCCAATATCTTTCTGGCCTGAGATTACACCTTCCAAGTTGGCTTCATTTCCTGTACTCATTGTAACTCCTTTTCTCTGAAGGATTAACAATGCCTTGAACTCTCCAACCCCTTCCAATTTCATGCTCCAAAATCGTTATTGTCCCGGTATGCTTCTGGTCCTGGAAAAAACATAGGCCAGGAGAGTTCAGGATAATAATTCTCTTCTAAAAAGTTGAGACTGAACACCAGCAAAGGACATAACAGCATCCACCGGGTGGTACACATCAGCAAGAGAGAAGAAAATCCAGCATCTTATCTTTCAGTTTGCAAGTGTGGCTCCCCACTCGCCAATTCAAGAATGTAACTCAAATTGGTAATTACTTCCAGCCTTGTTCCAAAGGCTCTGGAATAAAAAGGTAAAAGGTATCCAGGAGGGCCAGGAGCAGCGGAAGCCAGACTACATTCCAAATGAACAAGCTGGAAAAGGTTCACTAGTAATGCCACCAATAGTCAGGCTTGGTATTTTGGTAAGACATTTCTTGCAGGAGTTCAAAGAACCCCCAAGATATTATCTAGTTCACCTCCAACATCCCAGGAGGGAAACAGATGGTCTATGGTCAGATAAGCCTCCTGAAATTAAGATGTGATTCTGAACCAAGTTCAACTGACATTCTGAATGCTTTGAGGTTGCCTTCTCTTCCTTCTCTATGTCCCAAGTCCATTCCCTTTCCCCTGTCTGTACCACCCCTGGGCTCTGGCTCTCTTTGTAGAGTTCCAATTCTTAATCAATTTAGAGAATGCCCTCCCCTCTTGGTCAATTACTACCCGGCAGCAAGAGGAGACCAGATGGGCCTTCCATTGATCTCGACACACTCTGGAGCTGCAGCCACTTTGTGAATTCCTGCAGAAATGCAAGCCCAGAGGGAAAGTTTCACATAGTAGTCTCTCTTCTTGAAAGAGACACTTCTGCGCTATACAAACCTATCTCTAAAAAGGCAGTGACACCAGTGATTCTACAATTAAATCCAAACCAAGAAGCATCGACTATGTGCAAATTGTTTTACTTAGGGTGATGGCAATGCAAAGATAGGATTGGAAGGGTCTGTGCCCTCAAGAAATTTATTGCTAACTTGGGCCAAGTCAACATGATCACTATAATATGCCTGAGTCCTGAATGGGGAATGCAAAAGCTACCCCGTCTATAGCTCCTGCACTACCACTCACTCCAGAGGGGTCCTGCAGTCTCTTGGAGAACGTGGTCTATCTGCTCTGCCAAGAGAGATGGCTGCATCAGTAGCAAGGCTAGAAGATGGTACCAGGGCTGAGATAGAAGATGTTGGATTCATGGCATCATAAGATCAGAGCTGCAAGAGATCTTTGAGTTCATCTGTCCAGGGATGTCAAACTCAACAGGGGCCATGGAAACATAAGAGGATCCCTGTGAGTTTGAATTGACTTAGAAAAGCACACATGCACACATACACATACACATACACATAGAGTCACATATATATATGAATTATAAAATATAATGCTATATGTAGTTTTTATATACAGTTACAATACATACATAGTTTTATGACAAAAACAGAGCATTGAAGAAACAATTACCCGCTATTTCTCCTTGTAATTTTAGAAGACTTCTAGACACCATGCCATTCAAGCTATAAACAGATGACAGTGATGATCTGAAGTAATGGGATAAGCATTAAATATGCATCTACCCATATCTATGTCTACGTCTATCTATCTATATACATCTCTGTGTATATGTGAGCATGTGTATGAAATTAATGCACCAACACATTAAGATCAGCTAGGAACTACATTTTAATTTGGTTCAGGCCATATCTGGGAATGTACTGGCCCATGTGCAGTCCATATGTCGAGTGTTTGATCTCTGATATAGTCTAATACTCCATTTTACAGGTGGGTAAATTGAGCCCTAGATCATGTCATGGATCCTAAAATCATGAGACTGAGGACTGGAGAAGATAAGCCAGGCCAATTCCTTCACTGTCCAGTTGAAGACATTAAAGAGCTTTGCTCAAGATCTCACAGGTCAAAGAATGGGATGCAATCACAAGGCCTTGGTGCTCATCCTCTACATTGGGTGATCCCTCTCAAGTGGCTATGCCATTAATGGTGACATGGGTATCTAGCTCTACCCCCAATGATGAGGAATCACTGGTAATTGTTTTCTCAACACTTTTTGTCATAAAACCATTTTAATCTTGAGGAACAAACATTTTCCCTCCCTGGCACTGAACCTTGTAGCAAGCTTGGGGAGGGGGAAGGGCAGAATTGTAGGAGACAGTTTTGGCCGGATTAATATTCATCCTTCTGTGGGGATGAGGCAATGTATTTGCTTTTGTCTGACTTGCCAAGGATCAGGCTAAGGCTCAGGGGCTGCTAATGGGAATGTGAATGGTGGCAGTAACTGGTGCAGTGAGGACCTTCTGTTTCCTAGATGGAATCGTAGTTTTCCAGCAAACAAGTGAAACAAAGCCTTACAAAAATGGATATGTGGCCTCTCCTTATGAGATACAACTCTAAAAATCCTACTGAATAACCCATTTTCTGGTTACAGAGAGCATAGGCCTTGAATATCAAGAAAATTCTGCCGGTGGCATAATCAAACTACACAAAATAGAATAATAGTCATTAAAAACTAGGAATCTGACTGCAGAGGGGGACACCCTTTATGAACTATCAATTCCTTCCTCTTAAATATTCCTTGAAGGAAAGGTGCCGATAGAAGTTCCCCATCTGAGAGATGGGAGGTAGAAAATGTGGCCATCTTCTCATGATTAGAGAAGTTAATTCCTATTAATAGGATCTGGAGTGGAAAAGGACATGAAAGATCACCCAGCCCAGAGGCATCAAATACTGGTTGAGCTGCATGTGGCTCACAACACTCCCAAGTGTGGCCCAAACCAGATTCAAATGTATTTCCTATCTGATTTTAATGTGCTGATGTATTAATTTTTTTAAAAAAGCCATAAAGTGCCATTTTTAATTCAATCTGTGGTCCACTCATGTACAGTTTAATGACCTTCATTTCAATATAAGTTTGACCCTACAGGTCTAGTCCAATTACCTCTTTTTACAAATGAGGAAACTGAGGTTCAGATAAAGTCCCTTTCCCAAGGTCACATTGCTCATAAATAACAGTGTCATGCTTCAGTTCAAATAGCAGACTTGTGAAACTCTTACTCAGTGCTAGGCCTGGTATGGAGACTGGGGGGACCCAGAAACAAAAATAAAATTGTCCCTGACCTCAAAAAGCTTATGTTCTGCTAGGGGGGAAATGATAATATATATGAAGAGGAATAAATACAAGATAAAGATTCCCTTACCAATGTGGATTCCATCTCCTTCCAATCAATCATCTCATGAGTAAGCATGAATTAAATGCCCACTGCGTACTACTGTGTGTAGTGGGGATGCAAAGCCAAAAAGGAAAGTGTGCCTGTCCTCAGGGTGGTTAGATTTTATTAGAGGTAATGTCACATAAACGTGTGAGCAGTTATAAATATGGACAAAGTAAGTACAAGGCACTTACTCTTGAGGATCTGAAGAAGGGTTTCTTTAAGGGCAGAGGTTAGAAGGAAGCTGAGATTTCCCAGAGGGGGTGGTAAGGAGGAAGTGAATGCCCAGCTCCAATCTTCACAAGAAAGTTGAAGTAAAGAGCACTGAAGGCAAGCGATGCAGTCCAGTGGCAAGTGTTTGACCCTAGAGGGACCTGGATTCCAACCCTACCTTCATCACATGAGCTGTGTGACCTTAGGAGAATCCCCTCACATCTCAACTACAAAACAAAGGGACTGAACGAGATGAGCTCTATGGCCCCGGGATTTGTGACTTCTCTGTACCTCAGCTTTTTCATAGGCAGGATGACGGAGACCCTGTGATCCTTCCCAGATTTAGATGATCCTATGAGTGACCTTAAGCTAGGATCTTATCCTGCTAAGCCTCAGTTCCTTCATTTTACAAATGAGGGGCTTGAACTGGGTGGCCTCTGAGGTTCCTTCTAGCTCGACATTTATGTTCACAAGTGAGTTAATCTTTCCATGCCTCAGTTTCCTCATCTGTATAACAAAGGTCTTTTTAGCTCTATAGCTATGAACTGTGAGCCTCTTGCTCCTTCAATTCCCTCTTATTATACAGGTGAAAAAAGGGAGGTGCTACAAGCCCTCCAGATTCTTTTCAAACTCCAGATACTCATTCCTAAATGCATTGGCTTTTGCTTTCCTCAGTTTCCTCATCTGCATCATGGAGTATTTGGAAACACTGAGTGATCAGATTGCCTTTCAGCTCTAAATCTATGATTCTATAAAGGAAAGAGCAGTTATGGGGAGCAGGGGGAGAGGATTCCCAAGGATTTCATCCCCACCCTGACTGCCCCCTCCACAGAGTCTGACCCTGATCAGCTCCGATCCTCCCATCTCCCAGGTCCAGAGAGAGGACCCTCTAACCTCCAGCAAGTTTGGGGCTCCATGGGCCGGCCCCCTCTGTACCCTCGTTGCCTGAGCAGAGACAAGAGAAGTTTTCTTTCATTTCCGATCTCTCGCCGGCCTGTGTGTTAATCAGAACAAGAGGCTGGCCCCTCGGCCCGCTGGCCTCCCTGCTGGGTTATGGCTCACCCTAGTAGGTTTATGGCCCTCACTGCTGGCCCCCTTCCTGGCTTCTTTATCCCCTGCTTCCTGCTCCACGGCATGATGTCAGAAAACAGTGGTCAGAGCGGCGGTGACATGAGTTATTAGCATCAGCTCTACAGAAGACCAGAGGGGCCTGGCTACCCAGAGGTTCTGCCCAGACCTCCTCTGGAATTGTAACAGCTACATGTGAACTCACTTTACCACCTCCTGTCCCCCCCACCCCCCACCTTCAGGCTCCCCTCTCCTGGTGATGGGGGCTGGGATGGAAGGAGGCCTTTTCAGGCAGATTTTGGAGGCAGCGACTTGGTGATAAAAGATGAAAAGGCAGCCGAAGGGACACAGAGGAACCGGCCCTCGTCCTGGGCCCCAGTGCCAGGCTTCCAGAGCCCCCTGCCTGATGCTAGGTCGAGGCAACTGCCTCTCTCTCCTTCATAACTGACGAAAAGAAAGAAAGAAGGGAGAGTCCCCGTTTCCTGAAGCTCAGTGTATGTTGTGTGTTCAGATTTCTCCACACTCATGAACCGCTGTGAAATTGAAGACAGGTATACCTCACTTTCCCACCATATTCCCCTCCCCCCATTCCTAAAGGCTCAGAGGAGATAAGGAGAATTTATGCCACTTGAAACAAACTCAGCTTTCCATAGATCTCCAAATAAAAGGGTGCTAAGAAACAGAAGCAAAGAGAATACCAAAGACATAGTCTTGTAATCCACCATGTGGGTGGGTGGCTTTGACTCTTGGGACACTTTGGCCACATCTGCCAATTGGAACACGGTCCATGGCCAAGTGTCTTCTCATGGGAACCCCTTGGCTACTCTCAGTATTTGGACAACACCAGCTCCCCATGGTCACAGCCTTTGAGGTAGGTCAATGGTATGGGCCAAAGGGAGGAAATTTACAGCTGGAAACACACACACACACACACACACACACACACACACACACACACACACACACACCAAAAGGCCACAGAGACTCAAGTAGAGTGGGCAGGGAGTGAATGCAATCCTAGCAGAGAAATGCAGGCTCAGAGAGGCTGGAAGAGGGTCCAATGTCCAGCAAAAGAAGTACAATGAGGACTAGGCACTGTATGGTGGAGGGAACTAATTATCTCCTTCCATAACACTGGGAGGAAAAGTAAAAATGATATCTAGTCCTATGCAGAGGAGTGTGGCATTGTGGATGGTTACAGTGCTGACTCTGAAATCAAGAAAAACTTGCCTCTGACATTTGCTAACTGGGCAATTCTGGGAGTGCCACTTGTCCCCTGTTTGCCTTAGTCTCTTCATCTGTCAAATGGGGATAAAAAGAGTACCCAACCCATAGAGATATTGTCAATGCCTTTCTGTTGCTGTTTTTCTCTCAGAGTATGATTTCATTTGGGTAGAGAATTCCCAGTGAGTTAATTCCCTTCGCAAATACAGATTGGTAGTTGACCTGAAGTGTATGGAATTAATCTTAGTCTGCCACTTTGGACTAGGCAAGTCAGGCCACATGGTAAAGAGGACTGAGGACCATTCCCAAAGTCAAGAAGACCTGGGTTCAAGTCTTGTCTCTAGTCCCACCTGGCTGTGTGACCACTCTCTAGGACAGCTGTGTTCCAGATCTGTTGGTGATGATGTGCCTTAGATAACAAATGTTCTTCACCAGAAGTTCTCAACACCAATGAAATCAGTCTGCTATGATGAAGGGGAAAATTACACAGCAAATAAGGATTTTTAGATTCTTAGCACTCTCTTACTTTAACCATTGTCTGGGATTTCCCATTGTTCGGGATCTGTCAATAACACTATTGTGGAATTCTTCCTACACTGACCTCACAAATAAGACTAACACCCTGGTCCAGGCTGGCTAAATCATAGCTGGCTTTTTCAATAATGCATGACATGTTGGTGGGTGTATTTGACCTGTAGGATATTCACATCTGTGTAATAATGGGCTGTGTGATAATGAGTGTTCACCAAATCCAGTCAATCTGCCCTTAGACAAGAGGATCTGCAACTTCCTTGTCCAGCTGCTGATTCCAGACCATTCATACAGAAGGATAAAGCATACCTGTCAGAAAGGACTGCTGGTCCAATGAAATACACAGCCGCTGCTATGGGAAAGTGCTCGGCCACAGCTGCCGTGTACCCCTGGAGTGATTCATTCCATCACCCAACCCACCAAGTCAGCAGACAGCCCAGCTGACGTGGAACACATCTCCCACCTTTCACATGCTCTGGGCTTGGGCTGTGATTTAATATTCTTCACTCAGGGAACCACAGCTTCTCGGCTGAAAAAAGGTTAATTCCTACATAGCTCCGCAATCCAATGTGAGATACTGTTACACTTCTAGGAAATCAGAATGTCTTTTAAATCCCGCTTCAAGTATCCACACATTCCATGCTAAGCTGCGATGCTTAATTTAATATCTGAATGGCAGTCATCGGGATTTGGAACAATCGAGTCCACAGCCGCAGGGGCATCAGAAAAGAATTCAGAAGGTGATATAATAGGTTTGAGAGATGATGAGTATACATTTGAGAGGAGGCAAGGACAGAAAGAACACACACACATACACACGCAAGAAAGACTTGACCACATTTGCCAGAACCTAATGCAGACACTGTAGAACACCCTCCAGGCGTTTTCTCATGAACAAAAATGAGTTCTGTAGACGTTATGAGGTGGGGGTGGAGCACAAATGTTTCAATATGGCAGAAATGTCAAAGTCTTATGATTTTGAAAAAAGAAAGCACAAGATTATGGCCTTGCCGAAAACAAGTGAAGCAGTGATAGCGTTTTTACAATGATAATGACAACATTTCAATCCTGAAGCAACACTGAAACGGGAAAAATGGTAGAAACCAAGAAAGATTGGTTTCCTTTCCAAATTCCAGTGACTGGAATTTAGTATTCAACCAATCAATCAAAAACATTCATTAAGCAGTTACTATGTTCCAGGAACTATATGAATACTAAACTGTGGGGATACAAAGAGAGGAAAAGACAGTCCTTGCCCTGAAGAAGTCAACTTCCTAATGAGGGGATACAAGAAGCAAACAAATATGGACAAATGAACTTTTTTGTTGTTGCTGTTGTTAAATAACAGGATAGATAAGAAATAATTAACAGCTAGATGGCACTAGAATTAAGAGGGGTTAAGAAAGGCATAGAAAGTATAGAAGATGAGATTTTAGCTGAGACTTAAAGAAGCTAGGAGGCAAAGATGAAGACAGAGACCATTCTAGGCCTGGGGGACAGTCAGAGAAAATGACCAGAGTCAGGTATTGGAATGTCATTTCTGGAACAGCCAGAAGGCCAGTGTCACCAGATCAAAGAGTGTATGGTGGAGGTCAAAGTGTAAGAAGATTGGAAAAGTAGGGGAGGGCTAGGTAGTGAAGAGTTTTGAAAGTCAAGCAGAAGATTTTTATATTTGATCCTGGATGCAATCAAGAGTCACTGGAGTTTATTGAATGGGGTGTAGTAGACCTGTGCTTTAGGAAAATCACTTTTGGTGGCTAAATGGAAGACAGATTAAAGTGGGAGGAGACTTGATGCAGGCAGACACACTAGCAGCTACTACAATAATCCAGGCATGAAATTATGAGGACCTGCAGTGTCAGAGGAGAGAAGGGGGCACATAAGAGATGCTGTAGATGGGAACTCCTCAGGGCTTGGCAGTAGATCAGACATGGGGAGTGAGAGATAGTGACGAGTCCAGGAAGACTTCTAGGTTGAGAGCCTGAGGGACTGGAAGGATAGTGTTGCCCTCCACAGTAACAGAGAAGATAGGAGGAGGGTAGGCTTAGGAGAACAGATGATGAGTTCTGTTTTGGACATGTTTGGTGTAAGATGCATTGGACATCCAGTTCAGATATCTAAAAGGCAAATGGAGATGAGAGATTGGAGATCAATAGCCAAGTTGAGGCAAGATAAGTAGATTTGAGAATCATCATAGAGATAGCAATTAAATCCATGGGAGGTGATGAGATCACCTAGTGAAGATCTATAGAAAAAAAGGGATCCAGAATGGAATCCTTAGGCACATCTGTGGGTAGAGGTTGTGATCTGGATGAGCAAACAGTAGACTGAGAAGGAGGGTAAAAGGAGATGAGTAGAAGGAGAACCCAGAGAGAGGGGTGTCCTAAAAAACTGGCAAGACAAGATCACCAAAGAGGAGAGAGTGATCAACAGCGGCAAAGGCTGCAGAGAGTTTGAGGAGAATGGGAATTGAGAAAAGGCCACTGGATTGGGCAATTAACAGATCATTGGTAACTTTGGAGACGAGTTTCAATGTAATGATTAAAGAAAGAAGCCAAATTGTAAGGGATAAAGAAGAGATTGAGAGAAAAGAAATGGAGGCACTATTGTAGATGGCTTTTTCCAGGAGTTTAACTACAAAGGGGCAATAGCTCCTAGAATGAGAGGACCAAGTGAGGGTTTTTGAGGATGGGGGGGTGGTGCAAGTAATAGGGAATGAGCCAATAAAGAGGCAGACATTGAAGATGAATGATTGAATAGGGGTGCCAGAGGGGGCAATTCAGAGGATTTTTTGGCAAAATCAGGGGAGGTGACAGGGTGGAATGGGATCACTTGAGCAAGGTTGGCCTTGGTCAGGAATAAGGCTACTTCTTCATAGGAGACAGCAGTGAAGGAGAGAGGGGCAAAAGGTATCTGAGTGATAGGTGAAGAGGAAGATCATAGTGAATGGCTTTAATCTTTCCTGTAAAATATGAGACAGAGGTCTCAGTTTAGAAAGTGTGTGAAAAGGGAGCCATGGGCAGCTTGAGGAGCTGGGAAGAACTGATGTGGATAGTGGGGTAATGAGTTGATATGGAAGGTGCAGAAGGATTGCATTGCAGCAGTGAAGGCCCAGCTGAGGTTGCATCACATAAATGTACAGTGGATCCAGTCAGAATGGTTGCATGATTCTCTCTACCTTCATCCAGTTGTAAGTTTGTAGGAGTGAAAGTCACAAATGGTGTGAGTGATCCAAGGCTGATGCTCGGCTGGGTGTTATTAGTGATAATAAGGGACTTGAGATTCAAGAGAGGATAACCATGCAGAGTCATGTTGGTTCACCAAAGGGTCAAGATGGGGGAAAAAGAGAGAGTGGCCAGTGCAAGTGAGATGGTCTGGGACAGAATGAAGGGGGTAAATGATTGAAGGTCTCAGTATGGATGAAGATAAGGTTTGTTAAGAGAAAAAAGAGGGAGAGATGAAAAGCTAATAGTGTATGGTGCTTCGTTCAAAAACGCAGCACAAACCCGCTCAAATGCCTGAAGATCACCTCTCAAAGTTATAATATGCTAATTGTTTCCAGGAAGAGCATTTGACGACATAGGCCTCAGGAACAGTTTTGGCTACATGATTTCACACATGAACCGTTCCAGGAATGACACGCCACTCATTCTCTCCTC